>NC_036842.1:77745690-77873609 GCF_002910315.2 Salvelinus sp. IW2-2015 | reverse complement strand
CTTACTAACTGAATTCCAATATACTCCAGTTTGTCATTTATGATTTTAACATACCATTCCCGGTGGTGAAAATATTAAATCGTCTGTGTCTGTAGAAGAGTCACGTTTTCGTTTTGAAATCGGTTCCCCTGTCTTACTCTCCATCATGTTTGGGTGTTGCTTGTTTTCGTAATATTTGTCGATAAATGTCTCTAGTCTTAAGATTTGTTTTGTGTTARTATCCAGATTGAAGGTTATCACCCACCAGATTATGTAGTGCTAATATTTTAGTCTAACTTGCCGATATTGAATATTACGTTTTATCTTGAGGTGCTCTACATAACTTTGTTCAGTCCGCCATTACCTTTACGTCCGCCATTACCTTCCCCCAGAAAAGGGGGTAAAAAAGGGTATGTGATGAGGAGTGATGAGGAGTGGTCGTTTGACCGCAGACCCATTAKYGATGCAGGCAATGAGGCAGTGATCGCTGAGATCTTGGTTGAAGACAGCAGAGGTGTATTTGGAAGGCAAGCTGGTTAGGATGATATCTATGAGGGTGCCCGTGTTTACGGATTTGGGGTTGTACCTGGTAGGTTCATTGATAATTTGTGTGAGATTGAGGGCATCATGCTTAGATTGTAGATTGGCCGGGGTATAAGCATGTCCCAGTTTAGGTCACCTAGCAGCACGAGCTCTGAAGATAGATGGGGGGCAATCAATTCACATATGGTGTTTCCGGGCACAGCTGGGGGCAGAGGGTGGTCTATAGCAACCGGCAACGGTGAGAGACTTGTTTCTGGAAAGGTCTATTTTTAGAAGTAGAAGCTTGAATTGTTTGGGTACAGACCTGGATTGTATGACAGAATTCTGCAGGCTATRTATGCAGTAGATTGCCACTCCGCCCCCTTTGGCAGTTCTATCTTGTTGGAAAATGTTATAGTTAGGGATGGAAATTTGTGGGTTTTTGGTGGTCCTCCTAAGCCAGGATACAGACACGGCTAGGACATCTGGGTTGGCAGAGTGTGCTAAAGCAGTGAATAAAACAAACTTGGGGAGGAGGGTTCMTCAGTCACTCAAACCATTCTGCTCTTACTTGAGATTCAGGATGACGGGGATGGAATTATACTCAGTCACACTGGTAAAGAGCATCTGCTAAGTGAGCAGAAATGGAGTGGTTTTAAAGTGACTTCTAAGCTATAATGACCCTGTTAAGACTTAAATGCCGTCTCACAGAGTTGAAATTATGCAGTCATTTTCTTTCCATAATGAGTGGCTCCAATTGGCTTTCAGATTGAAATACAGGAATATAAAACTTCAAGCTGTATAATATCAAGCTTTCTTGAAAATGTAAATTGTCACAGTCATTTTGCGCATCATGAGTGTCAACTAAATGCTGAGCAATGAAATAGCGTGTGTCCAACATTGTCTCACCCATGTCTCACCTTGGGTTGATCTTGTCCTGTTGTTGTTATCTGTCATATATTATTGTATTCTGTCCTTGAGTCTCTCCACCCATTCACTCCTACTGTACATCATCCTGGTACTCTGCTCTCTCATTCTCTCAAACTCTTCCCATGGCACCCGGTTAATCAAGATGACGGGCGGATAAAAAAAGTGGATCCTAATTGGATTTGGGTGATGATGATAAAACGTTTACATGTAGATGTCTGTAGATGTCTGTAGATGTCCTTATGATAATCACTGCTGATTCTCTGCAGTATCTTCTAAAAGCTAGGAGCAGCAACAGTGATGCTGGGATGACTGAGGAAGAGACTCTGGTAAACAAACCACTGATGGATAAGCATTCACCCACTGAGTTGAGCAATCTGCATCTGGCTTGATGAATCCATCCACCCTGGTAAGCACAGCTGCATGCAGGCAGGAAATATACTGTATACATAGTTTGGCCATGGTTGTGTGTGCTCCCTACACATTATTCCTGATATAGAGCAATACTTTTGACCGGTCTCATATAGTGCACTKGTTTTGACCGGAGCCCCACATAATCCAGAAGACAGCTATTTATCCGGTCTAGTTCTTATATCTAAAACACTGCCCAGGCATTTGACTGTCTACCATTGTACCTGTATTAGACATACTGTCAAGCTTCAGCTTATCTTTMTGAAAAAGATCGTAAATTATCCCACAAATGACCTTTCTCAAATGTGAACCACTAGTCTATTCTACTACATGGACATACATTGCCCTCTCTAGTTATTGGGAAAGTGAAGCATTTTTTTGTGAAATCAAACAATGACTATGAATGCACACTGTCAAATTTAATGTGAGTGTATGACTACATCATGCTTGTGACTCTACACATTTGTTGGATGCATTTGCTGTTTGTTTTGGTTGTGTTTCAGATTATTTTGWGCCCAATAGAAATTATTGGTAAATAATGTATGGTGTAAATTTGGAGTCGCTTTTATTGTAAATAAGAATAAAATATGTTTCTAAACACTTCTACATTAATGTGGATGCTACCATGATTACTGATAATCCAGAAATAATTGTAAATAATGATGAGAGAGAAAGTTAGACGCTCAAACAGGTTCGTTTTTTGTGGGGGTATGATATTGTGCATCTGTAACTTTCTCACTCARCATTATTCGTGATTCATTCAGGATTATTCATAATCATGGTAGCATTCACATTAATGTAGAAGTTACTCTGTTCTATTCGAACTTACAATAAAAGTGTCTCCAAAATAACACAATTCATTATTTACCTTTCATTCCTTTTTGGCACAAAATAATCTGAAACACAAACAAAACAGCAAATGCATCCAACAAATTTGTAGAGTCACAAGCTTGATGTAATCATTGCGTGCTAGGAATATGGGACCAGACACTTAACTTTTTCCTACTTTAATACACATATAAGTGAATTTGTCCCAATACTTTTRGTTCCCTAAAATGGGGGGACTATGTACAAAAAGTGCTGTAATTTCTAAACGGTTCACCCGACATGGATGAAAATACCCTCAAATTAGGCCGGCAGTCTGCATTTTAACCTCATAGTCATTGTTTGATTTCAATTCAATTTTTCGGAGTATAGAGCCAAAAGAAAAAATTATGTTTCACTGTCCCAATAATTACATGCTCAGGCCTGTATCAGAGACTGTATTTTTGCACTGAAACTGAGAAGGTGTTAGAGAGAGAGAGGGAACAGAAATAAACAAGTATGAGGTGTGAGTGAGAGAGGGACAGACAGTGTGAAGGCAGGGTGTGAGGAGCTGGAGGAATGGCAGAGGTAACAAACAGTCTAGACACGGAATGACTCATTCTGGGAAGAGTGAGAGAGGGAGGAGGAGGAGATGGATAGAGAGACAGGGAGATGACAGCAAAATAAACTTTGAAAGGGTGGTGGTTTGCCAGTGTGGGGAGTGAAAGTAAAGAATGGGGGAACTATGAGTAGGGAAGCTTTAAGGGGGGAGTTATAAGTGGGAAGCTGTATGTGCCATCAGTGCTGGATGATAAGGACTTTCCCAAGGCTAGTTGGGAAATAGGACATTTTGCTCTTCAAGGCTGTATTCTCAATACAAACATATAGATCATACATGTGATGTCAGAAGGGCCAAATGTTTTTCCCCTCTTTACTATAAGGTGACATACCACATAATAATGTCTGCTTTCTGTTTGATATGTCTCTGCTAGAGAGAGGCCCATGAGGGTTTGTCTATGGGGAACGGAATGAATCTGTTTCTATTTTGTGACACCCCTCAGAGTGCTGGATGCCTGGGGAAAGAGTTTGACTGACTGAGTGAATGTGTGTGTCCCAGGGCTCTGCAATTTCTTCAGTCCTTCTTCGAGCCTTGCCTGTGGGTGGCATTGTCACACCCACACCCTTTCAACAGCAGGAACCTCTTGCGAAGTCCACTCTCTAACAATGTTTCTAATGAGCCGGGTGCTGGGCTGCTCGCTACTTAAACAGGGTTCTGGTTGGCTGATAGCGTAGCAGGCAAACAGATGGTGGAGATATGCATGCAGACGCATCTCATCTGGCCCACTGAGGAGGAGAGGAAAAGATGAACAYTTCATCCCTGAGAAATACTGGAGAATGATTTATATTTATTCACATTACGCTTCAATTAAGGCCTCGCTGTATTCAGAGCACTGTTGCAAAGAAGTTAAGAGCATCGAAAAGGGAGTGCATCTCTGAGTAGAAGTAACAAACCATTCTCTCATCCTTCCTGTCTCTGTTGTAATGGTTATCCGTAGGSCCAGAATATTTTCCGGATCACAGGACACCTCCATGCAGGGCCTGACTGGTGATGTCACATGGTCAGAAAACACTCAGGGCCCTAGTTATTTGATGATATGTGTTTTGGTTCATAGATCACAGCCAATTAGAGCGATGCATTTTCTCTGTGCCCGCCTCAGTACCCAAGCAACGACATTGAAGCAAACAGGCTCTGATTGTAACCKTGATGTATGGGTTCTCATAAAGATATAAAACACCCTTCTGATTAAACGAGCGCCCAGTCATGTTAATTGTTCTTCTGGTGAAAGTTCAGCCTCAGCATGTATCTGTGCACTAGCTGCCACTGGCAGCACTATTTAATGAGACTTTCTCAATTAAATGATCAGCATGGAAACAAAGAGAGAGGCCAGCTTCATCTGCCATCGGCTGACATTTATGTAATATGCTGACTGGTGGTGGTCTTTAAAATGCCCTGGCAGGCAGTTTATGGCCCAATGAAACCTTCTGGTGGATGGGTTTGATGCACCTCTTTATACCATCTATCCCCTCCACAATCCTAAATCCAGCCTGATTATTATTGTACTGCAGTGGCAGTTTGTAGCCCCATGAAAATGTTGGAGTAGATTGGAGCATATTCCTACAACCCACCACACACACACACACACACACACACACACACACACACACACACACACACACACACACACACACACACACACACACACACACACACACACANCACACACACACACACACACACACACACACACACACACACACACACACACACACACACACACACACACACACACACACACACACACACACACCAACCCACCACACACACACACCCACCACAAACACCTACATAAAGGAGAACCTCCAGTAAGACCAAGACATAACAGGGAGGCGAATAAAAAAGAAATCTAAAAGAAATGTAAAAAAGAGATAAATAAAAACACAAACATCAAAAACACACACACACACACACCACATACACACACACACACACACACACACACACACCAAACACACCAGATACACACACACACACCAAACACACACACACCACACACACACACACACACACACACACACACACACACACACACACACAC
Organism: Salvelinus sp. IW2-2015; assembly: GCF_002910315.2. NCBI lineage: Eukaryota > Metazoa > Chordata > Actinopteri > Salmoniformes > Salmonidae > Salvelinus > Salvelinus sp. IW2-2015. Next base: position 77,868,309 of record NC_036842.1, on the reverse strand, counting down.
CATCTTTCCAAAAGTCTAATGCTTGGTCCACCCGTTTCTCCAAGGGTGCTGAGGTAGGCCTCTCCTCTGAGGATTAAGGAAGATCAAAGCCGGCCTTATTTCACGCTCACATTTCCTTCCTCTGCGACAGGCGGCTGGGAGGAAGGGGGAGGGAGGGAGACAAACACCACTGGCCAACACTCACACTAACTCCCCTGCATTAGGGATCTAAAACATAGATTTTTTCCTACCTAAATGAATATTATAAATGTACCATGCATATCCAATGTTCTAGTTGTTTAGTCTCTGAGAGAGATTATAAATGAGCATTCCTACAGTTGGACCTATTGTTTGAACGCTTCAGGACCTGTCCTTCCTCTTCAGTCAGTGTGGACTCTAGGGGAATGTTGCAGACAACCGCAGCATCTAAGCCATTGGTTCAGAAATTAAAATATTCGGACCCGTTTAAATTCTTCCAGYCATTTTTCCTTGGTCCTCAGTCACTGTAAACGCAGGCATGCATGGGGAGTTCTGCAGCCAGCTACAGCACCTAAACTATTGACTCTCAACAAAGAAAGATTAAACATATTTTGAACTCCACCCTTTCCCACTATTCAGATCTATTCCCAGCTAGCACATTTGGTTCCTTGGAAGTTGGTTTCCCATTGGTTCTGGGAATGAAGCCACAAGTTACCTGAATGTTCTGAGAACGGAAATGAAAATTTCACCTGTTCTGGGAACCTTACATTTTAGTTTGCTTGGAGGTTATAAGAATATTTTATTATATTTCCCTGAAAGTTTTCCTGGGACGTTTTTGTTAACGTTGTGAGACCGGAAATTCTAGGATATTTGATGGTAAATAAATATTGGTCTGAGAACATGTTTCAATAAGACTTTTAATAACACTGCTAGCTTAGTTCCTTAGGCATTAATCATGCAAACACATTTCTTTTTTATTGTGGCACAGCATCAGTGAGATTGAGATTCAAACCTATGATCATCTGCTCTCTATCCTTGGAATTAGTCCACTGCGCCACAAGGATGGAGCTAGCATGCCATGTGTTTTTAATTCATACAAAGCTGTTCTTTTTAGTCTATTCAAACAGACCCCATTTCGAAGGAAACAAGCACTCATTAAGATCGGGTTTGGCCAATTAGGGCGTGGCCAACACACCTGAACAAACTTAACAAGATAGAAGATAGAGAGTTTTGTTGACGCTGAGAATGGAATGTACATGTTTTTAAATAACATTCCTAGAACGTTCTTTGAACATGAATGTTTTCTTGTGTTTCTCATTTTTCTGAATGTTCTGAGAACATGACTTTAAATAGAACAATGAGGAAACCTGCAGAAAACGTTATGCTGAATAATTAAATTCCCACAGAAGAACATTGTTTCTTAACGTTCTCTAAACATTCAGAGAACTTGACTTTAAATAGAACCACGAGGAAACCTGTAGAAAACGTTATGCTGAAGTGCTGAAATTACCACCTAAGAAACATATGGTTCTCAGAACGTTATGTGCTAACTGTGTATCCTGCACCATTTCCAGAACCATAGGACAAACACGCTAACACCAAGCTCTTTGAAACAACAATTCTCAGAACTGTATGTGCTAGCTGAGTTGATTATGTCTGTTAATGCTTGTTCTTGTGGTTGAGTGAGTCACTCTTCAGGCCTACAGACTCTGAGAATAGTTTGGCTGCCTGAAAAACATTGGATTTTTCACAAAGAAAGGTTATGAAAGTGCATTTTAACTATTCACACATCATTGTCTAGATCCTGCTAACAACATGGCTCTGTTGCTCTCTCTCTCTGTCACTGTGTCTCTCTGTCACTGTGTCTCTCTGTCACTGTGTCTCTCTGTCACTGTGTCTCACTGTCCCTGTGTCTCTCTGTCCCTGTGTCTCTATCTCACTGTGTCTCTCTCTCACTGTGTCTCTGCTTCTCTCTGTGTGAGTGAATGGAGTTTGGCATCACCTCTTCTTTATGTGTGTGTCTCTGTGTGTATTTATGGCTCTGTGTGTCACGGCCCACATTCCTCACTGTTGACTCTAAAGAAAAAAGGCAGGGTAAGGGAACAAAGACATTAAGTAAGGTGCGTGTATGTGTGCATGTGTGTGTGTGTACCAGGGACATAGAGAGTAGGGGTTTGGTGGAGTCCGTGTATTGTACTCTAATCCAACCAGAACCGTTTCCCAGAATGCTTTGTGGAGTTGGGGCCCAGGAGCTGTGGATACGAGCTGGTAATTCCTCTCTGGGGGATCAAAGGCCTTCCCCCTCCCTCTCCTTTCCTCTCCCCCCGTCCCTCCCTCTACTCTCCTGTCCTCCCTACCCTTCCTCACAAAAAGGCACTTAATGCAGCCCCTTCTTCTAATCACTTTCCTCTCTCCCTCCCTGTCCTCTCCACCTATCTCTTCCCCCTCTCTCCTCTCTGTGTTCTAGTCAGGGTTGAGGTAAGTCAGGCGTGAACACTAAGCCTTTAGCGACAGCCCTCATTATCCCAGAGCCCAGGACACTTCTGGTGCCACCACCTGACCGTTACCCCCTGCCCGCTTCAAACCTCACCCCCTATCCGCTTGACCGTTAAACCATGTCCACTTCAGCTCTTACCCCCTGTCCGCTTGACCGTTACCCAATGTCCGCTTCAGCTCTTACCTCCTGCCCGCTTAACTGKGATCCCCTTCCCACTTTCACTGTTATCTCCAGCCAGCTTTCACCCTCCACCGCTTTAACCTTTGACTTCTTACTTCCTACTCACGTTGTCCTCCCTATCCAAACCTCTTCTCTCATGGACACTCTTACTGACAGTGGCTGCTTTGCATGATGTATTGTTGRCTCTACCTTCTTGCCCTTTGTGCTGTTGTCTGTGCCAATAATGTTTGTACCATGTTTTGTGCTGCTACCATGTTGTGTTGCTACCATGTTGTTGTCATGTTGTGTTGCTACCATGCTGTGTTGTCATGTGTTGCTGCCTTGCTATGTTGTTSTCTTAGGTCTCTCTTCATGTAGTGTTGTGTTGTCTCTCTTGTCGTGATGTGTGTTTTGTACTATATTTKTATGTTATTTAAAAAATATATATTTTTATCCCAGCCTCTGTCCRCGCAGGAGGTCTTTTGCCTTTTGGCCAATGGCCGCCATTGTAAATAAGAATTTGTTCATAACTGACTTGCCGGGTTTAATAAAGGTTAAATAAAATAAAATAAAATTCCACTTTCCTAGATGTCACAAACTCAGTTCTCTTAATCCTAATAATTGTGCAACTCAAACACCTTACTCCTCTCCAGTTCAGTCACTCTCTCACTGTTATCTTGCACTTTCCATTCATTTTCAACCTTTTTAATATCAGCTGTTTTAATCGGCCCAAAGTTATACTCAATGTTACTCTTTCACAGGGCTGAAGTGTTTTATCTAAGGATATACAAATATAGCCCAGAGCAGGCTTCTGAAATATGCAGGAATGGGGGAACTGAGAGAAGGCAGGGAATGTCCCACTTTGGTCCATAAAAAAACACCTGCAGCAGGCAGTTGGTGGGCCACTAAGGCAGGCCGTGGGGCTGAGGGCTGAGACGGAACCAGCCAAGCCAAGCTGCTGGCAGTAAAACAGGCCTTGCCTGCTGGGAAAACTGGTGACGGGGCCTTTCTCCACTACCCCCACCCCCCCCCCCCCCACCCCTCCGCCTGTCGTTTTTCCACACATGTGCTGTCTCTCTTTCCCTCACTCTCTCTCTCTAGCAGAATTTCTATCTTTATCTCTATTTCTCCCTCTATATTTCTCCCTCTGCCTTTCTCATCCTTGATGAGAGAAAGTGGTAGTCAATTCCCTGGAAGGTGGCTACTGGTGGAGGGGAGGGATGGATGGAGATAGGAATAGAGGAATGGATGAAGGGGGGAGGGTGAAGGCTGGACACACGGCACAAAGATGAAATAACTATAAAAAGATTAGATGAATTACCTGGAAAGTGGATGCTGGAAGAAGCGACAGAGAGAGGGAGCATGGGGACAAAAGGAGGGAGGGAGGCTGGACAGCACACACTGGAAATACCTATAAACTGAAGGATGTGTCAAGGACAGGTGTGTCTTAGGTGGGGAGGAGTGACATAACTTTGAAGAATGACGCACACACACTATCCTTTCCATTTCCTCCTCATTTACAGTGTTTTTTTATCGCTTTGGRACTATTTTCACAAGTATGTGGTAAAATTGCACAACTCAAAACAGATCATCAACCAGGCTGTTTTTTCAAAACTTTCAAAACATTTTCAGTTGACTAAGTACAACACACAAAATCACACATTAACTTTTTCACCAAACCCAATTAGTGTTTTATCTAGTAATACCTTTAATATAAAGTAATTGCCTTTTACAATGCAAAGCTCACAATACTTTTCATATCATTCCCTTCTCATTWAAWWTWTTTTTTTTTGACCATCACTTAATCCAACTGCACTTAATGGTTAATCACTTAACCGTTTGGTTAACCTATAGATTTTAAACTGGTTTGTCTACTATATATGGATTTTGAGAATAACAGAAATAAAATGTGAGTTTGTAAAGTATAAACATCTAAATGACCTGTATGATACATAATAACCATCCATAATGACTACTTGTTATTGCTAATTGATGTCACATAGTGGTAACCACAATTGGTCACCATGTAAAAGCAGTGGTGGAAAAAGTACCCAATTGTCACACTTGAGTAAAAGTAAAGAAACCRTAATAYAATGTTACTCAAGTAAAAGTGAAAGTCACCCAGTAAAATACTACTTGAGTAAAAGTCTAAAAGTATTTGTTTTTAAATATACTTAAGTATCAAAAGTAAATGTAATTGCTAAAATATACTTAAGTATCAAAAGTAAAAGTATAAATTATTTCAATTTCCTTATACTAAGCAAACCAGATGGCACAATTTGCTTGTTTAAAAAAAAAATGTATGGATAGCCAGGGGCACACTCCAACACTCAGATATAATGTATGGATAGCCAGGGGCACACTCCAACACTCAGATATAATGTACGGATAGCCAGGGGCACACTCCAACACTCAGATATAATTTACAAACAATACATTAAGGTTTAGTGAGTCTGCCAGAAAAGAGGCGGTAGGGATGATCTCTTGAMAAGTGTGTGAATTGGACTATTTTCCTGTCCTGCTACGCATTCAAAATGTAACGAGTACTTTTGGGTGTGAGGGGAAATGTATTGAGTAAAACGTACATTATTTTCTTTAGGAATGTAGAGAAGTAAAAGTTGTSAAAAATATAAATAGTAAAGTAAAGTACAGATACCCCAAAAAACGACTTGAGTAAAAATACTTTCAAGTACTACTTAAGTACTTTACACCACTATGCAAAAGGGGGAACTTGCAATTTCTTTCAACTTTGAGCAGGATAGACAGCAAGTGTGAGGAAGAAATCGAAGTGCTCGTGCACAAYGGGCCTSTCAGAGAGGTGGGCAGGGGCCCCATCAAAGAGGTTGGCATGGGCCCTGTCAAGGAGGTCAATGAGGTGGGCATTGCCCCCTTCAAGTGGTGGACATCAAAGAGAGGGAGGCAGACGGCAGGAAACTGTTGTGTCTGATGAAGACCTGGCCGTCACCGTTGACCATATGGTAAACAGAGGCCTTACAATTGCAGAGGCTGCCAGATTAGTTCACCCCGTTCTGAAAAGATCAACTGTCAATGCGATCGTGASAACATTTTGCCAAGAAAACCGGTAAGTCTGCAGGATATGCACTATGCTTTACCATTACACCTCATTGTGTAAATGACATATTGTAATGCATGTAAATTCACAAAACATGTTACAGTATTCTTGCAGTATGATCTATTGACAGTATATTCTGTTCTACCCTCAGAATTGACAGAAGACCCCATGGTAGAGGCAGAGTACTGGCCCACCAGCAGGAATTGGCAGTGGTGGAAATGGTGAGGGCCAGGAATGACATATAGCTGTCTGAAATAAAGCAGGCCATTGAGGAGAACGATGACACCTTTGCCAATGTGGCATCCATCAGCCTACCAACAATTGCCRACCTTTTGAAGAGGCACTAGGTATGTATGAAACACATTTACCTGGTGCCTTTTGAGAGAAACAACGCCTGAGTGAAACAACTGCGGGTCGAGTATGTTCAGGTACAGCAATATATACTGTATTACTGTTACTATTTGATGCACATCCTACTTCACAATATCAAATTGGAACTATACAGTAAAAATTACTTACCAAAACATGTTTTTAGAGGGTGATGGTGCTTCTTGCTGCTGTGAACCATCACAAGTATATCTTTGTTGATGAAGCAGGCCACATGGTGACCGTCCAAATTCCTGGGAAAAGGTGGGGGAACGATCTCCATGTGCTATCTCTGAAGATGATGTGGTAGGACGTAGGTCATTACTTGGATCATACAARGCTGCACACCTCATTATGTTTCTCAATGAATTTGAGTAGGCCTGTCAAGGTGAAGGGGTCACTTATGTCATTGTGTGGGACAATGTCAGGTTCCATCATGCAGAGATGGTTCAGGCATGGTTTCGGCCCCATCCCCGATTCATGACCCTATACCTGCCCCATACACTCCTTTCCTCAACCCTAATGAGGATTTTTTTCAGCATAGAGGTGGAGGTGTACGATGGCCATCCCTATGAGCGTGACACCRTCCTGGCCGTGGATGAGGCATGGGACAACATCAATGCAGACCAATGTCAAGCTTGGATTCGCCATGCCAAAAGGTTTTTCCTGAAGTGCTTGTACAATGAGGACCTTCACTGATGTAGATGAGAATGTATGGCCAAATATTTGTAGATAATTGGCCCTCTTTCTGGGACTCACCCACAAACAGGACCAAGCCTGGCCTGTTGAGGAGTGACGGACTCCATCCTACCTGGAGGGGTGCTCTCATCATATCTACAAACATAGTGTGACGGCCCTGAATTTTTCTGAACCGTCTCAGTGCTTCTCCTTCCAATAGGGCGCTTCCCCTTTAATTCCCAATTAAATAGCCAGCATCAGCTGCGCAAAAGTGGGGTTGTGATGGAGACATGAATGAGGATGTGTTCAACCCTCAGTTCCGAAGCTTCTCTATTCAATTTGTTTTGTTGCCTTTAAAAGTGTGTTTTGTAACCTAATAGCGAGTTTACCCAGGATCGGATCCACTCTTTGCGTCTGTTGACTACACCTCTCCGTTGTTCTTCGTGGCCTTTCTCCGCTGGAGATCTGTTGGCGGATTGGATTGTCTGACTGACCACAACCTTTTTGTATACGGTATTTCATTTGTTTTGGTGTGATGTATACCGTGATGATTTATGTAGTTAGTTGTAAGTGAGGATGTATTAGTATTTGATACGCTTTATAGTTGTGTGGTAAAATAATTGTTATTTTGATTGTATGATTAATACTGGATTTACGCTACATTTGAATGAACGGACAAACATTGCGTGACTAAGGTCACTTGAGTTCCCTGAACTTCTTTACCGGGCTGGACTCTTTTTAGGCCCGAGGTACAGGACATTTCTGGAGGAACCAGAGCTCATTATTTGTTATATTGTTATGTGTGTGTGATCATTTATGTTGGCAATATAACCCACGCAAAAGAATACAGTTGTTTTTGAAGTTCGTTCCAATGTTTTAAGGGTTTATGAAAAGTGTATTTCCATCCTGACTTTTACATAAGTCCTTTGTATTGGTGTAGACTTGACGGACCAGATGGGACTCATTCCCTCCCAGACCAAAAGGAGAAACCAATGTTTTCTCTGGTAGGCACAACCTACCTGGCACCCCTATAAATAATAACCTCAAGTCAAAACCGTTACAATAGACAGGGCTCTAACTCCCCTAGCTCCACAATGAAATAGGGTGCAGGCCAGGCACCCAGCTGTTAGCCAGCCTGCCAGCTTAGTGGAGTCTGCCACTAGCACAGTCAGTGTAGTCAGCTCAGCTATCCCCATTGAGACCGTGTCTGTGCCTCGACCTAGGTTGGGCAAAACTAAACATGGCGGTGTTCGCCTTAGCAATCTCACTAGAATAAAGACCTCCTCCATTCCTGCCATTATTGAAAGAGATCGTGATACCTCACATCTCCAAAATAGGGCTACTTAATGTTAGATCCCTCACTTCAAAGGCAGTTAGAGTCAATGGAACAATATCTGATCATAATCTTGATGTGATTGGCCTGACTGAAACATGGCTTAACCTTTTTAGGACACACGTTCCGCTAGCGGAACCCCCCCAACATTCCGCTGAAAAGGCAGCGCGCGAAATTCAAAAATATTTTGAAATATGTAACTTTCACACATTAACATTAACAAGTCCAATACAGCAAATGAAGATAAACATCTTGTTAATCTACCAATCGTGTCCGATTTTTAAATGTTTTAAAGCAAAAACACAACATATATATATATATATATATATATTAGATCACCACCAAATCCAAAAAACACACGCCATTTTTCCCAGCCAAAGATAGTTACACAAAAGCAGAAATAGAGATAAAATGAATCACTAACCTTTGATAATCTTCATCAGATGACACTCATAGGACATCATGTTACACAATACATTTATGTTTTGTTCGATAATGTGCATATTTATATCCACTAATCTGGGTTTACATTGGTGCCAGTGTCAGAATGCCTCCAAAATATCCGGAGTATTAGAGAGCCACGTCAAATAACAGAAATACTCATCATAAATTTGATGAAGATACATGTTTTACATATAATTAAAGATACACTTGTTCTTAATGCAACCGCTGTGTCAGATTTTTTTTAAAACTTTAGTTAAAAGTACACCATGCAATAATCTGAGACGGCGCTCAGATTTACAACATTTTCTCCGCCATGTTGGAGTCAACAGAAATACGAAATTACATCATAATATTCCCTTACCTTTGATTATCTTCATCAGAATGCAATGCCAGGAATCCTATTTCCACAATAAATAGTTTTCTTTAGTTCGATAATGTCCATTACTTATGTCCAATTAGCAACTTTAGCTAGCATGTGTAGTACACGTGTCCAAACGCTGGCGCGGATGCAGCAAACGTCGGACGAAAACTTCAAAAAGTTATATTACAAGTCGAATAAACTGGTCAAACTTAGTAGAGAATCAATCTTCAGGATGTTGTTATCATTATATCACTAACGTTCCAACCGGAGCATTTCTTCATGTCTGTATAAGTAATGGCACACATGGCCATTCCATGACTAGCGCGCATGACCAGGAACTAGCATTCTGCCAGACCACTGACTCAAATAGCTCCCATCCGGCCCCACATCACACTAGAGGCTTCATTCCACGTTCTACTGACTGTTGACATCTAGTGGAAGGCGTAGGAAGTGAAAACAGATCCATATATTACAGGGAATTGAATAGGRGATGACTTTCACATCGACCCTTCTCAGAATTCTCACTTCCTGTTTGGAAGTTTGCCTGCCATATGAGTTCTGTTATACTCAGACATATTTCAAACAGTTTTAGAAACTTCAGAGTGTTTTCTATTCAATAAGGACATTTCTAAGTGACCCCAAACTTTTGAACGGTTGTGTATATTTTGAATCAATTGTTGTGTGGTGAGAGATGTTTACAATCAAAATGAATGCACAATGACAGGTTTTGAATGAAAGACCGGCAGCGTTACAAGTGTGACCAGTTTGGAGATATGTACTAAAAGTTGTGAAAATGTACTACATACTTGTGAAAATAGTATCAAAGTGATTAAAATACATTTTTTATTGGTATTGCCTATTTGCTGTTTCTCTGCATCGGCAACTGGCAAGACGTTTGCTATACGAACTACCCATGTCAAAGGAGAGAGATAAAATGATTATTTAATTGAAGAATAAATGAATGCCTTTAGAGGAGCATGAAGGAGACTTTGAGGTGATGTGACACAACACATGGGTGTGCATATTTGCATAAGAATGTGTGTGTGTGTCTCTCTGTGTGTTTATCCTTGAGCGTGTTACACGAGACATGCATGGGTGTGTGTGGTCCATTTGCCACCAAAGTGGATGTGCTAATGGGCTAGCAGGCAGATTCTTGCTGAAGTCATCAGTGGTATGTCCGCTGAAGTGTCCTCTGCTCTGTCAGACACACAAACACACACAGAGTTGTCCTTCACATCACACKACTCCTGACATACTGTACACTATCGTGGTTATTAAGTTTGGGATGGGTATTGAAGGAGGTACACACACACATTCTCCTATCAGCCAGTCCTTTAGGGAGCTTGGCATTTCCCAGCTGCTGTGACAGCAGTCCAACATGACAAGGGCATGTCATCCTGAAGCCTATGTGACTTTTATTACTCRCCCTCAGATGCAGTAGTAAAGAATGATGGATTTAAAGTCATGCGTTAAGGATGACCTCACAGTGGAGCACAAGATAACTGGCAAGGTTAAATTAACATCCCAGAATGCCTTGTGGCTTCCTCTGTTCTTCATTCTGCTTCCCTTGCTCTTTCACACCTACCCTCCTCTTCCTCCCTCTCTCTCACATTACCATCTTACTCATCTCCCCTCTGTCTTTGCTTTTACATTTCTCTCTACTTATCAAAATTSAACTCCATATTTCATCAAATCAGATGGCTTATTCATCACAAAACCATTTGATGTTGCCAATTATTCTAATTGTTATTTAATTGGCAAAGTGGGCAAACTTAGGCAGGAAATGCCAACAACGAACAGTGAGCCATCGTACTTATGCATTAAAAAAACAAATAATGAAAGAAAAGCATTGTAGGTTTGGATTTTGTAAAATTAATGTGGGAGAGTATTGTTATCTATAAATAATGAAAAATTATGGTGAAAATTAGAACAATCTATTGAGGATTTATTGATTCTAACAGCAGACCTATCAGCTTGATGCCAGTCTTAGCAAACTGTGGGAAATAAATGCAATGCTATTTCTCTGTAAACAAATTAACAGACTTTATCATGCTTGTAGAAAAGGTCACTCAACATGTACTGCACTGACACAAATGACAAATGATAAGAGATTGTGGAGATGTAATGTTAGATTTCAGTGCAGCCTTTGATATCATTGACCATAACCTGTTGTTGAGAAAACGTACTCTACCAGTCAACAATTTGGAAAGACTATTCATTCAAGTAATTTCTTTATTTATTTTTTACACTTTCCCACATAAAACTATGAAATAACACATATGGAACATGTAGTAACCAAAAGAAGTGTTGAACATATCAAATATACATTTATATGAAATTTCAAAGTAGCCACCTTTGCCTTGATGACAGTTTAACACACTCTTGGCATTCTTCTCATCCAGCTTCATGAGGTAGTCACCTGGAATGCATTTCAATTAACAGGGTGCCTTGTAAAGTTGTTAAAAGTTCATTGTGGAATTTATTCCTTCTTAATGTGTTTGAGCCAATCAGTTGTGTTGTGACAAGGTAGGGGTGGTATACAGAAGATAGCCCTATCATGGCAAGAACAGCTCAAATAAGCAAAGATGAACAACAGTCATTACTTTAAGACATGAAGGTCAGTCAATATGGAACATTTCAAGAACTTTTAATGTTTATTTAAGTGCAGTCACAAAAACCATCAATTGCTATGATGTATCTGGCTCTCATGAGGACCGCCACAGGAAAGGAGAATCCAGAGTTACCTCTGCTGCAGAAGATACGTTCATTAGAGTTAACAGCCTCTTAAATTGCAGCCCAAATAGATGCTTCACAGAGATCAAGTAACAACATATCTCAACAATCATCTGTTCAGAGGAGACTGCGTGAATCAGGCCTTGTGCAAAGAAAAACTACTAAATGACACCCAATAATAAGAAGAGACTTGCTGGGCAAGAAGCATGAACAATGGACATTAGACCAGTGGAAATCTGTCCTTTGGTCTGATGAGTCCAAATATGAGATTTTTGGTTCCAACCACCTTGTCTTTGTGAGACAAAGAGTAGGATGAAGCAATGAGGAGGAGGTGTGGTGGTGGGGGTGTTGCTGATGACACTGTCTGTGATTTATTTAGAATTCAAGGTGCACTTAACCAGTATGGCTACCACAGTATTCTGACAATACGCCATCCAATCTGGTTTGCACTTTCTGGGACTATCATTTGTTTTTCAACAAGACAATGAGCAACACCTCCAGCCTGTGTAAGGGCTATTTGACCAAAAAGGATAGTGATTTGTTTAACACTTTTTGGGTTACTACATGATTCCATATGTGTTATTTTATAGTTTTGATGTCTTCACTATTATTCTACAATGTAGAAATAATAAATAAAGAAAAACTTGAATGAGTAGTGGTATCCAAAGTTTTGACTGGTACTGAAGTAAATAGTGGTAAATAGTGTAGTCTACAGCTTATCATGAGATACTCTATCTTAGGCGAGCGCAACTTGAAACTTCCTTAATATTAGATTTGTGTGCAGGTTGTTGAGCGTTCGTAAATTCATCATTTATTCTGCGCACTGGCACACTCAGATGAGAGTGCTCTGAAATCGGAGTAGATAGCCAGAGCAAATTAACAATGTCCATTGAGAATGCATAACGACTAACCACTTAGCTAAACTAAGAATGAAGTGAATAATCAAGTCAATAAACTTTGGGTAGTAGTTAGATAGTATATAGTTAATATACTGGCAAGTCCGATGTATTAGTTGCCAACTAACGTTACGTTAGGTAGCTAGGTAACATATCCCGGTACATACTGCTGTAATGATATGCTACACGATTTGTAAGGTAGCGTAGCTAACAAATTGTCAGCCAACATAACGTGTAATGTAATTTATTTGAAAAGTCATTACTTTATCACATTGCTCAACATTTTCTTGACATTTGTCATAATTAGTTAAATGAATTTGTATCTGTTTTCGTCGGACTTCGGCTGCATATGTTTCGCATTTACTTCAAATCTGAAACCATTGTGAAGCCACGCCCATTTTCTGAAGAAATGCATATGGTCCTAAAGCAGGAAAAAGTGTCCAATGCTTATGTACTTCGTATTTTGGCAAATAATTATTTAGTACGACATCGGGCAACTTTTGGAAATAAACTATAACCATAGTATGACACTAAGATACTACATACTCAATTTAAGTCACAAATACTACGGTTAGTGCAGTTAGTATGATAATTCAACACAGCTATTGTCTAAATGACTGCTAGAAACACATTCATAACCATAAAGGGGTTATTACCCCTAATACTGGGGGAAATTGCCCCAACACACTCATTCAACATAAACTCAGCAAAAAGAAACATCGATTTTTCAGGACCTGTCTTTCAAGATATTAATAGAAATACAAATAACTTCACAGATCTTCATTGTAAAGGGTTTAAACTCAGTTTCCCATGCTTGTTCAATGAACCATAAAACAATTAATGAACATGCACCTGTGGAACGGTCGTTAAGACACTAAACAGCTTACAGACAGTAGGCAATTAAGGTCACAGTTATTAAAACTTAGGACACTAAAGAGGCATTTCTACTGACACTGAAAACACCAAAAGAAAGATGCCCAGGGTCCTGCTCATCTGCGGGAACGTGCCTTAGGCATGCTGCAAGGAAGCATTAGGACTGCAGATGTGGCCAGGGCAATAAATTGCAATGTCCGTACTGTGAGACGTCTAAGACAGCGCTACAGGGAGACAGGACGGACAGCTGATCGTCCTCGCAGTGCAGACCATGTGTAACAACACCTGCAAAGGATCGGTACATCGAACATCACACCTGCGGGACAGGTACAGGATGGCAAAACAACTGCCTGAGTTACACAGGAACGCACAATCCTTCCATCAGTGCTCAGTCTGTCCGCAATAGGCTGAGAGAGGCTGGACAGAGGGCTTGTAGGCCTGTTGTAAAGCAGGTCCTCACCAGACATACCGAACAACGTCGCCTATGGGCACAAACCCACCGTCACTGGACCAGACAGGACTGGCAAAAAGTGCTCTTCACTGACAAGATCGGGTTTTGTCCGTTTTGTCTCACCAGGGGTGATGGTCGGATTCGCGTTTATCGCCGAAGGAATGAGCGTTAAACCGAGGCTGTATTCTGGAGCGGGATCGATTTGGAGGTGGAGGGTCCTTAATGGTCTGGGGCGGTGTGTCACAGCATCATCGGACTGAGCTTGTTGTCATTGCAGGCAATCTTTATTGTAAGTAGTTTATTACTACTTTACAAAAAATTATCAAATATTTTCTCTAAAAGAAGTAACTTTCACACATTACACAGTCCAATACAGCATTTGAAAGATAAACATCTTGTCAATCCAGCCAACATGTCGATTTTTTAAATGTTTTACAGAGAAAACACCACATATATTTATGTTAGCTCACCACCAAATAAAAAGAGGACAGACATTTTTCACAGCACAAGTAGGATGCAGTAGCATGCACAAGAACCAACTAACTACCTAGAACCACTAAATAACCTAGAAAAAACTACCTCAGATGACAGTCCTATAAAGTTACACAATAAATCTATGTTTTGTTCAAAATTTGCATATTTTAGCTATAAATCAGTTTTACATTACTGCTACCATCATAGCTAAGTCAGAAATCGCACGGGAGTAGCCAGAGAAAATACAGACACCAACGTCAACTACTCTAATTACACATCATAAACATTTCAGACAAATATATGGTGGATAGCAAATGAAAGACAAAGATCTTGTGAATACAGACATAATTTCAGATTCTTTAAATGTTTTACAGCGAAAACACACATATATTCATGTTAGGTCACCACAAATACAAAAAGAGAGACAGACATTTTTCACAGCAAGGTAGCATGCAGCTAGCATGCAGCTAGCATGCAAAGCCAACCTAATAACCTAGAACTAACCTAAATAACCTAGAAAAAATACTTCAGATGACAGTCCTATAACATGTTAACCAATAAATCTTGTTTGTTCGAAAAATGCATATTTCAGCTATAAATCAGTTTTTACATTACTGCTACATATAGCTACCATTATGCTGACCACGATCCATTTTGTTGATTCCAGCCTACAAACAAAACTCAAACAACAAGCTCCGTGCTCAGGTCTGTTCAACGCTGGTCCGACCAATTGAAATCCAGCTTCAAAGACTGCTTCGATCACGCGGATTGGAATATGTTCCGCATGCGGTCCAACAACAATATTGACGATATGCCTGATTCGGTGAGCGAGTTCATTAGGAAGTGCATTGACGATGTCGTACCACAGCAACGATAAAAAACATTCCAAACAGAACGTGGATGACGGCAGCATTCGCGTGAAACATGAAGCACGAACCACTGTTTTAACCAGGGAAGGTGAACGGAAGCATGAACGAATACAAACAGTGTAGCTATTCTCTCCGCAAGGCAATAAACAGGCCAAGTCCCCCCGCCACCCCCCCCCACCTCCCCCCCCCCCCCCACCCCCCCCCCCCCACCCCCCCACCCCCACCCCCCCCCCCCCCCCCCCCCCTCCACCCCCCACCCCCCCCCCCCCCCCCAGTAAGACAAATCGAGCGAAATTCAACAGATCATAGACACAAGAGGTTGTTGCAGGGTTTTCAAGTCAATCACGGATTACAAAAGAAAACCACGCCGCCCGAGGACCAAGGAGTCTTGCTCCCAGACGGCTAACAACTTTTTTGCCCGTTGAGGACAATACAGTGCCACTGAACGGCCCCTACACAAACTGCGGCTCTCCTTACAACTGCAGCAGGTGAGTACAAATTTAAAGCGTGTTACACCCTCGCAAGGCTGCCAGCCACAGACGGCTTCAGGCGTGCTCAGAGATGCGCAGACCAGCTGCGGTGTGGTTTTACGGCAACATTTTTTTCAATCAATCCTATCCCAGTCTGCTCATCCTCACATGCTCAAAGCCAGCCATGTTCCTGTTTCCAAAAGCTAAGGTACATGAGCTAAACTGAACGCCCGTAGCACTCATTCCGTCATCAATGAAGTGCTTTGGAAGACCATGTCAAGACATATCACCTCCCCCTAACCGGAACCCTAGACCCACTCCATTTTGCTACGACCCAATAGGTCCACAGACGAAGATCGCAACCCACTGCACACTGCCTAACCCATCTGGACAAGAGGAATCCATGTAGAATGTGTTCATCGATTACAGCTCAGCATTTAACCACATAGTACCTCCAAACTCGTCATCAAGCTCGAGACCCTGGGTCTCGACCCCGCCCTGTGCACTGGGTCCTGGACTTCCTGACGGCCGCCCCAGGTGGTGAGGGTAGGTAAACAACATCTCCACCCGCTGATCCTAACACCTGGGGCCCCACAAGGGTGCGTTCTGAGCCCTCTCCCTGTACTCCTGTTCACCACGACTGCGTGGCCATGCACGCCTCCAACTCATCATCAAGTTTGGGATGACACTACAGTGGTAGGCTTGATCACCAACAACGACGAGGACGGCTACAGGGAGGAGGTGAGGGCCTCGGAGTGTGGTGTCAGGAAAATATTCATACTCAACGTCAACAAAACAAAGGAGATGATTGTGACTTCAGGAACAGCAGAGGGAGCACCCCCTATCCACATCGACGGGTCAGTAGTGGAGAAGGTGGAAAGTTTTAAGTTCCTCGGTGTACACATCACGGATAAACTGAACTGGTCCACCCACACAGACAGCGTTGTGAAGAAGGCGCAGCAGCGCCTCTTCAACTCAGGAGGCTGAAGAAATTCGGCTTGTCACCAAAGCATCACAAACTTCTACAGATGCACAATCGAGAGCATCCTGTCGGGCTGTATCACCGCTTGTACGGCAACTGCTCGCCCACAACCGTAAGGCTCTCGAGGGTAGTGAGGTCTGGCAGAACGCATCACAGGGGCAAACTACCTGCCCTCCAGGATACCTACACCACCCGATGTAAGGGAGGCCATAAAGATCATCAAGGACAACAACCACCAAGCCACTGCCTGTTTACCCCGCTACTACCAGAAGGCGAGGTCAGTACAGGTGCATCAAAGCAGGGACCGAGAGACTGAAAAACAGCTTCTATCTCAAGGCCATCAGACTGTTAAACAGCACCATATACATTTAGCGGCGCTGCAACATACTGACTCAACTCCAGCCACTTTAAAATGGGAATTGATGGAAATTATGTAAAAATGTACCACTAGCCACTTTAAGCAATCCACTTAATACAATGTTTACATACCCTACATTACCCATCTCATATGTATATATACTGTACTCATATATCATCTACTGCATCTTGCCATCTTTATGCAATACATGTACCACTAGCCACTTTAAACTATGCCACTTTATGTTTACATACCTACAGTACTCATCTCATATGTATATACCGTACTCTATACCATCTACTGCATTGCCATGCCGTTCTGTACCACCACTCATTCATATATCTTTAATGTACATATTCTTTATCCCTTTACACTTGTGGTGGTGTGTAAGGTAGTAGTTGTGGAATTGTTGTTTAGATTACTGTTGGTTATTACTGCATTGTCGGAACTAGAAGCACAAGCATTCGCTAACTCGCATTAACATCTGCTAACCATGTGTATGTGACTAATAAAATTTGATTTGATTTGATTTGATTTGATTTATAGCTACAGTCAGAAATAGCACGGGAAGAGCCAGAGTAAATACAGACAACCGTCAACTACTAATTACTCATCATAATACATTTCAGAAAAAATATATGGTGGATAGCTAATGAAAGTGAATACAGCTAGTGAACAGACAATATTTCCGATTCTTTAAGTGTTTTACAGCGAAAACACAATATATCGTATATTAGCTTACTACAATAGCAACATAGCAACAGCATTGACTCAAGGCAAACGGTAGCATAGCACAGTTCGACAGATATATATGAAATAGCATCCAAATTGGGTCTTATCTTTGTTGATCTTCTATTCAGAATGTTGTACAATGGTCTTTTGTTCAGAACGCTTTGTTTCGATCCAAAACGAACTATTTCTTGAATTAGCAAACACACTGCCTTCCTGTGCTAACCTCTCCATCTTGAAAAAAATTCTTCCTACGCGCATCACGTATAAAATCCCGAATAAATGTAAATAATATAATTAAACTATATTTAAAAAACATACTTTAGGATGATATTGTGACATGTATCAAAAAAAATCGAAGCCAGATGTCATATTCATCGAGAACGACCGTTTTCCAGGTGGAGCGTCTTGTCCGAGTTCGCCTCAGGAAAATAAATTTTGGCGGTCGTCTCATTCAAAGAGGGTGTATGCATTCTCTGAAAGAGATATTCAACTCTTTCTGTTCTCACTTCCGCATGAGACCCAGAGGAAGGTGTATGACGTGTTTCTACAGTCCTAAGTGACATGACCTTATATAGACAAGCTTTTGAAGAGCGACTTAGCTTTTGGAATCTACTTCCGATAGGAAATGAGCTATAAAAAGGGTTCTGTTTCACTTAGAGACATAATTCAAACGTTTTAGAAACTAGAGTGTTTTCTATCAATATTAATAATAATATGCATATTGTACGAGCAAGAATTGAGACGAGGCCGTTTGAAATGGCCACCTCTTTCCAGGGTACTCAAGCTCGCTTACAGCCATAAGAAGTTAATCTACACCTGCTGTTTACGATGCGTTTGAAAAAAATGTGAATTGATTTGAACCTCTATACCTACACTCCCTACCTTTCTCTCTCTTTCTCTCTCTCTCATATCCACTTCTCCCTCTAACTAGCTTCTCTGGTTCAGAGGGTTGAGTTAAATGAGGAAGGCTCATTTCAGTATCCCCCTTTCCCTACTTGACTCTTTCTTTTCCTTCCACCACTTTGCCTCCTTCCCTTTATCAATGCAACCTCACCCCGCACACGAAGTCATCTCAGATTAGACTGCTCTGCCCCTCCCTCCTTCCCTGACACAACCAGTCACAATCGTCCCTCTAACCCAGCGTCATTTTCCCAATTTGCTGTCTAATTGTGTTTCTCTGGCTTAGGTCAATAACAACCTTCCTATTAGAGTTTAATGTTCCTAAGAGGCCGGTGGTTGCTGGCCGTTACATTAAAGGCATTTGTCAGTCGCCAACAAGCTAATTAGGTCCTGCAGGCTGCTGTTTATAAATAGTCTCAGCTAATTGAGGGACATTACTGAGAGCTCTGCATGTCAATCAATAGCTAGGTTTCCATCCAATTGGTGACAGTTTTCTAGAACATTCTAAAATCCGAATAAAAAGGCGAGTGTTTCCATCAAATTGACTTGTTGCTGATAAAAGGCTGTGCGTGATGACATAGTGCACATAATAATAACTTTTGCGGTTAAATTCCCATGTACCGATAAAAAATAAACTGGGTTTCCATCGCATTTTCAACTCTACTGATGGATTTGTCAKAAAAAATGTTGCGTTATATCGCAAAWGTGCACACTCTGGTCTTAGCAAGTGCGCTCTAGCCAATAGCTCACAGATACAGTGTGGGTAAACTATAACCTACATGATGAGATTATTATGMACAAAAGAGCAGATTATTTTTATTTGTCGAAGCTTCGATCATCGTGTCACCAGAATAAGACCCTAGAGGAGTTGTGACAGAGCGAGAGTCGTCACTTTTGCGCAGATATGGGATATACATTTTAAAATTAAGAGGTATAGTTTGTTTATATATAGTTTGTTAACCAGGTATTGAAAAAGTTTAGACCGAAGTGTTGGTTAGTAGGCTATTTGTGATGCGCAATTGTCATCATGAGCTGTTTGCATCAGGGGCATAGACATGGATGGACTTGGGTGGGCAGAGGCCCACCCATTMGGGAGCCAGGCCCTGACAGGCCCACCCAATCAGATTGATGTGGACTTAGAAAAAATACAGCAATTTGATGGTCTGTTTAAAAAAAGTGTGATTTTGAGAGTGAAAATCTTACAAA
The DNA here is from genome assembly GCF_002910315.2 of Salvelinus sp. IW2-2015. NCBI lineage: Eukaryota > Metazoa > Chordata > Actinopteri > Salmoniformes > Salmonidae > Salvelinus > Salvelinus sp. IW2-2015. Next base: position 77,848,496 of record NC_036842.1, on the reverse strand, counting down.
ACCATAGGAAAACAGGATTTTTCACACAGGGTGCCATTCCTTCGCTGGGCGGGCCTTTTGTGAACTTTTGGGCAAAATTAGAGTATACCCACTTCTCCAGGCGCCACTACACCGCTGCATAGGGCCAATGGAAAGACAGCAGTCATAGACAACATTAAGTTAAAGGTTAAGCAGTCCATAAACTCTGGCATAATAAGCCAGTAGGTCCAATCATAGAATACAAAAACATAACTATTGATTATTTCCCAATCCAAATGTACAACTATTACTTCCCATTGCAAAAAACATTTCACTTTTAGCACACAAAGTAACTGGTCACCTAAAGTTTAAAGTCGAACTGACATTGTTTTAACTACTTTGCAGATATGAAACAAACAGACATTCATAAAATCAGTKAAAAATATTAAATTCCCAGTTTATGCTACAAAACCAACTTTTAAAAATAGGTTCAATTTGACTCAACGTTCCAGGACGTACATTAATTGTGTACGTCAGTCTGCATTGTGGCAGAATAGATGGATGCAATTCAATCCATGATTAATATAATTCACCAATACATTTCTTGTTAGTCCAAAAATATATTACCATCAGGTTGTAAATAATACCTGGCCTGGTAGATTGTTTGCTGCCTTCATTCAGGATGCACTGTTTCAGTTTCAATGACTCGATATTCTGCACAAAACAGACGAATGTAACTAAGGCTGGGAATGTCAATACAATCAGACTAGCAAGGGCAATGATCACAAGTCAGACATAASGTGGATAATAGGCTAGCATGTCTATTTATGTAGCATGGAGCCTAAAGAACAGCCTAAAGAACATGGAGCCTAAAGTAAGCTAGATAGCTAGCTGCTCGGACAATGTCATGTCAAGCCATTGGAGGAGTGGGTGAGTGACTGACTTTTTCCRCTCATATCGTTTTTCGGTTGCTATACACAGCGAGAGATGCAGGTGTCATTTGGTTAGCCAGAAAGAACTACAACAACTTTTATACAGTTAATATATCTCCTGTGTTTGCAAATTCACTCTGGCTATTTACTCCTATTTCAGAGGACTCTCGTCTGAGTGTGCCAGAGTGCAAAACAACTGATACATTTACTAACGCACAACACCTGCTGAATATGACCGGTGTCAGTAAACACAGACAAAAAAAAGTWATCGTTAGTCACGAATGCTCTAGATAACATGTAAACAGCCCAACCAGCTCTGCTACGGCAAGTAAAATGGTCAGAGTGAGGTGTTCTCTCATTTGGGCCTGGAAGTAGCTAGCTAGCAAGCCAGTTAGTTTGGGTGCTTGGCTGGGACAAGCATGCATTGGCAGGCAAGCTGCAGAAGGACGAGGAGGCTACAATTTCCCATTGTTTATCAGTGCAATTTTGATAGCCAACTAGCTGAAAAAGTTTGAGAGGGTTTATCGAATGTTCCTTCGTTAGATTTTAGCTTATCTTGCTCTGGCTAGCATTAGTTGTTGATGTTGTTGTTGTTGATGTGCATAACTGAGGGAGAGAGAGCCTACCTTTTCATGGTTGTTTGATCAACATGACTGTAAAGTTTCCAAATGTAAAAAGACTCCCGTGGTGTTTAAACATTTGTAGAAATCTATTTAGGTGTATTGTGTGGCTAGATCTAATGATCAAAGGTCGCACTGTTGCAACTGCCTGTAAACACACAATCCAGTTCAAAGTGAATGATGGCAGAATCGTGTGGTAAATGGCTTGTTTGTATAAAGTTCTACTGTAGTTCTGATTGGCTAAAGCGCACTGGTCTGTTTAGTTTCCGGTCCTGGACAAGACAGATGCTTTTATTTGGTTTTATTTACTGTAGTGTCTATTAATTGTCCAAACGCACAGATGCTTTCCCACTCTATATTGCTATAGAATTTTCACAAATGCCTTAGTGTACGTAATTCCCAAACATTCTTAGAATTTATGAACAAGTTAAAATGACCATATCTAAGTGGTCGCTTGTCAGATTTATTTTTTAAGTGTCATATTCTTCCTGGGGGTGTAAATGAACAGATTTGAATAAGATGTCATGCTGCTAAAATGCTGTAAATTCCAKTTTAAATAGAATGCTTCACACACATAAGAGATGGCTGACAACAGCAAGTGCACTTCAATAAAAAACACAGTTCCACACACCAGATGATGAACATTTGAAACTTAACTTCTTGTTGAAAGTTATTCTTGAAAAGGGAGAAGCTAACAAATTAGCAACAAAATTCTCTGCAGCTGCTGCAAACTATCCGACAACAAAAGCTAGCTAGCTAGACCGTGGGACAACTATTGCTCGCTATTGCGCAGTGACCTGTTGGCCTTCAAGAAGGCAGAAGTTTCCATACGTTTTTGTAAAAATGGTCCCACTCAATAAGTCAAAATGTGATTTGATGATTCCTCTGTCACTCCAAATTTTTGCCCTAATACAGTTAAATGGCAGAGATGCCTTTATCTAGCTTTTGATGGCCTAGCCAATGGCTGACTAAGCGAGCTAGCTTTTTCTATTTTTTTCTCAGAACATCATTATTATTATAATTATTTTATAAATCCTTAGCCCTTCTCTGAAGTCGAAGAACCCCCATTGTTCAATTGTTTAATTTGTAGAGTGGCTCTATTTTCCCTCAGCATGCATGTTTTCACTATTCTGAATGTCTAAAGAATACATATGTTGTTCTGAAATATGAACACAGAAATACTGGACATTTTCAACTCTTATTATGTTGGTGATTTGACAAAATTACAATTATGGTATTGAATTGGACTCAAATGTTTTGTGTCTCAGAGCATAATATACAGAGCATAATATACAAGGATTTTCTCAAAGCTGCTAATGAGAACCTTAACGACTTCGTACCGGTGGGAATTGCGGTGGAGTACCCCACTCAGGTAGTGACACTGCTTGTAACACTGGCTGCAGTAACCCATGGGGAGGGAGTCATACTCGGACAATCAGAGAGGGGGCATATTATTGTGGTCCTGGCGGCACAGAATAATCAAACAGTCTGACTGCACAAAGGTGCTTGGGAAAATGGGTCACAACGGGGGACCAGCGTGTGTGAGTGTTGGGGGGAAGGGGGGGTATCCAAGCTCCATCAGCTAGGTATTGGTTAATCAAATCTTCCCATTCCTGCTCATGTTGACAATTTGGCATGCCTTATTAACTTATTTGGGATAGGGGGCAGCATTTTCACATTTGGATGAAAAGCGTGCCCAGAGTAAACTGCCTGCTACTCAGTCCCAGTTGCTAATATATGCATATTATTAGTATATTTGGATAGAAAACACTCTGAAGTTTCTAGAACTGTTTGAATGATGTCTGTGAGTATAACAGAACTCATATGGCAGGCGAAAACCTGAGAAATATCCAACCAGGAAGTGGGAAATCTGAGGTTTGTAGTTTTTCAACTCTTTGCCTATTGAATATACAGTGTCTATGGGGTCAAATTGCACTTCCTAAGGCTTCCACTAGATGTCAACAGTCTTTAGAACCTTGTTTGAWGCTTCTACTGTAAAGGAGGGGGGAATGAGACGGGATTGAGTCAGTGGTCTGGTAGAGTGGCATGAGCTGACCATGCGCGTTCACGTGAGAGTTAGCTTGAGTTCCATTGCATTTCTACAGACAAAGGAATTCTTCGGTTGGAACATTATTGAAGATTTATGATAAAAACATCCTAAAGATTGATACTATACTTCGTTTGACATCTTTTTTGACTTTTCGTCTGAACTAAGCGATCGCGCATTGAGCATTTGGATTACTGTGCTAAACGCGCGAACAAAAATGAGGTATTTGGACATAAATTATGGATGTTATCGAACAAATCAAACATTTATTGTGGAACTGGGATTCCTGGGAGTGCATTCTGATGAAGATCATCAAAGGTAAGTGAATATTTATAATGCTATGTCTGACTTCTGTTGACTCCGCAACATGGSGGGTAAATGTTTGGCTTGTTTTGGTCTCTGAGTGCCATACTCAGATTATTGCATGGTTTGCTTTTTCCGTAAAGCTTTTTTGAAATCTGAATTTTTTTATCATAGGTACACTTCAACTGTGAGAGACGGAATCTAAAACAAAAATCCAGAAAATCACAATGTATGATTTTTAAGTAATTAATTTGCATTTTATTGCATGACATAAGTATTTGATCACCTACCAACCAGTAAGAATTCCYGCTCTCACAGACCTGTTAGTTTTTCTTTAAGAAGCCCTCCTGTTCTCCACTCATTACCTGTATTGTGATTTTCTGGATTTTTGTTTTAGATTCCGTCTCTCACAGTTGAAGTGTACCTATGATACAAATTACAGACCTCTACATGCTTTGTAAGTAGGAAAAGCTGCAAAATCGGGCAGTGTCTCAAATACTTGTTCTCRCCACTGTATATCTATAATTCTGTGCATTAGACTTGTATCTTTTATCAAAGTTTATTATGAGTATTTCTGTAAATTGATGTGGCTCTGTGCATATTCACAGGATGTTTTGGAGGCAAAGCCAAATGTKAACTGAGGTTTTTGGATATAAATATGAACTTGATCGAACAAAACTTACTTGTATTGTGTAACATGTTGTTCCGGCAGTGCCATCTGATGAAGAATATCAAAGGTTAGTGATACATTTTATCTCTATATCTGCTTTTTGTGACTCCTCTCTTTGGCTGGAAAAATGGCTGTATGTTTTTTTTGTGACTAGGTGCTGACCTAACATAATCACATGGTGTGCTTTCGCCGAAAAGCCTTTTTGAAATCGGACACTGTGGTTGGATTAACGAGAACTTTATCTTTAAAATGGTGTCTAATAGAGAGAAATTTGAATTATGAGATTTCTGTTGATTGAATTTGGCGCCCTGCAATTTCATTGGCTGTTGGCGAGGGGTTCCGCTCCCAGACAGTTTAAAAAGCCAAACTGTATATGATATGCATTCACACATCAAGTCTTCTCTTGACTTGGGCTTGGGGATGGAACAACTGTTGAACATTTGAGCTTGTGGTTGTCTGCGTGTGTGCGTTTGTCTGTGTGTGTGGGGGGGGGTAGGTCAATCTATTGGTGGAAGGGGAGAGAGGGGCAGAGGTGTTTGTTTGGGAGGGGTGGAGTGAGTGAGTGAGTGCGTCCCACATCTGTTGGCAAAAAAAGAATTCCTACTGCCAACCCTTGTTATAGCTAGATAACCATCCTTCGTAGAAATGCTTAGAGTATATTCGGAAAGTATWCACACCCCTTTCTTTTTTCCACATTTTGTTACGTTACATCCTTATTCTAAAAATTATGAAGTTTTTTTTCCCTCTTCAATCCAGACACAATACCRCATAATGACAAATCCAGAATTTTTGCAAATTCATTAAAAATAAAAACAGAAATACATTTACATAAGTATTCAGACCCTTTGCAATGAGACTCGGAATTTAGCTTAGGTTCTTTCTGTTTCCATTGAGCATCCTTGAGATGTTTCCACCTGTGGTAAATTAAATTGGTTGGACAGTTGACAGTGTATGTCAGAGAAAAAACGAAGCCATGAGTTCGAAGAAATTGTCRGTAGACCTCCGAGATGGGATTGTGTTGAGGCACAGATCTGGGGAAGGGTACCAAAAAAAACATTTCTGAAGCATTGAACATCCCCAAGAACACAGTGGCCTCCATCATTTTTAAATGGAAGAAGTTTGGAACCACCAAGAAAGACTCTTCCTAGAGCTGGCCGCCTGGCCACACTGAGCAAACGGGGAAGAAGGGCCTTGGACAGGGAGGTGACCAAGAACCCGATGGTTACTCTGAGAGATCCAGAGTGCCTCTGTGCAGATGGAAGAACCTTCCAGGACAACCATCTCTGCAGCACTCCACCAATCAGGCCTTTAAGGTGGAGTGGCCAGACGTAAGCCACTCCTCAGTTAAAGGCACATGACAGCCCTCTTGGAGTTTGCCAAAAGGCACCTATAGGTCACTCAGACCATGAGAAACAAGATTCTCTAGTCTGATAAAACCAAAATTGAACTCTTTGGCCTGAATGCCAAGCGTCACGTCAGGAGGAAACCTGGCACCATCCTTACGGTGAAGCATTGTGGTGGCAGCATCATGCTGTGGGGATGTTTTTTAGCAACAGGGACAGGGAGATTAGTCAGAATTGAGCGCTCAGGACCTCAGACTAGGGTAAAGGTTCACCTTCCAACAGGACAACGACCCTAAGCACACAGCTAAGACAACACAGGAGTGGCTTCTGGACAAGTCTCCTAATGTCCTTGAGTGGCCCAGCCAAAGCCCGGACTTCAACCCGAATATCTCTGGAGTCCTGAAAATAACTGTGCAGCGACGCTCCCCATCCAAGCTGACAGAACTTGAGAGGATCTGCAGAGAAGAATGGGAGAAACTCCACAAATACAGGTGTGCCAAGCTTGTAGCGTCATACCTAAGAAGACTCAAGGCTGTAAAGGGTCTGAATACTTATGCAAATGTGATATTTCAGTTTTTATGTGAAATACATTTGCTAAAATTTGAAAATATGTTTTTTCTTTGTCATTTTGGGGTATTGTGTGCAGATTGATGAGCGAATTATTTATTTTTTTATCCATTTTTGATTAAGGCTGTAACATAAAATGTGGAAAAAGTAAATGGGTCTGAATACTTTCCGAAAGCACTGTATAATATTAAGCATTTTATTAATCACTTGTGGGAATAAATTAAGATATGCAATATTTCTTTATATATAGTACCATTCAAAATTWTGGAGACACTTACTCATTCAAGGGTTTTTCTTTATTTTTACTATTTTCTACATATGAAATAACACATGGAATCATGTAGTAACCAAAATTGTTAAACAAATCAATTTGACGCTAGGGGTCAGATTATTATTATTTTTTAAATAACGTTCCCAAGGGAAACGGACTATATCTCAGGTCCAGATCGTAGAATATGCATATAATTTACAGATTAGGATAGAAAACACTCCAAAGTTTCCAAAACTGTCAAAATATTGTCTGTGAGTATAACAAAACTGATTCTGCAGGCGAAAATCTGAGAAAATCTAWCCCGGAAGTGTTTTTTWWWWTTTTTATCTGTGTTTCCTGYCCCGTCTTTCTTCCATTTAAAGGGCTATCAACCAGATTCCTTTTCCAATGGCTTCCTCAGGCTGTGACCAGGCTTTAGACATAGTTCCAGGCTTTTATTTTGAAAAATGAGCAAAGATTTTTCAAAAACTAGTCAGTGTCCTCTGATTAGTTCCTGCGTGCGAGAGGGTAGCTCTCCATTTTCTTTTTCTCTCTTATTGAATAAGGTTATGGTCCGGTTGAAATATTATCGATTTTGTTGGTTAAAAACAACATGAGGATTGATTATAAAATTAGAATGCTTTTCAATGCAAGCATATTTTCAAAATCTGACACGATAGGTGGATTAACAACAAGCTAAACTGTGTTTTGGTATATTTCACTTGTGATTGACTGACTATAAATATTTTATAATATTTTTGAATCTGATACGTTTGGGAATTTTCTTCTGCTTCAGGATCGGAACGAGGCTGTAGTTTTCTGAACATAACGCGCAACCCAAATGGCGTTTTTTTTTATAAAAGTAATATATCGAACAAAAAGAACATTTATTGTGTAACTGGGAGTCTCGTGAGTGCAAACATCCGAAGATTTTCAAAGGTAAGCGATTAATTTATTGCTTTTCTGACTTTCGTGACCATGTAATTTGGGGCTAGCTGTTCTAGCATTGATAATACACTCACAAAAGCTTGTATTTCTTCTCTGTAAAGCATATTTTCAAAATCTGACACGATAGGTGGATTAACAACAAGCTAAGCTGTGTTTTGGTATATTTCACTTGTGATTGCATGATTATAAATATTTTTTGTAATATTTTGCCCCTGCAATTCAGCGGTTGTTTAGGAAAATGTTCCCATAAAAGGGATCCATGCGCAGAGAAGTTATTGGTGTGCCTTTTAAAAGTTAATTGTGGATTTTCTTTCCTTCTTAATGCATTTGGGCCAATCAGGTGGCTATGACAAGGTAGGGTGGCAACAGAAGATAGCCCTTGTCATGACTGTCCACGAGAATCAAATAGTCAGATCAGGTTTGCAATGAATAACTTCAATCAGACCCCCCTCACCCGCAGAGAGGGGGACGGAAAAACTGGGGGGGTTACCTCTCTGGTATGTGGGACGGTAGCGTCCCACCTGGCCAACATCCAGTGAAAATGCAGAGCGCCAAATTCAAATAAATTACTATAAAAATTCAACTTTCATGAAATCACACATTCAATATACCAAATTAAAGCTACACTTGTTGTGAATCCAGCCAACATATCAGATTTCAAAAATGCTTTACGGCGAAAGCAAACAATGCTATTATCTGAGGATAGCATCCCAGCTAACAGTCACAGACCATCATATTTCAACGCTCCCGGCGCGACACAAAACGCAGAAATAAAAATATAATTAACAAGAAATTTGTGGAGTGGTTGAAAAATGAGTTAATGACTCCAACCTAGGTGTACGTAAACTTCCGACTTCAACTGTATATATATATATATATATATATTTACAAAAAAATATATTTGGGGGTTCAGAAATGATGCAGACAATTACATTAGTAGAAGCCACAATCTGCAATATTAAAGCTAATCTACCACCTAAAAAAAAGAAAAATAATAAGATCCTCGATATTTATTGGAAAGGAATAACCATGCATTTTATTACCATGTGAAATTCCTTCATAGTTTATTTAATCTATAGCCTAATAAATTGAATGTTTACCTGAGTCATAGTTAGAGTACCATAAAACATACCATTGCGTGACTCCAACTTTACTWKGATTTTGATAGTTATTATATCAATATTTGAGCACGAAGGTGTTTCCATCGCCATTTCTCACACAATCAATTTTACAGACACTAAAAGATCCCACCTTGTCTAGCTTATTTGTCGAACATTTGGAAAAACCCAAWGGGTTTTTGAGAAGGACATGAGGAGAGAGTAGTTGAGGAGTATACCAATTAGTTTATGGCGAGGGGAGCGTTTCCTTTTGCTGGCATTCCCGTAGTCTATAGACCGGGGCCCTGTTTCAGAAAGCAGGTTTAACAAACTGAGTTTAAACCTGAACTCTAGGTTGACTAACTCTGAGCTGTCAAACTGCATGAGAATTAATACAAATAAAAAATAAAGTTATCTTGAGTTTTCCACTTACTCAACACACACACATATAGTGGCAGACCAAGGGGTTGTGTCAAACGTTTACACAGATTGACACGGACAAAGTAGGATTAGTTCAGTTTCAAAGGTGTTTATTAAAATAAAAGTCCAAAAGAAAAGAATAGGTCTCCCCCAAGAGACCCTCTCCGGGATACCGTCTTCTGGGCTCCGGGTCTTGCTGTWTCCTGTGGGGATCAAAAACTGAACTCCTTCCTGTTACTTCTGGTACCGTCCCCAACTATACGGGAGTTCTTTCCTCACCCAGTCTCCCCTGTGTGCTGCCCTTCTGGCAGCTTTATGGGACTTGTACAGCTGGTGAGCAATAAGCCCTTGATTACTCACCAATCCCCAATCACCCCCAATTAGTCCTGGCCGGAGATCCCGTCAAGACCTGGCACGTCCAGCAGATGGAGCCATCGCCTCGTGATGTATACTCCGTCTGTCACCAGGCCTCAACGAGTTTCCCCCTGGTGGCTGACCTGCTGTACGCCAACACTCCCCCCCCCCCCCCCCCCAGCTCTGTCGGGGAGGGGACTGTCATCAGTGCGAATTATGTCTCCCTTCTTGATAGGGCATCTGCGTTTCCATGCTTCGCCCCTGACCTGTGCACAACAGAAAAAGAGAAGCGTTGAAGGGACAAGAGCCACCTGGTGACCCGATCGATTGTGTCCTTCCCCTGGCCATCCAGACCAGGTGGGCATGGTCCGTGACCAGGGTGAAGTGGGTACCTAACAGGTAATACTTGAGTGTCTAGCGCCAACTTCACCGCTAGACACTCTTTCTCAACAATAGAGTACTTTTTTTCTCTAGGTATCAGCTTTCGGCTGATGTACATGATGGGGTGCTCCTCCCCATCATGTATCTGGGACAGAACGGCCCCTAGTCCCGTATCACATGCATCTGTCTGGACCACCATCGGCACCTGGAAAATCGGGCGTTATGAGAATCGGATGGGAGCACAGCGCTTCCTTCAGGCGTCTGAACGCCGCTTCAGTCTCGTCCGTCCATTTCACAATTTTTGGGAGGCGGGCCATGGTAAGATTGGTGAGGGGGGAAGCTATAGCCGCAAAGTTGGGGATAAACCGGTTATAGTATCCTGCCAGTCCCAGGAAGGACTTGACCTGTGTCTTGGTGCATGGAACAGGCCAGTCACGTACCGCGTGAACCTTCCTCCCCTGGGGCTTGACGTTTCCCCGTCCCATCAAATACCCCAGGCACCTCCAACACTAGTTTGCATTTCTTGGGGTTCGCAATCAACCCGGCTTGTTTGAACGCGTCCAGCACCGCCTGGAGGTGTGTCAGGTGCTCTTTCCAACCTTGGCTGTGGATGATGATATCATCCAAATAAGCCGCTGCGTACTGCTGGTGCGGTCGAAGGACTTTGTTCATAAGTCGCTGGAATGTGGGCGGGGCTCTGTGGAGATCGAACGGGAGCACCTGGTACTGATACAATCTGTCTGGTGTCYAAAATGCGATCTTCTCCCGGGAGGAGGCTGCCAACGGTACCTGCCAATATCCTTTGGTCAGGTCAAGGGTGCTGATGTACCAGGCCTTTCCCAATCGGTCGATGAGTTCGTCCACCCTCGGCATGGGGTAGGCGTCGAACAAGCTTATGTCGTTCAGACCCGGAAATCAATACAGAAGCGCAGGCTACCGTCCGGTTTTGGCACCAACGCGATGGGGCTGCACCATGCACTGTGAGACTCTTCAACGACCCCCATCCTCAGCATAGCCTCCACTTCCTGTTTCACGTCTTTCCTTCGGGCCTCCGGAATCCGATATGGCCTCTTTCATACCGTTTCCCTGGGCCGGGTACGAATGTACCGAGCCACTGCCTGTTGATGCAAATATTGACTTTGCATCAACTTCATGTAATTGTCAATAAAAGCCTTTGACACTTATGAAATGCTTGTAATTATTGTTACGGATACAAGTATTCTGTGMGTATCCTATGTGTATTTCTTTTCTCTCCTTCTCCCCTACTCACAGGTGACAATCATCATTCCCCAATCAGTCATCAATCAGTTGCTAATCAGAAGACACCTGCTCCTTTTCCCTTACCCAATCACAGTCCCTTTCCCTTGGTTTAAAAACCCTATCAGTTGTTTTCTCTGGAGCTCAATCTCTCTGTCAATGCCATCTGTCTATAGATCGCTTGTTTGGTTTGCAACTACATGTCACTTTGTCCCCACCTGTGAGTATTGTTTTTGGTTATGGTGTTTGTTTGAGGATGGGAAAAGGGGGTAACCAGACAGGTCGCCCATGGGCATACATTACCCGTAGGAAGACTTTGTATATAAACACTAGTTAGAACTGGGCGGACCACCCCCTGTATTTTTGGTTAGTTAGTTAGCTCTTGGTGAAGTAGGCTAGTCTAGCTTAGGGGTGTTTGTGAATACTTATTTCTTTCCTTGGGTCCAGCTCAGCCCCTTTTCCTGCTCCCCCCATTACCGTGTGTTTGTAAATAAAACCTGAGTGTTTGACGGTAGATATTAGTTGTCGTGGTTATTTCGTACTCACTCTTACTTTGTCACTACTATAATTTGCATGAGTTATGTTACGGGTCCCATTACCATCCCCCCTAGACTGTCGAGCCAAAGGGATTCGTAACAATTATACTTCAGTATTCCATAGTAACATCTGACACTGAAGCAGCAAACTTTGTGAAAATTTATATTTGTGTCCTTCTCTCAACTTTTGGCCACGACTGTATATATGTGTGTTTAATATTTATGCAGGTGCAGCCCAACAGGCACAAAACGTACTTGGCAGCAACTAAAGATGAAATGTAAAAATAAACATCAAACAGGTAAGGTATAATTTCATAACAAGCAATTGTGATATTGTTTAGCCTACCCTACCTAATTATACAGCATTCAGTGGTTACATTCAACATGTGATATATTTAATTTGTTAGTGAAATTTTCAAAGCAAACATTTTCAGCCATCCCAACACTGCCAGTATTTAATATTGTCTATTTGAAAGTATCACTTAAATGCCTTTATACATACAAGTCTCCAAATGTGTTTCTTCTCTGGACATGTTCAAATTTGACCTCCATTTATAGCCACAATAGAAAAAAGGCTGAGGGCTGAAACAGGTGGGGGTCCACCACCACTCACAGAGGCTGAAGAGAGAGCCCTCAAAACAGTGGTGACTCTATTTCTAAAGGCATCTCTTGGAGGAAGCTTATCTGACCCAACCCACCCCAGGACACAAGGCCTAAAATAGGAGGTTAGTTTATCAAATGAATGTATTTGTACATTCATCGTTTTGCCAGTCGTTACCTCAGTGATGCCCACCCATCCATCTTTAGACATAACTTGACACACTTGAATTTCTTGTAGCGGTACAATTCGTTGTAATTGACTGCTGTTACTTTTTCAGATTCTTAGTTGTCCTTCAGACATATAATCAATTTTAAGGTGCACTCAGTTATATATTTGAAAAATTGTGATGTGGCCTGCACACTGTTTGTAAAATTCAAATTAGGTGGGTCACTTTTCTGGGTAAAGTTATAATTTTAACTGCCTAATCTTCTACCAGTTAATGATGGTGCAATCTGTCTGGTGGAGCTTTTGCCAGTAACAGACCTCCATAGAGTGTATGTACTCTTGATACTCCTCAGATTTTGTTCATGATGGGTTAGAGTAGAACACCAAAATGGTAAATGTTTCATTACAGGGGGATGAGGAAGACACCTTGTTCGCTGCCACAGAGAGGGAAGATACAGAGAGGCCTTTTGAGGTGTACACCTAAAAAATAACATCTAACAGTTGATGATAGTGTTGTACCATAAAACTTGCACCTTCCTTTCTCTCTAACAGAGCAATGCTGGAAATTACAATGAGGAAAAGGGTCCATCCACCCCATAGCACAACTTACCTCAGTAAGATGTTGTTCAGCATTGGCCCATGACTTACAATGAAACTAAGTAGACCTGGCACTGTGAAATTCAATGTCATTTTTTGTGGTCCTATAGCCCCCTGTGAAACAGCTGTACAKGGTGTACTTAGAMAAACAAATWGAAAAATGTCATTTAGAAATTGTCCACAAGGCTGCAGATGCAAAAGATAAAAATAGAAATACAACTGCTGGAACATCAGTTAAAGGTGGGTGAGGTGCCCACAAGTGGATGATTTTACTTGTTTGAACAACATAAAACAATATTAACTACTGTACTGCATTTGTACTTGCAGGAAATAAAGAAGACTTCATAAAAAGAAAGGCATAATGTATTTATTTGACACTGGGGAGGTGATGGGTCAATCAGAAATMATGGTAGCATATTGTGTCTCTGACTGCTCTTCCATCTCGTGCGTCAGCGGGGTGGTCAGGATTGTTCACTGGTTGAGTAGGACTGTAACGCCCTGACCGTAGAGAGCTTTTTATGTCTCTACTTTGGTTTGGTCAGGGTGTGATTTGGGTGGGCATTCTATGTTAATTTTCTATGTTTTGTATTTATTTGTGATTGGCRGGGTGTGGTTCTCAATCAGAGGCAGCTGTCTATCTTTGTCTCTGATTCAGAATCATACTTAGGCAGCTTTTTCCCACCTGTGTTTTGTGGGTAGTTTTCTGTTGAGTGTTTTGCACCTGACAGGACGGTTTCGGTTATTCACTTTGTTATTTTTGTGTCGTGTTCAGTTTAATAAAAAGTCATGAACACTTACCATGCTGCGCTTTGGTCCGAGTCCTCTTCATCCGACGACGACACCCGTTACAAGGACATTGTTCTCCTCTAATTGTGGCAATGTTGTGGAGAATCACACATGCCACAATAATGTCCATTGCCCTTTATGGGGTGACCCTGAGCCTACGAAGGCACGAARCGGGTCTTGAGCATCCCAATGGTCATATCTACCCTGGCTCGTGTCCTACAGTGTACCAAGTTATAACATTGCTACGGGAGGGCTCAGGATCAGGGTAAGGGGTCAGKAAATAGGGCTGGCYGGGGTACCCTCTGTCACRGAGCAGGTAACCATCGAACTCTCATATGATAATACGAGGATACAGTTGAAATTTTCAGTTGCAGTCYGAGGAAACAAAATATTGATTATATATAGCTATATCTTATTATAAACTCACCATGGGCAAATCTAGAGCTCAGTGTACAAAAGAAATTCATGAGCACAGACCCATGCCACTTTGCTTCCACGTTGCTGATGTGGGCTGCATTACATATGATCTTCACAGTGCAGAACAGTAATTAGCTGTAATGTGAAGTATCTTTCATTTGGAATCATAGAGGCTACTATTTAGGCCTACCTGCACATTAATGCTGTGGAAAGACTTCCTATTCACAATATCTCCTTAATTTACTGAAGGAGCTGTGATAGGAATATGAGTGCTATCTATGTCTGTGGGAAGACCACAAACGTGTACAGTAAGCGTTTCAGTGCAAGTCACATTTCTGACCGCCCAACAGACGGTTGACTTGGAAATATACTCAGCGTAACCGATGTCATATAGAAAACTCCCGTTGGCAAAAAAACTAAGTGCAAAACAAAGAATTTGTTTCGAACTGAGAGCATGTCCACAATGTCAAATCAAAGTTTATTTGTCACGTGTGCCGAATACAACAGGTGTAGACTTTACAGTAAAATGCTTACTTACAGGCTCTAACCAACAGTGCAAAAAAGGTATTAGGTGAACAATAGGTAAGTAAAGAAATAAAATCAACAGAAAAAAMACAYTGAAAAATAACATTAGCGAGGCTACATACCTGTTAGTRGGGCTGATTGAGGTAGTATGTAGATATGGTTAAAGTGACTATGCATATATGAGTAGTAGTAGGGTAAGAGGGGTTGGGGGGTGGTGGGTGGCGGGACACAATGCCGATAGCACGGTTAGCCAATGTGCGGGGGCACTGGTTGGTCAGGCCAATTGAGGTAGTATGTACATGAATGTATAGTTAGTGACTATGCATATATGATCAACAGAGAGTAGCAGCAGTGTAAATGAGTGGTTGGGGGGGGGGCACAGAATTCAAATAGTCCAGGTAGCCATTTGATTACCTGTTCAGTAGTCTTATGGCTTGGGGGTAAAAACTGTTGGGAAGCCTTTTTGTCCTAGACTTGGCACTCCGGTACCACTTGCCATGCGGGAGTAGAGAGAACAGTCTATGACTGGGGTGGCTGGGGTCTTTGACAATCTTTAGGGCCTTCAGCTGACACCGCCTGGTGTAGAGGTCAGAGATGGCAGGCAGCTTAGCCCCAGTGATGTACTGGGCCGTACACACTACCCTCTGTAGTYCCTTGCGGTCGGAGGCCGAGAAATTGCCGTACCAGGCAGTGATGTAACCAGTCAGGATGCTCTTGATGTTGTAGCTGTAGAAGAGGATCTGAGGACCCATGCCAAATCTTTTTAGTTTCCTGGGGGGGAATAGGTTTTGTCGTGCCCTKATCATGACTGTCTTGGTGTGTTTGGACCATTCTAGTTTGTTGMTGATGTGGACACCAAGGAACTTGAAGCTCTCAACCTGCTCCACTACAGCCCCGTCGATGAGAATGGGGGCATGCTCGGTCCTCCTTTTCCTGTAATCCACAATCATCTCCTTAGTCTTAGTTACGTTGAGGGATAGGTTGTTATTCTGGCACCACCTGGCCAGGTCTCTGACCTCCTCCCTATAGGCTGTCTCGTCGTTGTCAGTGATCAGGCCTACCACTGTTGTGTCGTCTGCAAACTTAATGATGTTGTTGGAATCGTGCCTGGCCATGCAGTCGTGGGTGAACAGGGAATGCAGGAGGGMACTGAGCATGCACCCCTGTGGGGCTCCACTGTTGAGGKTCAGTGTGGCAGATGTATTGCTACCTACCCTCACCACCTGGGGGCGGCCCGTCAGGAAGTCCAGGATCTAGTTGCAGAGGGAGGTGTTTAGTCCCAGGATCCTTAGCTTAGTGATGACCTTTGAGGGTACTATGGTGTTGAACACTGAGCTGTAGTCAATGAATAGCATTCTCACATAGGTGTTCCTTTTGTCCAGGTGGGAAAGGGCAGTTGGGTTGGTTGAGTTGCAATTAGAGATGCATCTCATCTGTTTCTTTAATACTGTTTTGGGTGGTGGCTGTTGGAATGCATAAATTGGATGGGGTCTAGGGTTCTGGATAATGCTGTTGATGTTGGAGCCATGTCAGACAGCCTTTCAAAGGCACTTCATGGCTAGGACGTTGGTTGCTACAGGTCTGTTGTCATTTAGGCAGGTTGCCTTTCGTGTTCTTGGGCCACAGGGACTATGGTGGTTCTGCTTAGGAAACATGTTGGTATTACCAGACTCAATCAGGGACATGTATGAAATGTCAGTGAAAGACACCTGCCAGTTGGTGGACTGCCCGGAGCACACATCCTGGTAATCCGTCTGGCCCCCACAGCCTTGTGAATGTTGACCTGTTATAAAGGTCTTATCACATTTGGTAGAGAGCGTTGATCACACAGTCGTCCGGAACAGCTGATGCTCTCATGCATGCCTCAGTGTTGCTTGCCTCGAAGCGAGCATAGAGTGATTTAGCTCATCTGGTAGGCTCGTGTCACTGGGCAGCTCGCGGCTGTGCTTCCCTTTGTAGTATGTAATAGTTTGCAAGCCCTGCCACAGAAGACGAGCATCGGAACCAGTGTAGTACGATTCAATCTTAGCCCTGTATTGACGCTTTGCCTGTTTGATAGCTCGTCAGAGGGCATAGCAGGATTTCTTGTAAGCTTTCGGGATGGAGTCCTGCACCTTGAAAGCGGCAGCTCTACCCTTTAGCTCAGTGTGAATGTTGCTGTAATCCATGGCTTCTGGTTGCGGTATGTACGTACAGTTACTGTGGGGACGACGTCCTCGATGCACTTATTGATAAAGCCAGTGACTTATGTGATGTGGCTCCTCAATGCCATCAGAAGAATCCCGGAAATTGTTCCAGTCTGTGATAAGCAAAACAGCCCTGAGTAGCATCTGCTTCATCTGACCACGTTTTTATAGACTGAGTCACTGGTGCTTCCTGCTTTAATTTTTGCTTGTAAGCAGGAATCGGAGGGATAGAATTGTGGTCGGATTTACCAAATGGAGGGCGAGGGAGAGCTTTGTACGCGTCTGTATGTGGAGTACAGGTGATCTAGAATTGTTTTCCCTCTGGTTGCACATTTAACATGTTGATGGAAATTAGGTAGAACTGATTTAAGTTTCCCTGCATTAAAGTCTCCGTGCACTAGGGGCGCCACCTCTGGGTGAGTGGTTTCCTGTTTGCTTATTTCCTTATACAGCTGACTGAGTCGGTCTTAGTGTCATATGAACGATATGAGGGCTGAGAATATTGTTCAGGTGAATGATCGATTGTGCAGAAAAACGGAAACGCTCAAACAGATAATCATCAGGGAATGATAAAATGTCCAAGCGGGATAACCTTCTCCCGACAGACATTTCTGCGGAGTATTTGTGCTTCAATATCAACTGGCTCTTCAAGAAAAGGACARGCCATGTCTGACACCTCCTTCAGTCTGCAGGCTTCAGCTAAATAGGAGAAACTCAGGGTTAGTTGAAGAAAACCTGCCAGCGAGCAGGTTAGCTTCATGGAGTATGTTGCCATAGTAACTGACTCAGAGTTAAGCGGAACTGGCTTTGTGAAACCGAAAACCCAGAGTTTCCTTCAACTCTGAGTCAAGTAACTCTGAGTTTTCACTAAASCCGCTTTCTGGAACAGGGCCCAGGGAGGGACCAAAGGCCTCAAAATGTTTACTCTGCTCTGTGCTGGGCTCATTCATTATGGAGGTTTTTGTTTTTGCAATGCTGTATTGTTATTGTTATGGTGTATTATTTTCATCAGCGACTCAAGGGCTTCCCTCACTTATGAATCCATTAGATATTAACTGACTGGAACATGTGTTACGTCTCAATCTCTGCTCCACATAACAGTGAACTTCTTCCATTTTGTAACTGTATTGCATGAAGTTGAGTCAAGTACTAGCAAATGTTCATGATAATGTGGAATGCAGTTTGTTTWGTTTTTAGTGTAGTATGGAAAACGATGTATTGTAGTACACATGAGAGAGTAAGAAATCTTGAGCTTTGAGATTTTCCCATAATGACCCATATGGATCCAACTGAGATTATTGACAATGGTCTCATACATCACTCTGCCTGGCTCCCTGCCTGCCTACTCCAGGCCCTACTGCCTTGATAAGCAATGTGTTGATGAATTCTTTCAGGGCCGGAGGTTGTTCGATAGTGGGGGCTCAAAAGATGTTTTTTTGTTTGACTTTTGCACAGCCGACAAACACATTCACACACACTCTGGGCTTTGACTTCACACAGCTGCATTGCATGATAAAGAGAAAAGGTCCACTCAGGTGAAAGCTCATCGCTTCTGTTCTGTCTGCTCCCTCTGTTCTCAGAGTTTACACACTTTTCACAACACTGACACTGACAGCCAGACTGATGTGGTGTTTGTGTGTGTGTATGTGTGCATGCATGAGTGTGTGTGAATGTGTGAGTGTGTGTACATGCATGCATGCTTGAGTGTGTGTTTTGTATGTGTGTTATAAAGGGTGATGCTTTTCGCAATAGTGTTGTACTGTATATGCATATATGCATGGTTAGAGCGTTGGGCCCGTAACCGAAAGGTTGCTGGATCAAATCCCAGAGCTGACAAGGTAAAAATCTGTCTTTCTGCCCCTGAACAAGGCCGTTAACCCACAGTTCCCCAGTAGGCTGTCATTGTAAATAAGAATTTGTTCTTCTTGTCCAGTTAATTAAAGGTAAAATATGCAATGTGCTTTCTCTTATTGAAATAGAAGTTCACATAGGGAGAAAAAAACATGCACATTTATCCCCAAAAAATGTAATCTGATGTTTTCATTAATTCGATTTTTTTGGGGCAGAGAGCAAACAAGGCGCTGTAGCTTATTCAAACTTCTCACTGAGTGCACACATGCGACATGGCTTTTCCCAGGTAAAGTCAACAGAGATTTCCTCTCACAAGCCAATAAAGTACGTATAAAGGAGGAATAACTAATGCTGAATAGAATAGGATGTGCCAAACTTTTTGAATAAARATTGGCCTGGCTATATCATGCTGCACATGGTCCTACTCCCAACCGACCTCTAGTCTTCTGTAGCAYCCACAAGTCTCCGCCTCTCTCTCACAGCGCTAACCCGATCCCCACTCACTCCAACTCCCCTGCCACCGCCATCCTCCTCTCTAGCCCTTATTCCCGACGTTTGTCCCAGCGATAATCCACCTCTTTACGCAAGCGATTTTAGAACTTTGGCCCGAAGAGAGAAAAAAAAAGGATAAAACACCCAGAAAAGTGAAGATCGGAGCGAACCAAATACGTTTTATATTGCCCAGATTGTTGGCCACGGCGAGGTGGATAAAAGCAGACTGAAAAATACCATATGATGTGGATCTGGTACCTCTTGCTTGGTTCAGGGACGGGCTCAAGCTTGGTTGGTAAGTTTCAAAACTACTAGCTTTCAGTGTTCAAGCTTTCACTTCAGTTGGCGCTTCAAACAGTGCCGCCGTGACTGCTCTGGGAGATCAGAAAAAACAAGCGTGCTTTCGCAACAAGTAACAATTACGATGTAGCCTATTCTTTACTTTTGTGTCCACGATATCGTTGTCACAACCTTACAGTGTAGCCACCGCTAACTTCAAACAGAGTTGGGGCAAAGTATGAGCACCATCATAGGCTGCGACGTCGATTTAGCTTGGATACTGTACGTACCGTTGTTTTGCTTTTGCAAACCCAATAGCAGCGGGCAATTATAAAATTCCCGTTCTTTTATTGAGGTGTGGAGGCTGTTTAGAGTTGAAGTAGAGGGAGAGGATGTAGGCAAGTTATGACGAGGGTTGTTGACAAGTCAATTTGTGCCATGGCAGCTGGGACCCTGAGAAGCTGTAGGGATGTCTAGCCTCTTCTGCCTCAATTTATACTTCTAGCAGCAGACATGGGATTGTATGCAGGCCTGGTTTCATATACATGTATTTGACTATCTGGTATTGYAACTTTATTTTATAAGTATTTTCAAATACACAGCCCTAAACAAGTACTTTTAATCGAGTATTTGAATGTMTATTTGTAAAAACCAAATAGTCTGCCAAGTTCTATTTGACAGTGTTAAAATACTTATTTCAAATACCTGGGTTAAATGCATGGGAGTGTATTTGAGTCGGTGTATTTGAGTCCTTCAAAAACGTTSAAAGTCTATTTATAAATACATTAAAATATTAAACTACTTGGTTTATTTTTCAAATAAAAGATAGGCCTATCTGAATACTTACTTTGAATGTACAGTACCAGTCAAGTTTGGACACACCTACTCATTCAAGTTTATTTTTTATATTTTCTACATTGTTGAATAATAGTGAAGACATCAAACCTATGAAATAGCACATATGGAATAATGTACTAACCATTCTCTCAACCAGCTTCACCTGTAATGCTTTTCCAACAGTCTTGAAGGAGTTTCCACATGTGCTGAGCACTTGTTGGCTGCTTTTCCTTCAATCTGCGGTCCAACTCATCCCAAACCATCTCAATTGGGTTGAGGTCAGGGGATTGTGGAGGCCTGGTCATCTGATGCAGCATTCCATCACTGTCCTTCTTGGTCAAATAGCCTTTASACAGCCTGGAGGTGTTTTGGGTCATTGTCCTGTTGAAAAACAAAATGATAGTCCCACTAAGCACAAACCAGATGGCCTGGCGTATCGCTGTAGAATGCTGTGGTAGCCATGTCGGTCTAAATAAATCACATACAGTGTCACCAGAAAAGCACCATCACACCACCTCCATGCTTCACGGTGGGGACTACACATGTGATGATCATCCGTTCACCTACTCTGCGTCTCACAAAGACACAGCAGTTGGAACCAAAAATCAAAAATTTGGACTCATCAGACGAAGGACAGATTTCCACCGGTCTATTTTCCATTGCTCATGTTTCTTGTCCCAAGCAAGTTTCCTTTTCTTATTGGTGTCCTTTAGTAGTGGTCTTTGCAGCAATTTGACCATGAAGCCCTGATTCACACAGTATCATCTGAACAGTTGATGTTGAGATGTGTCTGTTACTTGAACTCTGTGAAGCATTTATTTGGGCTGCAATTTCTGAGGCTGGTAACTCTAATGAACTTATCCTCTGCAGCAGAGGTAACTCTGGGGCTTCCTTTCCTGTAGCGGTCCTCATGAGACAGCTTTATAATAGCGCTTGATGGTTTTTGCGACTGCACTTGAAGAAACTTTTTWAAAGTTCTTGAAATGTTCCCGGATTGACWGACCTTCATGCCGTAAAGTAATGATGGACTGTCGTTTCTCTTTGCTTATTTGAACTGTTCTTGCCATAGTATATATTATCTTCTGTATACCACCCCTACCTTGTCACAACACAACTGATTGGCTCAAACGCGTTAAGAAGGAAAGAAATTCCACAACTTATCTTTTAACAAGGCACACCTGTTAATTGAAACACATTCCATTTGACTACCTCCTGAAGCTGGTTGAGAGAATGTCAAGAGTGRGCAAAGCTGTCATCAAAGCAAAGGGTGGSTACTTTGAAGAATCTCAAATCTCAAATATATTTTGATTTGTTTAACACTTTTTTTTGGTTACTACATGATTCCATGATTCTTATTTCATACCTCTGATGTCTTCACTATTCTACAATGTAGAACATTTTTAAACATAAAGAAAAACCCTTTAATGAGTAGTTGTCCAAACTTTTGTGAAAGTAATTGAGATATTTGAAATAGTTTTTGAACCCATGTCTGATTGTATTACAGTACCAGGACAGGTTTTGCTCTGCTTTCAATATGAAAGTTGTGGGCCTACTCATGGATGGAATTTAGAATTCTTGAAATTAGCCTATTCTCATCAGAGACCTATTGAGAGGAGTAACTACACAGAAACACTAGTAAAAACATTGTTTTAACGTGTAGCTAAACAAAAGGGCTGCTTGATTTTTTRTTAATGAAGTCCAGTGTAGGCATACTAGTATGATGACTATTAGCCAGTTGATATACATAGACCTATGAACACCCTACACAGTTTGAATAAAGACAGACCATCGAGAATTGATTTGTTGTSCAAAACATCTGCAGCCACTCTGTGAAGGCAATGGGAGTTCAATAGAAAATGCCTCATTATTGTTAAAACACATGTTTCAGATTCTAAGGCGACATCGGGGTACAGAGTTGAGTTGCCCACAGAATTGTAGACCCAAATAATTCAGCTGTGTAGCCTATACCACCTGTCAGTTTGTAAGATATACACAGTTTAAATAGAATTTTTAAATATTTTCACTGGTCGTTTGTGCTCTAAAACAGATTTAGTTCTGACATCTAAATCCAAACCAGCTGATATTCTGTTAATCATTATACATTCTGGAATGGGTGAAAGTTTGTTTGTTTTTTTAGCTGACGCCATTGTCTTGATGTCTTCCTCTCTATCTCTAATTCATTTCTCATTGGTTTGGCACTTGTGCAATTTGGGACAAGTCACAGTGTCTTAGTCTCAGTATTGCAGAACAGTTTGTTGATTACTTTAGTTGGGAATAGAGTGGCTGATTTTTAATTTACAGTGTCATAAATGTATGCATACAGTGCCTTCAGAAAGTTTTCATACCCCTTGACTTATACCACATTTTGTTGTGTTACAGCCTGAATTGAAAAAGGAMGACWRTTTTTTGCTCCCGTCTACACACAATACCCCATAATGACAAGAAATGTTGCCAAATTTATTGAACACGAAGTACAGAAATACATTGATTTACATAAGTATTCACACCCCTAAGTCGATACATGTTAGAATCACAATTGGTAGCGATTACAGCTGTGAGTCTTTATGAGTAAGTCTCTAAGAGCTTTGCACACCTGGATTGTACAATATTAGTACATTKTTTTTTTTAAATTCAAAKCAAAACTCCCTTGTCCTTGCTGATGACAAGCATACCCATAACATGATGCAGCCACCACCATGCTTGGAAATATGAAGATTGGAACTCAGTGATGTGTTGGATTTGCCCAAAAACATACAACTTTGTATTCGGGAAATAAAGTTCAAATGACAAGCTTACATTTCTTGAMTCAGTAAGTATTCAACCCCTTTTATGGCAAGCCTAAATAAATTCAGGTGTAAAAATGTGCTTAACAAGTCACATAATAAGTTGCATGGACTCACTCTGTGTGCAATAATAGTGTTTAACATTATTTTTTTGAATGACTAACTCATCTCTGTACCTCACACATACAACTATCTGTAAGGTCCCTCAGTCGAGCAGATTCAACCACAGACCAGGGAGGTTTTCCAATTCCTCGCAAAGAATGGCACCTATTTGTAGATGGGTACAGATTAAAAAAAGCTGACATTGAATATTCCTTTGAGCATGGTGAAGTTATTAATTACACTTTGGATGGTGTGTCAATAAACCCAGTCACCACAAAGATGCATGCGTCTTTCCTAACACAGTTGCCGGAGAAGCAGGAAACCACTCAGAGATTTCACCATGAGGCCAATGGTGACTTTAAAACAGTCACAGAGTTTAATGMCTTTGATAGGAGAAAACTGAGGATGGATCAACAACATTGTACTTACTCCACAATACTAACCTAATTGACAGAGTGTAAAGAAGGAAGCCTGTGTAGAATAAAAATATTCCAAAACAAGCATCCTGTTAGCAATAAGGCACTAAAGTAATACTGCAAAAATGTGGCAAAGCAATTTAAAGTTTTGTCTTGAATACAAAGTGTTATGTTTGGAGCAAATCCAATGCAACACATTACTGAGTACCACTCATAGTGGTGGCTGCATCATGTTATGGGTATGCTTGTAAACGTTATGGACGGGGGAGTTTTTCAGGATAATAAAACAGAATGGAGCTAAGCACAAGCAAAATCTTATAGGAAAACCTTTCCAACAGACACTGGGAAATGTAATTCAGCATTCAGCAGGACAATAACCTAAAACACAAGGCCAAATCTACACTGGAATTGCTTACCAAGAAGACAGTGAATGCTCAGTTTTGACTTAAATCTACTTGAAACTCTATGGCAAGACCTGAAAATGGTTATCTAGCCATTGTCAACAATCGATTTGGCAGAGCTTGAAGAATTAAAAAAATAATATTGGGCAAATGTTGCACAATCCAGGTGTGGAAAGCTCTTACCCATAAAGACTCATAGCTGTAATCACTGCCAAAGGTGCTTATATAAAGTATTGACTCAGGGGTGTGAATACTTTAGTAAATTAGACATTTCTGTATTTCATTTCTATAAATTTGCAAAACAATATAAAAACATGTTTTCACTTTTTTCATTTAAGGGCTATTGTGTGTAGATAGGTGAGGAAAATCTACAATTTAATCCATTTTGAATTCAGGCTGTAAACCAATAAAATGTGGAATAAGTCAATGGGTATGAATACTTTCTGAAGCCACTGTAAGACACAGGCGTTAAACATGTTATAGTTATGAACGTTAGTGCCTGAGGTTGTAGTGAATTTAGAGAAGGCTGTCAAACTTTAGACTTCCACTATGTGACCAACCCACTTTGGTCTGACCAATCATTGTCACCCAGACCTAACACCACCCACACACACACAGAGCCAATTAAACCTGCATGTATTGTAAATATATCTTTCCAAAATGGACCCCCTGTCTGTTTGTAATCTCCCRTCCCCTGTGAATCTGTTCTCTGGCACCCTGTATGTGTTCTGCCAGTTTGGACAGTAAAGTATTCTTGTTATAATGAACCCTATCAATCACAACAGACCTGGTTGGAATATAGTTGGAATTACTCTGTGTGTGTGTGTGAAGTGACAAAGGCCAAGCTTTTATTAGTAATCTGTGCTGTATGYAATAAGGGTGTTCCCCATGTCTCGCTTGTCAATATGAATGTATGATCAGGCGATAGTGTTGGCATACCACATCTGTCACACCTTATTGGCTTGCTGATGCCTCATGGCCTGATACTGTACTCTCAACCTGACAAACACACCAGCTATCACTTCTCTCTAMAAGAGGGTAGATACTATTTAGTACTGTATGACTATCCTCTATATCTGCCATCCTCACTTCTTATTGTATTTACTACTGTAACGCAGCGAGCCAAAGATGGATCATCAGCAATGGCAATGTGAGCAAACTGACAGAAGCATGTTCCGAAATCTCCTTAATCAAGATGAATGTGTTCCATTACAGTCCCAGTACTACCTCACACCGCAGGAGACAGGTGGTCCGATGTTTTCATACATAAGCACCYTCGGATGGCACAGTAATTTCTCACTTGGTGACACTCAGTCAAGGAGCAGAACCCTGTTGTGTATTGTTTTGGTTCATATTTTGCTCCTGGCTTTTCCTGTTATCAGGGGAAGGGGGGTTAGTGGCTAGCCCTCTGTATGTGTGTGTGCGCATGCGTTAGTTAGGGCGGCACAATTAATCTAATTCATATCGAAATCTTGACGTACAATATGGATATCACATGCACTATTTTCGAAACGCCACTAAGCCACGTGCAACATCTGTTTTTTGTTTTGTCTCTCTCACTCTCCTCTTGCGGCTGCCCCCCCCCGCCCTGGGTCAATCAAGCAGTACAGTTCCTCCTCTTTATTATTAGATTCAATATAAGTTTCATGCTGTTATGTTAGGTCAAATGCAGTCAACAGATTGTTACAACAAGAATGATGCTGCTTTTCACTTTGCTTCTTAATAT
The DNA here is from genome assembly GCF_002910315.2 of Salvelinus sp. IW2-2015. Lineage (NCBI taxonomy): Eukaryota > Metazoa > Chordata > Actinopteri > Salmoniformes > Salmonidae > Salvelinus > Salvelinus sp. IW2-2015. The sequence goes on along the minus strand of NC_036842.1, from coordinate 77,822,649 downwards.
AAATCATTAAATTTGAATGATTCCAACAGTTCACCCAAGTATTTTGATCAATATCACAAGTCAAATCGCAAACGCATATTTGTAACAAAAGAATGCCCCTTCGTGCAGTCCTAGTGTGTGTGTATGTTAGTTATGGGGGTTCAAAATAATTTCACTATTCAAATAGTACATGATTTTTGTCGTATCCTGAAATGCGAAAAACATGTGGCAGCCTTAATGTTATTTAATCATCCATATAACAGTGCCCTCTCTTGACTGGAGTAGCCTAGGGAACCTAGCTAGCTAAGCTTGCTAGCTATAGGCTACATGCTGCGCTTTCTCCCCAACCCCATTCAGATGAAACAGCCACCCGTTGGTTCGTCTTGTAGCCTACAACCCCATTCAGATGAAACAGCCAACCCGTTGGTTCGTCCTTGTAGCCTACAACCCCATTCAGATGAAACAGCCTACCCGTTGGTTCGTCCTTGTAGCCTACAACCCCATTCAGTGAAAACCTACCCGTTGGTTCGTCCTTGTAGCCTACCAACCCCATTCAGATGAAACAGCCTACCCGTTGGTTCGTCCTTGTAGCCTACAACCCCATTCAGATGAAACAGCCTACCGTTGGTTCGTCCTTGTAGACTACTCCTTCTCATTTCGCTAACTTTGAATAACCTCTTTTCCACTTTGATTGGCCAACGGTAAACAACAAGCTACACAGGTGAAGGCTACGGGTCTTTTTATGGTAAAGACTACATTGAATAATTAATCATTTTGATTGTCATGGTATATCACATGGATATTTAAATTTAATTTAGAAAAAGCCCTTTCAGTGTTAAAATAGGCTGTTTTTTTTTTGTTGTTGCAAAAATGAATGCTCTTACAAGTATTCAAATACTCATGTCCATTCAAATATTCTAATAACCATGCACATCTCTAGTGTGTGTCCGTCCGCGTGTCAGGCAAATGTCTGTGACTGTATGTCTGTACGGTGTGTGTGTGTGTGTGTGTGTGTGTGTTTTACGCCATTTGATATGCTTCCAATCATAGTCCTATTGTGTCGCTTGGATTAGGCCTGCCTTGTGTTTTGAGAGAGGTGGTTCCAGATCCCAGAGTTGTTAAACAAAGCCACATGACACGTTTCCCCAGCACAGCACCACACTCTAAACCCAATACCAGTGCTGTGATTTGAACCTGTATGCCTGTTAAAGACCTGCGCTGGACCAGACCACTACAGACAGAATTCAGTCGTTGCAGCAGATCTGGGATTTTCTCTGCACTGCGCAGACAAATCCTCTATCGGCAATTATTGAACTCCTGAAATAAAATAKTACATGCAGTGGGATGCATCAGACCAGTTGTTTGCTATTCGTTCGGTCTAATTTTTGTTTCATTTGGATGGGATAAATAAATAGTTGATGTGATTSTGTCTGTCTCTACCTGAGATGCTCCTTCCATCCAACCTGGGCTCTTCTCAGTGATCTATTAATCATGCTGCTTCATGTTTCATGGAGCTGATCTATCTGGAGATGTATTGATCGGAGCGGAAACAGAAGAAGAGAGGAAAGCAACACGGAGAGGTAAAAAAACAACAACTGATGTTCAGAGAACTCATTAGAAATGGATTGCTGATCGATCTAAAGTTCTATGCTATTCCATGAAAGGCTTAGTTGTCTTCTATTGATCATATCTACTTACCTGGAGACAAGATCAAACCCTAGACTGGTTGGAGTGGGTTTTATTCATTGATAGCTTAGAATCTTTTCTGACATACTTTTCGAAGTTCAAAGACATTGTACCGCTAACTTCGGTGGACGAGAGTGTGTAGCCCTGGTGAAATATTTGATTAATGGCTATTCATAAAGTATGACTTGTTAATCCTATGGCTCACCATGGTCTGGCCTAGAATGTGCTGTATACTCTTCCCCTTGGACTTTATAATATTGCTGCAGTCACTTCTACTCTTCATTGTAATGGCCTCTCACAAATTCAACTTCCAAACTGTAATATGAGATGTAGGACTTATTCTGTGAGCTAGGTCTGACTGTATTTTTGTCTGTTTTGCACTAATTCACTGGTACACACACACTTGAGCCAAAGCCAAGGAGTAGCAGCAGGGCTGCTTTTATTTATCTGAATGCAGTCTTTTAGAATGAAATGACTGCGCCGTGTTGAGTGAGTACATGGCAGTGTTTCATGTCACTGCAGTGCTGTCTCCTGACGACCCATTATCCCACCATCGCCACGGAAACAAGGAAGCCTGATGAGGTTGGAGATTCCATTCCCCTCATGCTGYCTGGGGGGCGGCAGTGGATATGACTTGGTATCTCCCATGAAGAACCAAATAAACTTTCAGATTGTTTGTGACGCCTACACACACCTCATCTCTCCATCTCTCTGTTTTCTTCTGTTCTCTCTTGTTGTTCGTGTTGTATGTACGAAAAGGCCATTAGCATGGCCCTGTGTTGTACCCCTCTTGCCTGAGAGGGTGATTGACTTCTGCCTTCCAGACAGCTGGGTCCCCTGCTGTCCTTGCGATCAGGAGTCATTTGCTGTGTTGTGTCACACAGCGTGGCACCAGGGACACCGACAGGATATTTTTGACCGCAATCCCAGCATCCCTTTGTCAATCCAAACAAACAAAGATCTTCTAAGGTCAACAGAGACACGGATCTCGTCCAGGGAGGGAGGGAGGGAGACTGGATCATTTGGCTTACAGGATTTATTATTTGCTCTTGTGTACTATCTGTTATGTAACATTGATTGTGTACTAAGGTGCTGAGTGAAGGTCACTCTGGATGAGAGCATCTACTAAATGTTATCATAGTGTATGGGCTACACTGTATTTTAGTATGGATGTATTGGCAAAGTGTATGGGTGGTTTGTAGAAATATATTAATGGCTATATGAATGCGGTTGCAGTGGAGCGCTGAACTCTATACTGTATATATTCTACACATCTTGGCTTATTCTGAAATAAACTCATTGTTTGAACAGGGATAAACTCCAGGTCCCACTCATCACTGAATAAAGTATTTACTCATGGAACGAAATGTTTTAAAATTTGAAACTCCAACTCAGAATTGAGATGTCTCAGCCTCCCGAGTGGCTCAGTGGTCTAAGGCACTGCATCACAGTGCTAGCTCTGCCACTAGAGATCCTGGGTTCGAGTCCAGGCTCTGTCTCAGTGGTCTAAGGCACTGCATCGCAGCGCTAGCTCTGCCACTAGAGATCCTGGGTTCGAGTCCAGGCTCTGTCTCAGTGGTCTAAGGCACTGCATCGCAGTGCTAGCTCTGCCACTAGAGATTCTGGGTTCGAGTCCAGGCTCTGTCTCAGTGGTCTAAGGCACTGCATCGCAGCGCTAGCTCTGCCACTAGAGATTCTGGGTTCGAGTCCAGGCTCTGTCGCAGCCGGCCACGACCGAGAGACCCATGTGGCGGTGCACAATTAGCCCAGCGTCGCCCGGGTTAGGGGAGGGTTTTGCCGGCAGGTATGTCCTTGTCCCATCGCGTACTAGTGACTCCTGTGGCGGGCCGGGCGCAGTGCACGCTGACACTGTCGCCGGGTGTACGGTGTTTCCTCCGACACATTGGTGTGGCTGGCTTCCGGGTAAAGTGGGCATTGTGTCAAGAAACAGTGCGGCTTGGTTGGGTTGTGTTTCAGAGGACGCACGGCTCTTGACATTCGAGTTGTACAACTGGAGTTGTACATACAGTCGTGGCCAAAAGTTTGGCCAAAAGTTTTGAGAAGTTTTGAAAAGTTTTGAGAATGACACAAATATAAATTTTCACGAAGTCTGCTGCCTCAGTGTCTTTAGATATTTTTGTCAGAGAGTTACTATGGAATACTGAAGTATAATTACAAGCATTTCATACGTGTCAAAGGCTTTTATTGACAATTACATGAAGTTGATGCAAAGAGTCAATATTTGCAGTGTTGACCCTTCTTTTCCAAGACCTCTGCAATCCACCCTGGCATGCTGTCAATTAACTTCTGGYCCACATCCTGACTGATGGCAGCCCATTCTTGCATAATCAATGCTTGTAGTTTGTCAGAATTTGTGGGGTTTTGTTTGTCCACCTGCCTCTTGAGGATTTACCACAAGTTCTCAATGGGATTAAGGTCTGGGGAGTTTCTTGGCCATGGACCCAAAATATCGATGTTTTGTTCCCCGAGCCACTTAGTTATCACTTTTGCCTTATGGCAAGGTGCTCCATCATGCTGGAAAAGGCATTGTTCATCACCAAACTGTTCCTGGATGGTTGGGAGAAGTTGCTTTCGGGGGATGTGTACCATTCTTTATTCATGGCTGTGTTCTTAGGCAAAATTGTGAGCGAGCCCACTCCCCTGGCTGAGAAGCAACCCCACATATAAATGGTCTCAGGATGCTTTACTGTTGGCATGACACAGGACTGATGGTAGTGCTCAACTTGTCTTCTCTGGACAAGCTTTTTTCCGGATGCCCCAAACAATCGGAAAGGGGTTTCATCAGAGAAAATGACTTTACCCCAGTCCTCAGCAGTCCCATTCCTGTACCTTTTGCAGAATATCAGTCTGTCCCTGATGTTTTTCCTGGAGAGAAGTGYCTTCTCTGCTGCCCTTCTTGACACCAGGCCATCCTCCAAAAGTCTTCACCTCACTGTGCGTGCAGATGCACACACACCTGCCTGCAGCCATTCCTGAGCAAGCTCTGTACTGGTGGTGCCCCGATCCTGCAGCTGAATCAACTTTAGGAGACGGTCCTGACTCTTGCTGGACTTTCTTGGGCACCCTGAAGCTCTCCTTGAAGTTCTTGATGATCTGARAAATAGTTGATTTAGATGCAATCTTACTGGCAGCAATATCCTTGCCTGTGAAGCCCTTTTTTGTGCAAAGCAATGATGACGGCACGTGTTTCCTTTCAGGTAACCATGGTTGACAGAGGAAGAACAATGATTCCAAGCACCACCCTCTTTTTGAAGCTTCCAGTCTGTTWTTCGAACTCAATCAGCATGACAGAGTGATCTCCAGCCTTGTCCTCGTCAACACTCAAGGCAGTGGACATGTTTTTTTGTGATTCAGTTCATTTTCATGGCAAATGGCAAACTTTGCAATTAATTGCAATTCATCTGATCACTCTTCATAACATTCTGGAGTATATGCAAATTGCCATCATACAAACTGAGGCAGCAGACTTTGTGAAAATTAATATTTGTGTCATTCTCAAACCCTTTGGCKATGACTGTACACAAAATACTCTGTCAAAATGGGAAAAAAATCTAACATTTATGAAAGATTAAACACTAACATATGTTGATTTAGATAAGTATTCACCCCCCTGAGACAATAAATGTTAGAATCACCTTTGGCAGTGTTTACAGCTGTGAGTTTTTTGGGGTAAGTCTCTAAGAGCTTGCACATCTTGATTGTACAATATTTGCTCATTCTTAAAAAATATATTTAAGCACTGTCAAGTTGGTTGTTGATCATTGCTAGATAGCCAATTTAAGTAAAAAGTGTAACTAGGCCGCTCAGGAACATTCAATGTCGTCTTGAGAAGCAACTTCAGTGTAGATTTGGCATTATGTTTTAGGTTATTGTCCTGCTGAAAGGTGAATTTGTCTCCTTGTGTCTGTTGAGAAGAAGACTGAAACAGGTTTTCTTCTAGGATTTTGCCTGTGCTTAGCTGTATTCCATACATTTTTTATCCTAAAAAACTCACTAGATGACAAGCATACCCACCATGCTTGAAAATATAAAGAGTGGTACTCAGAGWRGCATGTTTTGGAATAATTTTATTCTGTACCACCTTCCTTCTTTTCACTCTGTTATTTAGGTTAGTATTGTGGAGTAAATGCAATGCTGTTGATACATGTTCAGTTTTCTCCTATCACAGACATTAAACTCTGTAACTGTAAAATCACTATTCCCTGAGCAATTTCCTTCCTCTCCGGCAACTGAGTTAGGAAGGACCCCTGTATCTTTGTTGTGACTGGGTGTGATACACAATACAAAGTGTAATTAACTGTTTAGAACCCATTGCGGCCGTTGAAACCCTTAGTAATTGAAACATGAACGGCCTTGTTTATCTAACAATAATGTGTCAATATCGCAAAATTAACTTGCTAACATCCTGTTGTAGTATTTGCGTGGCTGCCAACCAGAAAACGGAAATACGGTATGTTGTCATTTGACRTTAATGTAGTTTTTTTTCATTACTCAAAATGGCTGCAAAATGGCTGCAGCGGCCACGACTTTTCACTGTGAAAGAGGTTGTATCTATGTTGGTTGGTGATACGGACACGTCATTGCACTTTGAAAAGTGATGATGTCGAGGTGAGTGTAATAAGTAAATACATGTTTGGTGTTGTGAAACTTGGGGAATAACTCTCAGATTAGCAAATCCTGTCATGTCATGATTACTTGGTTGGTCCAGGCGAGCACATCAGCAGTGGGGCTCAAATGATTGCTCACTATCTCATGGAAACAGTTGCAGTGTTTTGCTGTATATAGTCTGCTAACTAGTTGTTTGTTTTGTCAAATCAAACTTTATTTGTCACATGCGCCGACTACAACAAGTGTAGACCTTACCGTGAAATGCTTACTTACACGTCCTTAACCAAGAGTTAAGAAAATATTTACCAAATAAACTAAAGTGAAAAATAAAGAAATACAATTATTGTCATCTTGTGCTAATTTTTATTAAACGTTTTACCTTAGTTTATATAATATTTTCTTGAACTATTTCTTGAACTGCATTGTTGGTTAAGGGCTTGTAAGTAAGCACCTGTTGTATTCGGCGAATGTGACAAAACATTTGATTTGATTTTAGATGCCAGTTCAGTGGCGCTCATATGAGAAGTTGGATATTTGTTTTAATAACCAGATAACAGTTGCTTGTTTTGTCCTGTTCCTACTGATGCAATTAATTTTGAAACTGTCCCAGCTTCATAACTAATCAGCTAACATTGGCAAGCTGAGTCTGTCAGGCAAAAAAAGCAAGAGTTGGAGAGAGATGAGAGGAGACCACAATTGTATCCTACTTGTTGCTCCTCTCCCACTGTTACTCTGTTCCTCTAGGTTAGTGAAAGCAAAGTAAGTGATGTGGAGAGTCAGGGCTCAGCTGCAAAAGGCAGGGATGAAGAGGAGTTAGAGATMATTGGAGGGATAGAGATATGGAGCGATGAAGGAGGAGTGGAGGGGAGCCTATGTTTACATGGTGTGTGTCTGCCATGTCCCCCCTTTTACCCTTGTACCACACATCCTGGGCGTAAAGGTTTTGMAGTTGTTTTTAAAAGTGGTAGGAACTTATATCTGTTCCAGAGCTTGACCATCTTGACCAGCTGTGGAGCTATTACAATGCTGGACGCACAGGTAGAAAATGGTGTAAGTATGTGTTTTGGAGGATGCTCAGCATTGCCATCATAAATGTGTACATTGTGTGGGGGACCCTGCAAAGGCCCTTCTCAGAAACTGCAGGTGCTGGTCCCTGAAGGCATTCAAAATGTAGCTTGTGCAGTCACTTTGTGATATGGCTACAGTGGCAGGAATAAGGGGGTCAAGAGTGTGGCACCAGGGCGTGGCCCAAGTTGTAACTCATTTGAAAGTGGGTGACGCAGAGCAAAGAGTGGTAGATGTGAAGAAACCTCCTTTGGGTGTTCTAAGTGTTCTGTGCCACTTTGCAGGATGGGGCCGTGCTTCCAGAAGRTCCATGACATGTTGTAGGCTACAGCAAATGCAAACACTAAGGTGAATGTGTGAAATATGAATTCATCCTACACATCTTTTATTGTGTTTTGTTTTGAATCTTCTCTCTTTATCTGTCTCCATCTAATACTTGTTGCATTCACTGAATTGTTGTCAAAGTAGGCTACTATTTCCACATTTCGTGTCAGACCTGGTCTGTACTAAATCTTATTGAGAGAGGTTACCTACATTTTGAAACAGTCTGAAACAGAATACAGTTAGTATTCAGACCCCTTGACTTTTTCCACATTTTGTTACATTACAGCCTTATTCTAAAATGGATGAAATTGAGGGAAAACAAACGATCTACACACAATAGCCCATAATGATAAAGCATAAACAGTTTTTTAGAAATTCTTGCTAATTTATCAAATAAATCTGAAATATCACATTTACATAAAAAATCTAACACGGCGGTTGCATTAAGAACTAGTGTATCTTTCATTTGCTGTCCAACGTGTATTTTTTAGTAAAGTTTATGATGAGTTCTTTGGTCAGATTAGGTGAGTGTCCAAACTAGCTCCGGACAATTTGGTGAATCGATGCTACATATTCACAATGTATAACCACGGTTTGCAGCTCTAAATATGCAKATTTTCGAACAAAACATAAGTGTATTGTATAACCTGATGTTATAAGACTGTCATCTGATGAAGTTGGTCAAGGTTAGTGTAGTATCCTTAAAGGCTTCTTAGAATTACGACTCATGAGACTTACGTACGGTTTAGTATTTAATTGTAACTTAGATTTACATTATCTTATGCACCTGGCTTAAACTACCTGAAGCTTTCTTAATCATAGTTATATAGGCAGACATAGGAAATAGCTACGGATAGCGGGAAGCAAACCCCCCGCTTGAGTCATACTGCCATCTATTGGTAAACATAAATATACCAGGTTACTACAGTTAGTGATTAATTTTATATCTTTTGCTGGTTTTTGCGATCGCTACCTTTTGCTGCTAATAAATGCATTTGTGTGTTTGGCTATTGTGGGTTAAGCTACTATGAATGGTAATTGTTCTTGTGTTATTTCAGCTGTGAATAACAATTCTCTAAAAGAATCTGAAAATTACTTGGCTGGATTACCAGCGAGATTGAAATTATTATCTCTTCTATAAATTACTGCAATGTACTAATAACCATGTATTTTTCAAACTAAATTATATTGATATATATATCATGAGCAATAGTGTTAGGTGAATATTCAACAGGTTAGCAATCCTGTAATTATTCTGGATGCTAATATGTGATATTTTACAGAGATGGTAACCTAGAGCAATATAAAACTATTTAATACCAAATATGCAACCATTTCTCTGAGAACCACAGCCAAAATAATCATATTTCACACCCTCCACACCACAACCAAACTTAGCACCATAATCTATATAAAGCAATCAAAAAAACAAACCAAACACAACAATGCCATTTATTAGCGCAAAGAGTAGAAGGATCGGGCAAAAAACCAGCAAACAAATTATAATGTAATTGTTTATAAACATTCATACATAGAAACTGTCATTCATGGATAGAAGTTCCGTTGTGTATGGTTTATAGTGACTAATTATATCTTTATTTTGGTCAGTTTTGTGCATAGACTTACCTATGCAGTGGGAACATGTTGACATGAAAATGGGGTCGGGCTTGTGTTTGGCTATTGTGGTAAGCCAGCTGCAGCTTTGCTAGGTCTTTCTTTAATGCACTTGACCATATTACCAGACAGTAATCAAGATGGGACAAGACCAGAGCCTGAGCATGTCAAAAAACGCAGGCCATCTTTTTAAACAGACAAACCTCTCCCCATCTTCACAAAACTTTGTCAATATGACTTGCCCAGGATAATTGACCATCCAATGTTATACTAGGAGTTTAGCCTCCTCAACTTTTTCAATGGTCACACCCTGTACAGTGTACAGTAGATCATTGACCAAACATGACAAACCCATTTTAATCCCTCTTTGTTACACAAACGTCAAGGAGTGTGAATACTTTCTGAAGGCACTGTATGCCTTCATTTTTAAATGTCATTTAATTTGACACACAATTTGACATGCTGCTATGTTTCTGCCTTTTCTCAGTCATCCCTCCACAGAGAAGACCACATTCCTTTGGATAAATATTCAAATTAATACTAAACCAAAACCATTGCATATGTTTATCTCTGTGGTTCATCATGTAAACATAATTGCAAGAGTAACAAATTATTATAGAAACTAGTGACTGACAGAATGATGGACTCATGGACTCGCAGCATATTGGCATTCAGCTGAGGCTGCCAGTGGAATTATCTCCACCTTTTATTTAGTGCTCATGCACATGGATACACATCTCATTCAACAACCTCTGGGGTGAAACTCCAATCACAGATGAAAATCTCGCAACGCAAAAGCCATTACGCATAAATGAACAAATAAGATCAATCTCAATTTGGCAGACTATAAATAATTACCACTTTGTCACAGTTCATTTAAAAGATTTGACTTAAGACCCCATGATATTGATATTGAATATCTCATTATTGCTACCTGAAAATCCCTCTCATTAAGCCCAGATCAGCTCAGAGGATTATACCAGAGCCTGGCTGTTCTCCCTGGTGTGTAATGGTTGATGGAATATGTCAAGTAAGGCAGGAAAGCAATAATATTTGCCTGTCTGAACAATTATATTGAGGAGAGGAAAATTCAGGCAGAAGAGAGAGGAGGAGCACATTGTGCATAGATTTTCAAGCCAATTTAAGTCAAAAATGTAACTAGGCCACTCAGGAACATTCAATGTCTCAATGTCATCTTGGTAAGCAACGCCATTGTATATTTATCCTTGTGTTTTAGGTTATTGTCCCGCTGAAAGGTATATGTCTCCCAGTGTCTGTTGGAAACCAGGTTTTCCTCTAAGATTTAGCTTGTGCTTAGCTCTATTCCGTTTCGTTTTATCCCCCCAAAATCTTGTCCTTGCCGATGACAAGCATACCCATAACATGATGCAGCCACCACCATGCTTGAAAATATGAAGAGTGGTACTCAGTTATGTGTTGGATATGCCCCAAACATAGTGCTTTGACCTCAGGACATACATTTTATTTATTTAACAAATTCTTTGCAGTTTCTTTAGTGCATTATTGCAAAAAGGATGCATGATTTGGCATATTTTTATTCTGTACAGGCTTCCTTTTCACTCATTTAGGTTAGTATTGTGGAGTAACGACAATGTTGTTGAGCCATCAGTTTTCTCCTATCACAGCCTTTCAACTCTGCAACGGTTTAAAAGTCACCATTGTCCTCATGGTGAAATCCTTCAGCAGTTTCCTTCCTCTCTGGCAACTGAGTTCGAAAGGACGAATGTATCTTTGTAATGACTGGGTGTATTTATACACCATCCAAAGTTTAATTAATAACTTCACTTACGTTCCCCAGAAAGAAAAGCCAAATGTCYCTCAAACAGAAGAGGGAACTAACAAAGTCACTGACAACAACCAAAACAGGTGGTGTTTTAGGAGGGGTTCTGAAAGCCACTCATGGAGTGTCTACTGAAAGTTGACTAACAACAACAACTGGAACCAAAGACACCCACATTGAGCACCCACCAAACAAAAGAAAAACCACACCAAACTTAAAGACGGGAAGCAAACCAAAAAAGGTGGAGCAAAACAAAATCAGATAAAGGATCATTTGTCTAAAAATCTAAATAGGGCCCACCAATTAAAGGTGTTAATCGTCCGCATCTATCAAAACAACTGGAGCACTGGGCCAGCGCAGGTGAAACACCTTCCCACTAACAAGATGGCAACCAGCACAGGTGTAACACATAACACATTATTAATGAAGTGACACCAATCGGTGCGCCCTACGTACTAACGAGCTGTACGTGCTAAAGTCCAACCTCAAAACATAAATGGAAAAACCAAAGCCTGTAACAGTCAATATTATTCTACATTCTGGCTATTATTTTAATGAGCTCTGCCCCCAAACAGTATACATTTTTTTTTGTTTGAACTGTACCAAATCTGAACCAATCATAGACTTCCTATGTTTCACAAATTTGGAAWTCAAAGTAGAGCTCAGTAGAGTACAGCACAGAACCATTGAGTAAAGTATAATACAGTACATTTTAGTGTACTCAACTCTAAGGTACTCTACTGTACTGAAATATACTTTACTTTTCTTTACTGTACTGTGCTGTCCAAACGTGTGAACCCAACTGAGTATTATGATTTCCCATTGTAGCCAATTTAATTGAAGAAATTCCGTCACCGATTTTCCGAAATACATTGAAATGCAATATACAGTGGGGCAAAAAAGTATTTAGTCAGCCACCAATTGTGCAAGTTCTCCCACTTAAAAAGATGAGAGAGGCCTGTAATTTTCATCATAGGTACACTTCAACTATGACAGACAAAATGAGGAAAAGAAATCCAGAAAATCACATTGTAGGAGTTTTAATGAATTTATTTGCAAATTATGGTGGAAAATAAGTATTTGGTCAATAACAAAAGTTTATCTCAATACTTTGTTATATACCCTTTGTTGGCAATGACAGAGGTCAAACGTTTTCTGTAAGTCTTCACAAGGTTTTCACACACTGTTGCTGGTATTTTGGCCCATTCCTCCATGCAGATCTCCTCTAGAGCAGTGATGTTTTGGGGCTGTTGATGGGCAACATGGACTTTCAACTCCCTCCAAAGATTTTCTATGGGGTTGAGATCTGGAGACTGGCTAGGCCACTCCAGGACCTTGAAATGCTTCTTACAAATAGGAGACCAGACAGGCTAATAACATAGTGATATCACTCTCTCTCCTGTTACTTAGCTAGTCATACCTGAAGTATTGATCAAATGTGGCACCATGACAAGCATTTCTGAACATCATTAAAACACTTACCATCAGCCTCGGAATTCAATTCAAGCAACAATCTAGTAAATTAACTTCAAAAATAGGTGGAGAACAACCTCGGAGTGTAATAATACTGAGCTCCAAATTCAGTCAGAGAAATCCCACCAATCCTTCATTAGGCCTATGTAGTCATTAGCTGAGCTGGAGGAGGGCAAGTCTCTCTGATAGTCTGACACATTATCCGGAGCAGAAGAAATGAGTCACAATTCCAGCCTGTAGCTTCTCATTAGACAAGGGCTGCAGAGACTAACTCAATTACCATCTCCGACATCACTTCCTCTCCTCTCCTGCAGATTAATACAGCCTCAGTAATGGCCAAACTCTGGCCTGACCTGCCTGCCCTCTATTAACCTGTCTGAGAACGGGGTTCCTCTAACGGGGTTCCGCAACAGCCAATGATTTTGCAGGGCGCCAAATTCAATCAACAGAAATCTCATAAATCATATTTCTGAAACATACAAGTATTAGGCACCATTTTAAAGATAAAATTCCCGTTGATCCAGCCACAGTGTCTGATTTCAAAAAGGCTTTARAGCGAAAGCTCTACAAACGATTATGTCACCACCAAGTCACAGAAAAACACAGCAATTTTTCCTGCCAAAGAGAGTTGTCACAAAAAGCAGAAATATAGATCAAATTAATCACTAACCTTTGATGCMCTTCATCAGATGACCCTCATAGGACTTCATGTTACACAATACATGTATGTTTTGTTCGATAAAGTGAATATTTATATCCAAAAATCTCATTTTACATTGGCGTGTTATGTTCAGTAGTTCCAAAACATGCAGTGATTTTGCAGAGAGCCACATTAATTTACAGAAATACTCATAATAAACATTGATAAAAGATACAAGTATTAAACATGGAACTTTAGATAAACTTCTCCTTAATGCAACCACTGTGTCAGATTTCGAAAAGACTTAACGTAAAAAGCATCATCTGAGTACGTCGCACAGAGCAAAAACAGCCAAAGAAATATCCGCCATATTGTGCAGTCAACAGTCAGAAATAGCATTATAAATATTCACTTGCCTTTGATGATCTTCWTRAGAATGCACTCCCAGGAATCCCAGTTCCACAATAAATGTTTGATTTGTTCGATTAAGTTCATATTTATGTCCAAACACCTCCTTTTGTTAGCGCGTTTAGTAAACAAATCGAAACTCTCGAGGCGCGGGCAAGTCCAGCGGAAATGTCAGACGAAAATTCCAAAAAGTTATATTACTGGTCGTAGAAACATATCAAACGATGTATGGAATCAATCTTTAGGATGTTTTTATCAGAAATGTTCAATAATGTCCCAACCGGAGAATTCCTTTGTCTGTAGAAAAGCCATGGAACGAGAGCTACTTCTCACATGAACGAGCGTCAGAGTTTGTGGAACTCTGCCAGACCACTGACTCAAAGAGCACGTATGAGCTCCTCCTTTACAGTAGAAGCCTCAAATAAGTTTCTAAAGATGGTTGACATCTAGTGGAAGCCTTAGTAAGTGCAAAATGACCCCATAGACTCTGTGTATTCGTTAGTTCAAGCTTTGAAAAACTACAAACCTCAGATTTCCCACTTCCTGGTTGGATTTTTCTCAGGTTTTCGCCTGCCATATGKGTTTTGTTATACTCACAGACATCATTCAAACAGTTTTAGAAACGTCAGAGTGTTCTCTATCCAAATCTACTAATACTATGCATATATTAGCAACTGGGGCTGAGTAGCAGGCCGTTTACTCTGGGCACGCTTTTCATCCAAACGTGAAAATGCTGCCCCCTATCCCATAAGAAGTCTATTAAGTAGTGCTGGGCATTTAACCGAAATGTTGTTTATTTTTTGTTTATAAACAACTAATTGACCGACATGGGATCAWTTTTAATTCCARTTAGTTTCGTTTTTTTTCTTCCTGTGAGCGCAGAAAACCCCAGATCTGCACAACAGATTATCAGAGCTTCAGCACTTCCTGGTCCTCAACCAAACCCAATCAAACATCAAACTCACCAGACAGACAGCGACCGACCGACAGGGGGGAAAAAACGTGTGGTAGCTGTTTTGGAGTGGTTCATTTGTTTTTATTTGGTACAGTGTCGTCACTGTCGTCACACACAAACATTATCACATATGGTGCGGGGGGAAGTAGTGAAAAGAAATGAGGTGGAGCTGCCACACATGTGCACGCTCCTTCATGTCTCCGTACGTTACCCTCCAGCAGACCTCCAAAACACTTGTCTCTGCTTTCTTCCTGAATACTGATATGAAGGGCAGACTAAACGGAGAGGAGGAGAGCAGGAAATGTTCAGGATGACTGGAGGCACAGTAGGGAGGGAAGATTTATGGGTTCTGGCTGTGGACATCAGATCTAACTCTGAGTCCCACAATGGTGATTGAGACAAAAAGCTTAGATAGGTTAGTTCCTCTTTCGTAAGCATCATTCCGTGGAGAGATAATTAACAAGTGTATTAAGAGTGCATCATATCGCCAGAACAGGTGGCCTTGCTTTGTTTATTGTATTGCAAGTTCCTCTTTAATAACTAATTATCTGAAACTGTTATGTTTATGTCCACTGAGGGATTGTCCTTGAAAGTGGTTCCTGCCATGACCTTGTCTCTGACCTTCAGGGTCAACCAGATGCTGCTGGGAGGGAGGAGAGGAGGGTTTCTGTCGATCTGCTTAATGTAGCCACTCTCACAGTGGGGAGGTAAAGCTAGGATTAAGCAAGCTGGTGTCACGTTTGTCATAAGGAATGGACCAAGCACAGGACGTTCTYGACTGTAGAGGCGCACTGGAGGCCTGATGCGTGGGACCGGTACAGGTGGCACCGGGCTGATGACATGCACCTCAGGGCTAGTGCGGGGAGGAGGCACAGGACGCACTCGACTGTGGAGGCGCACTGGAGGTCTAGAGCGCAGAGCTGGCACAACCKGTCCTGGCTGGATGCTCACTCCAGCCCGGCACGTGCGGGAAGCTGGCACAGAACGCACTGGGCTGTGAAGACGCACTGGGGATACAGCAAGTAGAGCCGGCGCAGGATATTCTGGTCCGATGAGGCGTACTAGAGACCAGGAGCGCTGAGCCGGCACAAGCCATCCTTGCTGGATGCTCATTTTCACACGGCAAGTGCGGAGAGCTGACACCGAGCGCACCGGGCTGTGAATGAGCACTGGAGAGAGTGCGTATCATCGCATAACATGGTGCCTGAACGGTCACACGCTCCTTAAAGCGAGTGCGCGGAGTTGGCTCTGGTCTGAAACCTGGCTCCACCAACCKCCCCKRCRSCCCCCCCKCCCCCCCCCCCSCAAAAAAAAAATTGGGGCTGCCTCTCGTGCTTGCGTCTTGGTTGCGAACCCCGGAGTCGTCGTTGATCCTCCTTCGCTGCCTCCGTCTGCTTCCCCGGTAGGCGTTCATATCTCTCCAATACCTCCTCCCAAGTCCAGGCTATTCTCTCCTCAACCTCCTCTATAGACCAGGATGCCATCTCCTCCCGAGCACGCTGCTTGGTCCAGTTGAGGTGGTGGGATCTTCTGTCTCGTTTGTCATAAGGAATGGACCAAGGCGCAGCGTGCGTAGAGTTCCACATATTTTAATAAATAGAAACTCACCAAACAAAACAAACAAGCACAAAAGAAACGTGACGTTCTGGACTACTCACAGGCAGCTACACAAACACAAGATCCCACAAAGCAAAAAGGGGAAATGGCTGCCTAAATATGATCCCCAATCAGAGACAACGATAAACAGCTGCCTCTGATTGGGAACCATAACAGGCCAACATCGACATATAAACYCCTAGATGAACCACCCTAAATCACACCCCGACCTAACCAACATAGAGAATAAAAGCGCTCTATGGTCAGGGCGTGACAGCTGGACTTTGTCCAGCTATATTGTTCAGGACTTCCAAGTCTCAATGATGACACACAGCAACACCTGGCTACATTTATCCTCCCCATGCACCTCATATCATCCTCTCAGTACCAGGAGTTCACTCAACTCCCTAGAACAACAGGAACAACTCCCCTGTGGAGGGAGGGGGAAAGGAAATGAATCACCTGCTCCTCTCCTCTTTCTCTCTGACAGACAAGGAGAATGGCCTCTCATTCCTCATCTACATTACATTGAAAAGCACATCAAAGCATGCACCTCTATCTCTCTCTCTCTCTCTCTGCCCCCCTCTGTCTCTCTTTCCATATTCTGTCTTTCTCTCTCTCTGGCACCCTTTCTGCTTTGGTCTTTTGGTGTGCATAGATCATGTGGTGCTCTGTTCGTCCTCCTCGCTACACAATTAGGAGCTCATTAGCTGAAAACACAGAAACAGGACAGAGYGAACGTGAGAAAAGAGAGCAGGTGGCCTGTCCTTTCTGTTCCTTCTCCTCTTCCTCATCCCTCTCTTTTTCCCTTCAGCCTACTTTTTTAAGTGCAGGACCTTTAATGCCTGCCTTTGTTTGCTAATCTTTCCCCCACGGGAACCACACCTGTTGGCATTCTCACAAACAATCGCTACATTTCTTCAATAATAAATATAACTTTTCTCGCAGCTCTGGTATATAAAGCTTAGCCTATAGGCTATGAAGTGCATGCTCAGAGAAGCACAGATGAAAGTTATTTTTCTAAGGTAGCTGCTGGGATGGTGTAAATAAAACTAGGCTGCATTACACACTGCAATGGATATTCCAACCCTGAGCCCTGGCCTCCTCTGCTGTTGCTGATCCTAAACTTTTTTGTGRGCTGCCTAACCAATTGATGTGCTATGTAGGCCTACGGGGGCAGTTCCCAAAATATTTTTTGATTAAGCCTAGTCCAAAAAATGCACTACCTTGCATGTGGACTATCCTATAGCCTACTGTACGTCCTGTTCAGTTTGAGAAAGAGAATAAGAAGATGAGAAGGAGAATCGGAGGTCAACTTTGATAGTTTGCTACTACTGTAATTGATTTATTATAAACCGTATGTTTCTTGCCAATGATGTAGGTCTATTTATCAGAGTATTAGACCTCACAATAAACCAGATAAGAGTAATTTACATTGTTGCTGAAACTTGAAGCAGCAGCCGCGGCACAATCAATTGGAAATGGACAGCTCATGGTGCTGAAAGTAGGAACATTTGAGTAGACATAATTCATTTAAACCGTCTTCATTTTAATTAGACTTCACTAACAACAAGTGGGCTTTGTGTTGGAGCCCATTTCTTCCTATTTAAGAAATAAGAGGTAGGCCTACCTGTTTGACAGACAACATTAGGCTGCTATACAGTGCATTCGGAAAGTATACTTTTTCCACATGTTACGTTACAGCCTTATTCTAAAATATATATTTTTTTCTCCCTCATCAATCTATACACAATACCCCGTAATGACAGTAAAAAATAATAATAAAAAAATAAGTGAAATATTACATTTACATAAGTATTTCAGACCCTTTACTCAGTACTTTGTTGAAGCACCTTTGGTAGAGATTGCAGCCTCAATTCTTCTTGGGTATGACGCTACAAGCTTGGCACACCTGTATTTGGGGAGTTTCTCCCATTCTTCTCTGCAGATCCTCTCAAGCTCTGTCAGGTTGGATCGGGAGCGTCGCTCCACAGCTATTTTTAGGTCTTCAGCAAAGCAGTTTCAAATCGGGCCTCTGGCTGCCACTCAAGGACATTCAGACACTTGTCCCAGAAGTCACTCCTGCGTTGTCTTGGCTGTGTGCTTAGGTCGCTGTCCTGTTGAAGGTGAACCTTCGCCCCAGTCTGAGGTCCTTAGCACTCTGGAGCAGATTTTCATCAAGGATCTCTTTGTGCATTGCTCTGTTCAACTTTCCCTCAATCCTGAATAGTCTCAGAGTCCCTGCCGCTGCAAAACATCCCCACAGCATGTTCCTGCCACCACATTTAAAAATATATATTTCACCTTTATTTAACCAGGTAGGCTAGTTGAGAACAAGTCTTCATTTACAACTGCGACCTGGCCAAGATAAAGCAAAGCAGTTCAACACATACAACAACACAGAGTTACACATGGAATAAACAAACATACAGTCAATAATACAGTAGAAAAAGTATATATACAGTGTGTGCAAATGAGGTAGGATAAGGGAGGTAAGGCAATGAATAGGCCATGGTGGCAAAGTAATTACAATATATCAATTAAACACTGGAATGGTAGCTGTGCAGAGGATGAATTTGCAAGTAGATATACTGGGGGTGCAAAGGAGCAAGATAAATACATAAATACAATATGGCGATGAGGTAGTTGGATGGGCTATTTATAGATGGGCTATGAACAGGTGATCTATGAGCTGCTCTGACAGCTGGTGCTTAGAGCTAGTAGGGAGATATGAGTCTCCAGCTTCAGGGATTTTGCAGTTCGTCAGTCATTGCAGCAGAGAACTGGAAGGAAAGGCGGCCAAAGGAAGAATTGGCTTTGGGGGTGACCAGTGAGATATACCTGTGGAGCGCGTGCTACGGGTGGGTGCTCCTATGGTGACCAGTGAACTGAGATAAGGCGGGGCTTTACCTAGCAGAGACTTGTAGATGACCTGAGCCAGTGGATTTGCGACGAGTATGAAGCGAGGCCTCCAACGAGAGATTACGGTCGCAGGGTAGGTAGTATATGGGCTTTGGTGACAAAACGGATGGCACTGTGATAGACTGCATCCAATTTGTTGAGTAGAGTGTTGGAGGCTATTTTGTAAATGAATCGCCGAAGCGAGGATCGGTAGGATGGTCAGTTTTACGAGGGTATGTTTGGCAGCATGAGGTGAAGGAGGCTTTGTTGCAAAATAGGAAGCCGATTTCTGGATTTAATTTTGGATTGGAGATGCTTAATGTGATTCTGGAAGGAGAGTTTACAGGCTAACCAGACATCTAGGTATTGTAGTTGTCCACATATTCTAAGTCAGAACCTGCCAGAGTAGTGATGCTGAACGGGCGGGCAGGTGCGG
Source organism: Salvelinus sp. IW2-2015 (assembly GCF_002910315.2). Lineage (NCBI taxonomy): Eukaryota > Metazoa > Chordata > Actinopteri > Salmoniformes > Salmonidae > Salvelinus > Salvelinus sp. IW2-2015. Next base: position 77,803,142 of record NC_036842.1, on the reverse strand, counting down.
GCAGCGATCGGTTGAAGAGCATACATTTAGTTTTACTTGCATTTAAGAGCAGTTGGAGGCCACGGAAGGAGAGTTGTAGGGCATTGAAGCTCATCTGGAGGTTAGTTAACACAGTGTCCAAAGAAGGGCCAGAGGTATACAGAATGGTGCGTCTGCGTAGAGGTGGTTCAGAGAATCACCAGCAGCAAGAGCCACCTCATTGATGTATACAGAGAAGAGAGTCGGCCGAGAATTTAACCCTGTGTTACCCCCATAGAGACTGCCAGAGGTCCGGACAACAGGCCCTCCGATATGACACACTGAACTCTTTCAGAGAAGTAGTTGGTGAACCAGTTCAGGCAATCATTTGAGAAACCAAGGCTGTTGAGTCTGCCGATAAGAATGTGGTGATTGACAGAGTCGAAAGCCTTGGCCAGGTCGATCAATACGGCTGCACAGTAATTTTTCTTATCATTGGCAGTTATGATATCGTTTAGGACCTTGAGCGTGGCTGAGGTGCACCCATGACCAGCTCTGAAACCAGATTGCATAGCGGAGAAGGTACGGTGGGATTCGAAATGGTCAGTAATCTGTTTGTTAACTTGGCTTTTGAAGACCTTAGAAAGGCAGGGTAGGATAGATATAGGTCTGTAGCAGTTTGGGTCTAGATTGTCTCCCCCTTTGAAGTAGGGGATGACCGCGGCAGCTTTCCAATCTTTGGGAATCTCAGACGATAGGAAGGAGAGGTTGAACAGGCTAGTAATAGGGGTTGCAACAATTTCGGCAGATCATTTTTGAAAGAGAGGGTCCAGATTGTCTAGCCCGCTGATTTGTAGGGGTCCAGTTTTTGCAGCTCTTTCAGAACATCAGCTATCTGGATTTGGGTGAAGGAGAAATGGGGAGTCTTGGGCGAGTTGCTGTGGGGGGTGCAGGGCTGTTGATCGGGTAGGGGTAGCCAGTGGAAAGCATGGCCAGCCGTAGAAAAATGCTTATTAAAATTCTCAATTATCGTGGATTTATAGGTGGTAACAGTGTTTCCTAGCCTCAGTGCAGTGGCAGCTGGGAGGAGGTGCTCTTATTCTCCATGGACTTTATAGTGTCCGGAACGTTTTATTGAGTTTGTGCTACAGGATGCAAATTTCTGCATGAAAAAGCTAGCCTTAGCTTTCCTAACTGCCTGTGTATATTGGTTCCTAARTTCCCTGAAAAGTTGCATATCACGGGGGCTATTCGATGCTAATGCAGAACTCCACAGGATGTTTTTGTGTTGGTCAAGGGCAGTCAGGTCTGGAGAGAACSAAGGGCTATATCTGTTCCTGGTTCTACATTTTTTGAATGGGGCATGCTTATTTAAAACATAAAGTGGACAGCAGAGAACATGTCTGCTGTTTATCCTCACATCTTGGACAGACTAGAAACTTAGATACAGTGCCATTGACATTTTGTTACCTCACAGCCTTATTCTAAAATGGATGAAWWAAAAAAATCCTTAGCAATCTACACACAATACCCCATAATGACAAAGTGAAAACAGGTTTTTAAAAATTATTGCACATTTATTAAGAATAAAAAACAGAAATACCTTATTTACATAACTATTCAAACCCTTTGCTATGAGACTCAAAATTGAGCTCAGGTGCATCCTGTTTCCATTGATCATCCTTGAGATGTTTCTACAWCTTGATTGGACTCCACCTGTGGTAAATTCAATTGATTGGACATGATTTGGAAAGGTACAAACCTGTTTATGTAAGGTCCCACAGTTGACAGTGCATGTCAGAGCAAAAACCAACCATGAGGTCGAAGGATTTGTCCGTAGAGCTCCGAGACAGGATTGTGTCYAGGCACAGATCTGGGGAAGGGTACCAAAAAATGACTGCAGCATTGAAGGTCCCCAAGAACACAGTGGCCTCCATCATTCTCAATTGGAAGAAGTTTGGAACCACCAAGACTCTTCCTAGTGCTGGCCGCCAGGCTAAACTGAGCAATTGGGGGAGAAGGGCTTTGGTCAGGGAGGTGACCAAGAACCAATGGTCACTCTGACAGAGCTCCAGAGTTCCTCTGTGTAGATGGGAGAACCTTCCAGAAGGACAACCATCTCTGCAGCACTCCATCAATCAGGCCTTTATGGTAGAGTGGCCAGACGGAAGCCACTACTCAGTAAAAGGCACATGACAGCCTGCTTGGAGTTTGCCAAAAGGCACCTAAAGACTCTCAGACCATGAGAAACAAGATTCTCTGGTCTGATGAAACAAAGACTGAACTCGTAGAACTGAATGCTAAGCATCACATCAGGAGGAAACCTGGCACCATCCCTATGGTGAAGCATGATCTATCTATTCTATCGCGCCCAGAAACCTGCTCCTTTTACTCTCTGTTCCGAACGTACTAGACGACCAGTTCTGATAGCCTTCAGCCGTACCCTTATCCTACTCCTCCTCTGTTCCTCTGGTGATGTACAGTCGTGGCCAAAAGTTTTGAGAATGGCACAAATATTAATTTTCACAAAGTCTGCTGCCTCAGTTTGTATGATGGCAATTTGCATATACTCCAGAATGTTATGAAGAGTGATCAGATGAATTACAATGAATTGCAAAGTCCCTCTATGCCATGCAAATGAACTGTATCCCCCAAAAACATTTCCACTGCATTTCAGCCCTGCCACAAAAAGGACCAGCTGACATAATGTCAGTGATTCTCTCATTAAGACAGGTGTGAATGTTGACGAGGACAAGGCTGGAGATCACTCTGTCATGCTGATTGAGTTCGAATAACAGACTGGAAGCTTCAAAAAGAGGGTTGTGCTTGGAATCATTGTCCTTCCTCTGTCAACCATGGTTACCTGCAAGGAAACACGTGCCGTCATCATTGCTTTGCACAAAAAAGGGCTTCACAGGCAAGGATATTGCTGCCAGTAAGATTGCATCTAAATCAACCATTTATCAGATCATCAAGAACTTCAAGGAGAGCTTCAGGGTGCCCAAGAAAGTCCAGCAAGCGCCAGGACTGTCTCCTAAAGTTGATTCAGCTGCGGGATTGGGGCACCACCAGTACAGAGCTTGCTCAGGAATGGCTGCAGGCAGGTGTGTGTGCATCTGCATGCACAGTGAGGTGAAGACTTTTGGAGGATGGCCTGGTGTCAAGAAGGGCAGCATAGAAGCCACTTCTCTCCAGGCAAAACATCAGGGACAGACTGATATTCTGCAAAAGGTACAGGGATTGGAATGCTGAGGACTGGGGTAAAGTCATTTTCTCTGATGAATCCCCTTTCCGATTGTTTGGGGCATCTGGATGAAAGCTTGTCCGGAGAAGACAAGTTGAGCGCTACCATCACTCCTGTGTCATGCCAACAGTAAAGCATCCTGAGACCATTCATGTGTGGGGTTGCTTCTCAGCCAAGGGAGTGGGCTCACTCACAATTTTGCCTAAGAACACAGCCATGAATACAGAATGGTACCAACACATCCTCTGAGAGCAACTTCTCCCAACCATCCAGGAACAGTTTGGTGACGAACAATGCCTTTTCCAGCATGATGGAGCACCTTGCCATAAGTGGCTAAGTAACTAAGTGGCTCGGGGAACAAAACATCGATATTTTGGGCTCATGGCCATCAAACTCKCCAGACCTTAATCCCATTGAGAACCTGTGGTCAATCCTCAAGAGGCGGGTGGACAAACAAAAACCCACAAATTCTGACAAACTCCAAGCATTGATTATGCAAGAATGGGCTGCCATCAGTCAGGACGTGGACCAAAAGTTAATTGACAGCATGCCAGGGAGGATTGCAGAGGTCTTGAAAAAGAAGGGTCAACACTGCAAACATTGACTCCTCGCATCAACTTCATGTAATTGTCAATAAAAGCCTTTGAAACTTATGAAATGCTTGTAATTATACTTCAGTATTCCATAGTAACATCTGACAAAAATATCTAAAGACACTGAGGCAGCAGACTTTGTGAAAATTAATTTGTGTGTCATTCTCAAAACTTTTGGCCACGACTGTAGAGGTTAATCCAGGCCCTGCAGTGCCTAGCTCCACTCCTACTCCCCAGGTGCTCACATTTGTTGACATCTGTAACGGTAAAAGCCTTGGTTTCATGTGTGTTAACATTAGAAGCCTCCTCCCTAAGTTTGTTTTATTCACTGCTTTAGCACACTCTGCCAAGCCGGATGTCCTAGCTGTGTCTGAATCCTAGCTTAGGAAGACCACCAAAAACCCTGGAAATTCCATCCCTAACATTTTACAACAAGATAGAACTGCCAAAGGGGGCGGTGTTGCAATCTACTGCAGAGATAGCCTGCAGAGTTCTGTCTTACTATCCTGGCCTGTACCCAAACAATTTGAGCTTCTACTTTTAAAAATCCAGCTTTCCAGAAACAAGTCTCTCACTGTTGCCGCTTGCTATAGACCACCCTCTGCCCCCAGCTGTGCCCTGCACACCATATGTGAATTGATTGCCCCCCCCATCTATCTTCAGAGCTCGTGCTAATAGGTGTCCTAAACTGGGACATGCTTAACAACCTGGCCATCCTACAATCTAAGTTTGTTGCCCTCAATCTCACACAAATGATCAACACGGGCACCCTCATGGATATCATCCTAACCAACTTGCCCTCCAAATACASCTCTGAAGTTTTCAACCAAGATCTCAGCGATCACTGCCTCATTGCCTGCATCCGTAATGGGTCTGCGGTCAAACGACCACCCCTAATCACTGTCAAACACTCCCTAAAACACTTCAGCGAGCAGGCCTTTCTAATCGACCTGGCCCGGGTATCCTGGAAGGATATTGACCTCATCCCGTCAGTAGAGGATGCCTGGTTATTCTTTAAAAGTGTCTTCCTAACCATCTTAACTTCTCTGCGCTACGGATCCCTTTAGCGGGATCATTTTCCTAAACAACCGCTGAATTGCAGGGCGCAAAATATTACAATTTTTTTTTATAATCATGCAATCACAAGTGAAATATACCAAAACACAGTTTAGCTTGTTGTTAATCCACCTATCGTGTCAGATTTTGAAAATATGCTTTGCAGCGAAAGCAATCCAAGCTTTTGTGAGTGTATTAATCAATGCTAGAACAGCTAGCCCCAAATTAGCATGGTCACGAAAGTCAGAAAAGCAATAAAATTAATCGCTTACCTTTGATATTCTTCGGATGTTTGCACTCACGAGACTCCCAGTTACACAATAAATGTTCTTTTTGTTCGATAAATATTACTTTTATAACAAAAAAACGCCATTTGGGTTGCGCGTTATGTTCAGAAAACTACAGCCTCGTTCCGTTTGACGAAAATTCCAAAAAGTATCCGTAATGTTCGTAAAAACAACTGTGAGTATAACAAAACTGATTCTGCAGGCGAAAACCTGAGGAAATCTAACCCGGAAGTGATTTTTTTTATCTGTGTTTCCTTGCCCGTCTTTCTTCCATTTAAAGGGGTATCAACCAGATTTCTTTTCCAATGGCTTCCACAGGCTGTGACCAGGCTTTAGACATAGTTTCAGGCTTTTATTTGGAAAAATGAGCGAGATTTTTCAAAACGAGTCAGGTGTCCTTTGATTAGTTCCTGCGCGCGAGAGGGGTAGCCCTCCATTTTCTTTCTCTCTTTTATTGAATAGGTTACGGTCCGGTTGAAATATTAGTGATTATGTTTGTTAAAAACAACCTGAGGATTGATTATAAAAAACATTTGACYTACAATATTTGGACAGTTTTGGAAACTTTGGAGTGTTTTCTATCCTAATCTGTAAATTATATGCATATTCTACGATCTGGACCTGAGAAATAGTCCGTTTACCTTGGGAACGTTATTAAAAAATATATATATATATATTACCCCTAGCGTCAAGAGGTTAATTCTTATTTTGGGTATAGTGTAGGGTCACTTGTTTTTTTCAAGCTTCAAGCTTTCAAGGAGGGTTTAGGTGGAGTATTTCTTTGCTGAATGGAGGGCCAACCATTTCAGAGAGGTCTGATTTTCTTCTTGTAAACCTTATTATAAAAAACGTTCACTCTCTAATCAGTTTGGATTCGGGAATTGTGAATATAAATGACACTTTATTTTCCCTTATAATCGCTGTTAACAAATGTGAAACCAGCCATATTGCAGCAAACTGAAGCATATCAAAATATCAACTTTCCCAATGTAAAGTTAATGAAATGCTGTGCCATTATGCAGAATTTTAATTGCACAGCCTTTTAACTTGCAGGGATGGGCACTCGAATGTCTTAATTATAGTCTACCACAACTTTCTCACTTTCCAATTCATGTTAAATATTAGCCACTATATAGCCTGGAATCAAACCAGGGTCTGTCGTGACGCCTCTAGCACTGAGATGCAGTGCCTTAGACCGATGCACCACTCGGGAGCCCTTCAACTTCCAATTTACTATTAGCTCCCTTCAGTTGGTATAGACTACATTATCATTCCATTGTTTCATTTACCTTTAATCAGCTTCCTCTAAACTCCATCACAGCTGTGTGGTTGCCTGTGTGTGTGTTCGTGCCGTGCCATACAAAGAGAGTTAGGGGGGACTGGTGACGTTTAGTTTAGTGGCGGGCTGCTGACGGCCCAAAGTGGAGAATCAGAATTAACGGTACAGCTGTCTGTGAGGCAAGGTAGGCTTTCTACTGTACCTAACTGGATCAGAGTATTTTTGAATCTACCAATTGTTGCTGAAACAGAGACAAATATGCATATATTTAGATGACATTCTTTCTTTGATCCCTAATAATCTGCACCCGTTCTCTCGATATATTCAAACTAAAAGGTAAACCTTATTTTTATTTTTTATTTAACCTTTTGTTTAAATTGGCAAGCCAGTTGAGAACAAATTCTTATTTACAATGACGGCCTACCAAAAGGTGAAAGGCCTCCTGCGGGAATGGGGAATGTGATTAAAAATAAAATMTAAATATAGGACAAAACGCACATCACAACAAGAGAGAACACAACACTAAATATAGAGAGAACTAAGACAACAACATAGCATGGCAGCAATACATGAAAATACAGCATGGTAGCAACACAATATGACAACCACATGGCAGCAGCACAACATGGTAACATCACAAAACATGGTACAAACATTGAGCACAGACAACAGCACAAAGGGCAGGAAGGTAGAGCCAACAATACATCACGCGAAGCAGCCACAACTGTCAGTAAGAGTGTTGTATGTGGAGGATGAGGGCTGCAGTAGGTATCTCCGATAGGGATAGGGGGGAGTGAGGCGTAAAAGGGTTTTATAAATAAGCATCAACCAGTGGGTCTTGTGACGGGTATACAGAGATGACCAGTTTACAGAGTTGTATAGAATGCAGTGATGTGTCCAATAATGAGCATTGGTGGCAAATATGTTGGCCGAAGGGTAAAGAACATGTAACTACTCGAGCACCCTTACCTGCCGATCTATAATTTTTGTCTCCATAATCTAGCAAGGGTAGGATGGTCATCTGAATAAGGGTTAGTTTGGCTGCTGGGGTGAAAGAGGAGTGACTACGACAGAGGAAACCAAGTCTAGATTTAACCTTAGCCTGCAGCTTTGATATGTGCTGAGAGAAGGACAGTGTGCCGTTCAGCCATACTCCCAAGTACTTGTATGTGATGCCTACCTCAATCTCTAAACCCTCAGAGGTAGTAATCACACCGGTGGGGAGAGGGGCATTCTTCTTACCAAACCACATGACCTTTGTTTTGGAGGTGTTCAGAACAAGGTAAAGGGCAGAGAAAGCTTTTTGGACACTAAGAAAGCTTTGTTGTAGAGTGTTTAACTTCTTATGGCTGCAATCCCGTTAACGGGGTGATATGACAACAGCCAGTGAAAGTGCAGGGCGCCAAATTCAAACAACAGAAATCTCATAATTAAAATTCCTCAAACATACATGTATCTTATACCATTTTAAAGGTAATATTGTTGTTAATCCCACCAAAGTGTCCGATTTCAAATAGGCTTTACAGCGAAAGCACCACAAACGATTATGTTAGGTCACCGTAAAATCACAGAAAAACACAGCCATTTTTCCAGCCAAAGAGAGGAGTCACAAAAAGCACAAATAGAGACAAAATTAATCACTAACCTTTGATGATCTTCATCAGATGACACTCATAGGACTTCATGTTACACAATAAATCAAATCAAATGTATTTATATAGCCCTTCTTACATTAGCTGATATCTCAAAGTGCTGTACAGAAACCCAGCCTAAAACCCCAAACAGCAAGCAATGCAGGTGTAGAAGCACGGTGGCTAGGAAAAACTCCCTGAAAGGCCAAAACCTAGGAAGAAACCTAGAGAGGAACCAGGCTATGAGGGGTGGCCAGTCCTCTTCTGGCTGTGCCGGGTGGAGATTTTAACAGAACATGGCCAAGATGTTCAAATGTTCATAAATGACCAGCATGGTCAAATAATAATAATCACAGTAGTTGTCGAGGGTGCAGCAAGTCAGCACCTCAGGAGTAAATGTCAGTTGGCTTTTCATAGCCGATCATTAAGAGTATCTCTACCGCTCCTGCGGTATCTAGAGAGTTGAAAACAGCAGGTCTGGGACAGGTAGCACGTCCGGTGAACAGGTCAGGGTTCCATAGCCGCAGGCAGAACAGTTGAAACTGGAGCAGCAGCACGGCCAGGTGGACTGGGGACAGCAAGGAGTCATCAGGCCAGGTAGTCCTGAYGCATGGTCCTAGGGCTCAGGTCCTCCGAGAGAYAYAAAGAAAYAGAGAAAGAGAGAATTAGAGAGAGCATACTTAAATTCACACAGGACACCGGATAAGACAGGAGAAGTACTCCAGATATAACAAACTGACCCAGAGAGAGACAGCAAGGGCGGTTCGTTGCTCCAGAGCCTTTCCGTTCACCTTCACACTCCTGGGCCAGACTACACTCAATCGTATGACCCACTGAAGAGATGAGTCTTCAGTAAAGACTTAAAGGTTGAGACCGAGTCTGCGTCTCTCACATGGGTAGGCAGACCATTCCATAAAAATGGAGCTCTATAGGAGAAAGCCCTGCCTCCAGCTGTTTGCTTAGAAATTCTAGCGACAATTAGGAGGCCTGCGTCTTGTGACCGTAGCGTACGTGTAGGTATGTACGGCAGGACCAAATCGGAATGATAGGTAGGAGCAAGCCCATGTCATGCTTTGTAGGTTAGCAGTAAAACCTTGAAATCAGCCCTTGCCTTAACAGGAAGCCAGTGTAGGGAGGCTAGCACTGGAGTAACATAATATTTTTTGGGGGTTCTAGTCAGGATTCTAGCAGCCGTATTTAGCACTAACTGAAGTTTATTTAGTGCTTTATCTGGGTAGCCGGAAAGTAGAGCATTGCAGTAGTCTAACGTAGAAGTAACAAAAGCATGGATTAATTTTTCTGCATCATTTTTGGACAGAATGTTTCTGATTTTTGCAATGTTACGTAGATGGAAAAAAGCTGTCCTTGAAACAGTCTTGATATGTTTGTCAAACGAGAGATCAGGGTCCAGAGTAACACCGAGGTCCTTCACAGTTTTATTTGAGACGATTTTACAACCATCAAGATTAATTGTCAGATTCAACAGAAGATCTCTTTGTTTCTTGGGACCTAGAACAAGCATCTCTGTTTTYTCCGAGTTTAAAAGTAGAAAGTTTGCAGCCATCCACTTCCTTATGTCTGAAACACAGGCTTCTAGCGAGGGCAATTTTGGGGCTTCACCATTTTTCATTGAAATGTACAGCTGTGTGTCATCCGCATAGCAGTGAAAGTTAACATTATGTTTTCGAATGACATCCCCAAGAGGTAAAATATATAGTGAAAACAATAGTGGTCCCAAAACGGAACCTTGTGAAAATGTACAGTTGATTTGTCAGAGGACAAACCATTCACAGAGACGAACTGATATCTTTCCGACAGATAAGATCTAAACCCGGCCAGAACTTGTCCATGTAGACCAATTTGGGTTTCCAATCTCTCCAAAAGAATGTGGTGATCGATGGTATCAAAGGCAGCACTAAGGTCTAGGAGCACGAGGACAGATGCAAAGCCTCGGTCTGACGCCATTAACACAAAATCCGGGAGGGCGGCAGATGAGTATAAGACTATCATCTGCATATAAATGGATGAGAGAGCTTCCTACTGCTTGAGCTATGTTGTTGATGTAAATTCAGAAGAGCGTGGGGCCTAGGATCGAGCCTTGGGGTACTCCCTTGGTGACAGGCAGTGGCTGAGACAGCAGATGTTCTGGCTTCATACACTGCACTCTTTGAGAGAGGTAGTTAGCAAACCAGGCCAAAGACCCCTCAGAGACACCAATACTCCTTAGACAAGAATGGAATGGCCTACCGTTCCAAAATTAAAAAACATTGCTTAGAATCAAGGGCAATGGTGACATCATTTAGGACCTTTAAAGTTGCAGTGACACATCCATAACCTGACCGGAAACCAGATTGTGTACCCAAGTTTTTCCAACACTTTTGATAAACAGGGCAAAATAGAAATTGGCCTATAACAGTTAGGATCAGCTTGATCTCTCCCTTTAAATAAAGGACGCACCATGGCTGCCTTCCAAGCAATGGGAACCTCCCCAGTGTAACGTTGTGCACTGAGAGTCAGAAAGCAAGTTCAGGGAGTGAGTGTTTTTACTAAATAAATTAAACATAATACAAAACAAGAAACACGAACAACGCACAGAAAGGAAACAGAAACAATGATGAGTGGGGAAGAAATCAAAGGGATTTACATATAAAGGGCAGGTAATCAAGAGGGTGATGGAGTGCAGGTGAGTGATGACGCGCAGATGTGTGTAATGATGGTGACAGGTATGCGCCATAACGAGCAGCCTGGTGACCTAGAGGTCGGAGAGGGAGCACACGTGACAGTACCCCCTCCCCGAAGCGCGGCTCCGGCCGCAAGACGCAGACCAAAATGACGATCCCGGGGATCAGGAGAAGACCAGTCACCTCTGCTGAGGCACAGGAAGCATGTTAGTCCGGTTGAGACGCGGCAGCATGGCGACCTAGAGTGCCGGAGAGAGAGCATACGTGACTGTACCCCCTCCACGGCACGTTCGGCTCCAGCCGCAGGACACCAACCCAAGGGACGATCCCGGGGATCAGCAGCGGACCGGTCACCCCTGCTGATGCACGGGAACCTGTCGCAAACTGGGACGCGGGAACCTGACAAGACCTACTGAAGCACGGGAGCCTGGTGATCCGGCTGAGGAACGGGAGCCCGGCGAGCCAGCTGAAGCAGGGGAGTGTGTGCTGAGAGTTGGGAAGCAAGTTCAGGGACTGAGTGTTTTAATAAATAAATGAAACATAATACAATACAAGAAACACAAACAAAGCACAGACAGGAAACAGAAACAATGACGACTGGGGAAGAAACCAAAGGGAGTGTCCTATAAAGGACAGGTAATCAAGGAAGTGATGGAGTCCAGGTGAGTGATGACGCGCAGGTGCGTGTAACGATGGTGACAGGTGTGCYCCATAACGAGCAGCCTGGTGCCCTAGAGGCCGGAGAGGGGGCACGCGTGACACCTAGAGAGGAGATCAGCTTGGCGATGATAAAGGCAGCAACCTTTTAAAGAAGAAAGGGTCTAAACCATCTGACCCAGATYTTTTTTGGGGGTCAAGTTTAAGGAGCTCCTTTAGTACCTCAGACTCAGTGACCGCCTGCAGGGAGAAACTTTGTAGTGGGGCAGGGGAAAAAGAGGGATCGTCGCAATAGAAGGGGTGGGAGATTATTAAATGTTGGATGGGCAAGGAGGCATGGCAGAGTCAAATAGGAATCCTGACTTAATGAAGTAAAGAGCTCAGCCATGTGCTCCTTGTCGGTAACAACCACATCATCAACATTAAGGGACATGGGCAGCTGTGAGGAGGAGGGTTTATTCTCCAAGTCTTTAAACGTTTTCCAGAACTTCCTGGGGTTAGACCCACAGAGAGAGAACTGCTCCTTAAAGTAACTAACTTTTGCCTTCCGGTCAGCCTGAGTGCACTTATTTCTGATTTGCCTGAACGAGAGCCAATCAGCCTGAGTATGCGTGTCGAGCGATTTGCCAAACGGAATTCTTGAGGTGGAGTAACTCTGCCAGATCACGGTCGAACCAGGGGCTGAACCTGTTTTTAATTCTCATTTTCTTTATGGGCCCGTATTTGTTAACGATACCACTGAAAATATTTTAAAAAGTAGGTGCAAGCGACAGAGAGGATCAAMCTGATTCTATACCAATTAACAGAGGCCAGGTCATGAAGGAATGATTGCTCATTAAAGTTTTTTAGCAAGTGTCTATGACAAATCAGGACAGGTCGTTTCACTGAGCAGCCATTACGAACACAGGCTGTAAAACAGTGATCACTAAGGTCATTACAAAAAACACCAGACTGATACCTATCAGTATTATTTGTAAGGATAACATCAAGGAGTGTAGCCTTTTCTGGGTGTTTAGAGTCATATATTGTGGGATTGGTAGTAATCTGAGAAAGATTTAGGGAGTCCCATTGCTTTAGGACTTGGTCAGGTGGTTTAAGCATGTCCCAGTTTAAGTCACCTAGCAGGACAAATTCAGAATTAGTGTAAAGGGCCAGGAGAGAGCTTAGGGCATTTAGGGTACAGGTCGGTGCTAATGGTGGCCGATAACACCCAGCGACTGTCAACAAAGTTATTTGAAAGTTTAATGCGTAAAACCAGCAAATCAAATTGCTTGGGGACAGACTTGGTGTAGACAACCGAGCACTGAATGTGTTCCTTGGTAAAGATTGCCACTCCACCACCTTTGGAAGATCTGAAAAAGGTTATAACCAGAAAGGTTAACATCAGTTTTCATGACACTCTTTCTTAACCACGTCTCAGTAATGACCAACACATCTGTATTGGAGCTGTGAACCCACGCTTTCAATTGATACATGTTAGTTAAAAAGCTTCTAGTGCAGAAAACCCAGGCTTTTACGAGAGCAGAAATCAGTGAAGCAGATATCAGAGCACAAATCAGAATTGGGGCTAGAAACAGTAGATGGGCCAGGGTGTACGTCCACATTTCCAGATATAATTAGCAGTAATACAATCAGGGCACGGCAGAGGACAGGTAGAGCTCTGCAGTGTTGATTTATAACATTTCAATGTGCATTAGATGGCAACAAGATCATATTGTACAGCAATTTCATCAGGTAACATGAATAGAAAGCCAACGAGAGGTGGTTAGAACAGGATGGGAGGCCAAGAGTCCGTGTAACCAATAGAATAAGAGTCCCGAGTGTGGGAACAAACACATTCTGTCCCAACAGCAGCCTTCACAAGCCCTGTTAAACACACTGGAGACTGGAGCACATTAGGTTTATGACTGTGTCATGGTAATACCAGAATTATGTTTGTGTTTACCAAGTGCACTGAATCGAACTACAGTTGAATGATTTAATGATATGGTGTTTTTGTGCCTGTATATTAAACAAACAGCATTTAGGATATTACTGTGGATTCATTTTTAATTTAATCAGCTAAGTGGAAAACGTAAGACAGAAGTTTGTAATCAATTCTACAACAAACATTAAAAACATTAAAACAGCAAGATTGAGTAGAGATTAGGAAAGCATTCCAAATCATCCAGCCAATCTCTGCTAATGTAATTAGCCTGGGCCATAGTAGAAACTGCTCTGTACTTTAGGGGGCATTGGAATTGCACTCATATTAATCARGTATATTGGAGGGAGCATTGCATTATGCATCAGTGTTTCCTTTTTCGTCTGGAAGGAAAAAGGCCAATCTCCTAATGTTGTCCTGCTAATGTTGATTAGGCCATGTCAGAGGAGACAAGTTTATTTACTGTGATTACTGTATCTAATGGTATTTTGTGGATATAACGGAACTAGGCCAGGCTACTAGAGACAGTGCTGGCTAGACAGTTGGAGGAAAGTTTGAGTAATCACATCATCACTGAAATGAAAAGGTAGCGGAGTGGTGGTGGAGTTGTGTGTGTGTGTGTGTGTGTGTGTGTGTGTGTGTGTGTGTGTGTGTGTGTGCATGCGTGTGCATGCGTACGCGTGCACACAATCCCGGATTGGCCTTGAAAGTGGATCCTGTGGTTTCTGCCATGACCTTGTCTCTGACCTTCAGGGTCAGACAGATGCTGCTGGGAGAAACAGGAGAGTAGAGGAGGCTTTTCTCTCTTTCTCTTTCTTGCTCTCTCTGCCCCCCTCTCTTTCTCTCTCTTTCTCTCTCTTTCTCGCTCTCTCTGCCCACCTCTTTCTCTCTCTTGTTTTCTCTGCCCCATTCTCTCTCTTTCTCTCTCCATACTCTTAACTCCACATCTGTTTTTAAGCCACAGATGGATCATCAATAACGTATGGTTCAGATACGTTGGAGCGGAGGCATTTAACTGGGCTTTAGTGGCCCTATCCATGCTGCCAGCTAGTCACTGGGTGGTCACATTCCAGTGGAAAGGTTTCGATTTATACTAGAAATAAACAAGCTGTTAACCTGCACTCTGTCTGAGAGCACTTAATGCAGGGAGATCAACACATCACTGTCTAGCCCAGAATGAAGTGGCATTGACCGTCTGGCTCTCAGTGACAACAGACACACACACACACACACACACACACACACACACACACACACACACACACACACACACACACACACACACACACACAGATCCAGCATTACTGTACTGTATAACTGTATTGTATTATACTATATTACATGAATGGAATTATGCAGCTTGTTCAAACCATGATGAAGCTGAGAGAACATGCAATTCTGGTGCAGCACATGCAGCCTACAAAGTTACAAGTATAGGCTAGCAAATTTGATTTTAACTTTGAAAAATAATAGGGCATTATTGTATAATTAATAGGCTGATGCATATATAGGCTACCTTTCATAATATTTCCCCTGAAGTTATTAACCTACCTCTGCTTTCTCTCTCTATTGTTGCTTCATTCCTTCCGAGCCTTCAACAGTTAAATTAAATATGTTTTCTTMTCCTTATCGTCATCATTCTAATGGCATGCTTAAATAATAAAGGACTAGAATTAGATGCAGACAGCTTACTCTTCCCTTCACAAAGATTGAATGGTTATGGGTCTGAATAAATAACTGTTATAACCTACTGCTGTCGCGCTTTCGGTCTTCTTTCATACTACCCATGAGTTCTATTGGCTGCTGTATTTAACATTAAGTAAACAAGAGCTTGCGTCCCTCTTCGAATACTCTATTGGTATAAGAAATGAACTAAAAAATGTCCAGCAAGCTATTCTAGTCTAGCTTTTCCTGCATGGGACTCTAAGAGCTAAGGAGAGAGGCCAGCGGAGAACAGGTGCGTATTGCGCATGAGATCGAGGCTATAAGTTAGGTTATGCATAATAAGCGTCTATCATTCATTAGCTAAATATAAGGCAAATACTGACTTGAATGTATTACCTGAAAGAGGTAGGCTAGGACATCTACTGTGTGTGTTGTGTATACACTGCCAATAAAATAAAGGGAACACTTAAACAACATAATGTAAATCCACAAGTCAAGTCACACTTTATGTGAAATCAAACTGTCCATTAGGAAGCAACACTGATTGACAATACATTTTCACATGCTGTTGTGCAAATGGAATAGACAAACAGGTGGAAATTATAGGCAATTAGCAAGACACCCCCATAAAGGATGTGGTTCTGCAGGTGGTGACCACAGACCACTTCTCAGTTCCTATGTTTCCTGGCTGATGTTTTGGTCACTTTTGAATGCTGGCGGTGCTTTCACTCTAGTGGTAGCATGAGACGGAGTCTACAACCCACACAAGTGGCTCAGGAGTGCAGCTCATCCAGGATGGCACATCAATGCGAGCTGTGCAAGAAGGTTTGCTGGTTCTGTCAGCGTAGTGTCCAGAGCATGGAGGGAACCAGGAGACAGGCCAGTACATCAGGAGACGTGGAGGAGGCCGTAGGAGGGCAACAACCCAGCAGCAGGGCCGCTACCTCCGCTTTGTGCAAGAGGGAGCACTGCAGAGCCTGCAAAATGACCTCCAGCAGGCCACAAATGTGATCGTGTCAGCATATGGTCTCACAAAGGTCTGAGGATCTTCATCTCGGTACCTAATGGCAGTCAGGCTACCTCTGGCAGCACATGAGGGGCTGTGCGCCCCACAAAAGATGCCACCCACACCATGACTGACCCACGCCAAAACCGGTCATGCTGGAGGATGTTGCAGGCAGCAGAACGTTCTCACGGCGTTCCAGAGAAACACTGAACAATACTGCTGAATAGTGATGCTAAGGAGTGCTAGATAAAGGGGAAATATCAGGGTAGTGATGAAGTCCAGGTGTGCCTCATGAGAAGTTGCCAGGTGGAAGCGAATTCACATAGATTTTCTGTATTCAGGGTTCACTCAAACATTGTTTTTAATCTTGGTTTACTATTGACTTTAATGAAGGGAACCTTGAATCCGTTTTGACCAAATATCATTCAGCATGTTAAATGTGCAACCACAGGGAAAAAAACTATGGAACCACCTTTACTCCACACAGAGATGCATACAAGCCCTCATCCTCCATTTGGCAAATCTGACCAGAATTCCACCCACTGATTCCTATTTACATGCAAAAATTAAAGCAGGAAGCCACCAAATCAAATCAATCAAATCAAATTGTATTTGTCACATACACATGGTTAGCAGATGTTAATGCGAGTGTAAGCGAATGCTTGTGCTTCTAGTTCCGACACATGCAGTAATAACAACAAGTAATCTAACCTAACAATTCCACAACTACATACTTAACAACAAGTGGTAAAGGGATAAAGAATATGTACATAAAGATATATGAAATGAGTGATGGTACAGAACGGCATAGGCAAGCAATGCAGTAGATGGTATAGAGTAACAGGTATATACATATGAGATGGGTTAATGTAGGGTATGTAAAATAAAGTGGCATAGTTTAAAGTGGGTAGTGATACATGTATTAAATAAAGATGGCAAGATGCAGTAGATGATATAGAGTACAGTATATACATATACATATGAGATGAGTAATGTAGGGTATGTAAACATTATTATTAGGTGGCATTGTTTTAAAGTGGCTAGTGGTACATTTTTTACATAATTTCCATCATTATCCCATTATTAAAGTGGCTGGAGTTGAGTCAGTATGTTGGCAGGCCCATAAATGTTAGTGGTGGCTGTTTAACAGTCTGATGGCCTTGAGATAGAAGCTGTTTTTCAGTCTCTCGGTCCCTGCTTTGATGCACCTGTACTGACCTCGCCTTCTGGATGATAGCGGGGTGAACAGGCAGTGACTTGGGTGGTGTTGTCCTTGATGATCTTTATGGCCTTCTGTGACATCGGGTGGTGTAGGTGTCCTGGAGGGCAGGTAGTTTGCCCCCGGTGATGCGTTGTGCAGACCTCACTACCTCTGGAGAGCCTTACGGTTGTGGGCGGAGCAGTTGCCGTACCAGGCGGTGATACAGCCCGACAGGATGCTCTCGATTGTGCATCTGTAGATGTTTGTGAGTGCTTTTGGTGACAAGCCGAATTTCTTCAGTCTCCTGAGGTTGAAGAGGCTGCTGCGCCTTCTTCACAACGCTGTCTGTGTGGGTGGACCAATTCAGTTTGTCCAGTTTGTCCGGATTACAGGAAACATCCGCACTGAGCTAAGGGCTTGAGCTGCCGCTTTCAAGGAACGGGACTCTAACCTGGAAGCTTATAAGAAATCCTGCTATGCCCTCTGACGAACCATCAAACAGGCAAAGTGTCAATACAGGACTAAGATTGAATCGTACTACACCGGCTCTGAAGCTCGTCACATCCGAGAGCTGCCCAGTGACACGTGCCATACTAGACGAGCTAAACTACTTCTATGCTCGCTTCGAGGCAAATAACACTGAAACATGCATGAGAGCACCAGCTCTTCCCGAAGACTGTGTGATCATGTTCTCTGCAGCCGCAGGGCCAGAAGGATTACCAGGACGTGTACTGCGAGCAAGCGCTGACCTACTGGCAAGTGTATTCACTGACATTTTCAACCTCTCCCTTTCCGAGTCTGTAACACCAACATGTTTTAAGCAGACCATGGTACCTGTGCCCAAGAACACTAAGGAAACCTGACTAAATGACTACCGACCCGTAGCACTCACGTCTGTAGCCTTGAAGTGCTTTGAAAGGCTGGTCATGACTCACATCAACACCATTATCCCAGAAACCCTAGACCCACTACAATTTGCATACCGCCACAACAGATCCACAGATGATGCAATCTCTATTGCACTCCACACTGCCCTTTCCCACCTGGACAAAAGGAACACCTATGTGAGAATGCTATTCATTGACTACACCTCAGTGTTCAACACCATAGTGCCCTCAAAGCTCATCAACAAGCTAAACTAAACTTTAGGCCCTAAAGGACTAAACACCTCCCTCTGCAACTGGATCCTGGACTTCCTAACGGGCCGCCCCCAGGTGGTAAGGGTAGGTAACAACACATCCGCCACGCTGATCCTCAACACGGGCCACTCAAGGGTGTGTGCTCAGTCCCCTCCTGTACTCCCTGTTCACTCATGACTGCACAGCCTCCAACACCATCATTAAGTTTGCTGATGACACAACAGTGGTAGGCCTGATCAACGACAAGACAGCCTATAAGGAGTAGGTCAGAAACCTGGCCATGTGGTGCCAGGACAACAACCTCTCCCTCAACGTTATCAAGACAAAGGAGATGATTGTGGACTACAGGAAAAAGAGGACCGAGCACACCCCCATTCTCATCGACGGGGCTGCAGTGGAGCATGTTGAGAGCTTCAAGTTCCTTGGTGTCCACATCACCAACAAACTATCTTGATCCAAGCACACCGAGACAGTCGTGAAGAGGGCACGACAAAACCTATTCCCCCTCTGGAGACTGAAAAGATTTGGCATGGGTCCGCAGGTCCTCAAAATGTTCTACAGCTGCACCATCGAGAGCATCCTGACTGGTTGCATCACAGCCTGGTATGGCAACTGCTCTGCCTCCAACCGCAAGGCACTAGAGAGGATAGTGCGTACAGCCCAGTACATCAATGGGGCCAAGCTTCCTGCCATCCAGGACCTCCTATATTAGGCGGGGTCGGAGGAAGGCTCTAAAAGTTGTCAAAGACTCCAGCCACCCTAGTCATAGACTGTTCTCCCTGCTACCGCACGGCAAGCTGTACCGGAGTGCCAAGTCAAGGTCCAAGAGGCTTCTAAATAGCTTCTACCCCCAAGCCATAAGACTCCTGAACATCTAATCAAATGGCTACACAGACTATTTGCATTTCTCTCACTCTTTTACACCGCTGCTACTCTCTGTTGTTATCTATTCATAGTAACTTTAATAACTCTACCTACATGTACATATTACCTCAACTAACCTGTGCCCCCACACATAGACTCTGTACCGGTACCCCCATGTATATAGTCTCGCTATTGTTGTTTTACTGCTGCTCTTTAATTACCTGTTACTTTTATTTCTTATTCTTATCTGTATTTTTTGAAACTGCATTGTTGGTTAGGGGCTCGTAAGTAAGTATTTCACTGTAAGGTCTACTACGCCTGTTGTATTCGGCACATGTGACTAATTGTCACGATTCTCGTTGGTGGAAGGAGAGGAGGACCAAAACGCAGCGTGGTAAGTGTTCGTCATTTTAATGGTAAACTGAACACTACAAAGCAAAACAACAAAGTGACAACCGAAAACAGCTCCGTCAGGTGCAACACACACTAAACAGAAATTAATCACCCACAACACACAATGGAAAACAGGCCACCTAAATATGGCTCCCAATCAGAGACAACGATAGACAGCTGCCTCTGATTGGGAACCACACCAGGCCAAACACATAGAAAGCCAATAACCTAGAAAAAAGAACATAGACTGCCCACCCTAGTCACACCCTGGCCTAACAGAAATAGAGAATAAAAACCCTCTATAGCCAGGGCGTGACACTAATAACATTTGATTTGATATGCACTAGGCCCAAGCTTGTTTTCCCTTGGTAAATCTAGCTTGTTAGCTGAACTATTCTAGTTTTCATCATAAATAATGCAACCCCAACTTCAAAACTATTTTACTAGTTAAACAATCATGTAAGTAAGAAATTAGCTGGAAATTAACTAGAAAATTCTTTATTGTTTTATTGAGTAGTCATGACCTGTTTGAGTTATCTGTCGTAAGATGACGGTGGCGAATGATATCATTGCTACTTACTTAACGCGGWTCCAAGTTCAGTTTGGAAATCCACCGGCTTCATTGGACATTAGCGTAGGGTTAGCTGAACGTTTCTGGGTGATTCTGCAACTACGAGAAATATGTCCTCAGCTAAATTTTGGGGATTTTTTTATTTAAAAWAAATATGTTTTTATTCTTTATGTTAAGTTCACACTACACCTCTGTCAAGTGTTAGCTACTTTTCAGATGCATTTTATACCTCAATTTCACCGTTTTGACCTTATCCCTGACCCAGACTTTTGAGCTTCTACTATGTTTTTCTATGGGAAACATTAATTATTACACATTATGTAATGTTATCTTCTAGAGAAAGAGTCAATTAAATAAAATCCATGTCAATATTTATTGAGAGTATGCCCTTTTATATTGTTATTTACACAAAACATAGATGTCCTTTGGTAATGGTGTAATTTCCAACACTGGGGGAAAATTCCTCATGAATAAAGT
The DNA here is from genome assembly GCF_002910315.2 of Salvelinus sp. IW2-2015. Taxonomy (NCBI): domain Eukaryota; kingdom Metazoa; phylum Chordata; class Actinopteri; order Salmoniformes; family Salmonidae; genus Salvelinus; species Salvelinus sp. IW2-2015. The sequence goes on along the minus strand of NC_036842.1, from coordinate 77,782,516 downwards.
TTTTTCAAGAGAATGTTAACTTAGTTACCATGGAAAAGTATTGTGACACTAAAGCACATGGCTGCAGCAGACAGTTGTTCCAGAAGTGATGTCCAGAAGTTGAAGAAAAATATAGGTAAATATTACTTGTGTAGAGAATATTGTTATTGTCAGTAATTTACAAACAGGCTATAAATTCTTTAATTTGTTGTAGAATTTTGATTTTTTTTWAATATATTTTATGTATTTAGTGTTAACTATATGCTAGCTGTACAACTAGCCAAAGCATGCTAAGCAGTCTGTCATTTTTCTCCAAAAACAGTAGAAGCGTCATTTCCATCACAGTCATTTCCATCACAAATTTAACTGTGGTGGAAATGACAGAACGTGGTGGATATGACAAAAATCTATTGTTATTACTTTTTACTTTTTTTAACTTTAGGTTTATTTAATCATGTTTTAAATTCCTTTAATCTAGAAAATGCTCCAAGGTGTGCACAATTGGAAAACTTAAATAGTATTTTTCTTTGTTTTTAGACGATACCACATAAAACAGCATAGAGGTCATAGACGTAGAAACAAAATAAACATGTATCCTATACGATACCAGGAACATCTGCAAAAAGATAGCGAGAGATACTGGAAGAAAAAAGGCAAGGGAGAAGTGAAATCTATCTCTGAGATTACAAAGCGAGAACAAAGAAGCAAGAGATGGCAATGGAAATGCAACCAAAAGAATAGAAGACAGACTTTAAAGAGAACAGTTGCAATTGTGACCTACCTACCGGGCAACACKACACCTTAGTCACCAGATGACTTGCAGCCAGAACATGAGGCCATCATACCTGCCCCTGATGCACGCCCTGATACCCCTTCCTCATCATCTGCAACAGGAATGAGAAGTTGAATCCTTGTTGGAAGGAAAAAGGTTGGAAGAGGTCGCTCAAAAACATATGGATCTTTGCATGGCAAATGTCAAACTTGATAAAGTTTAACGGAAAACTGAGAAATACAAAAAAAGGTATGATCAACTGATGAAGAAAATGTAGAGACGATATTCCCCGAAGACAAATACAAGACAGAAAATGAAGAGAACTCCAAAGAACTTGAAGGATTTTATTGTTTCAAAATGCCATCCTTGCAGAGTTAAAGCAAAAGTATAAAAAAATGAGCAGTGCCTAGGACAAACAAGTGGCTTCAAAAATGCTCAGAGGCAACATCCTGAGAAAGTATGGCCTGGTCAAAGCCGGACACAGAGAATTTGGATTTTCAGCAAAAGCAACGAGGGCAAATGAAAACAGGCCAACAAGTATGCAATACTCCAGGAAAAAGCAATGGCACATAATTAGTACAGCCACAGAAGAGAAAATCACTAGATTCTATGAACGTGATGTCAACAGTAGAGCAACAACAGGGAAAAAGGACACACAAGAAAAAAAAAACAGAAGCGCTTCCTTGAATGGCACAATTCAGAACATTTATCAGAATTTTAAGAGGGAATATTCAGTGATTAAAAATGTCCTACTATGAATTCTGCAAAATATGTCCTTTTTGGGTTGTCAAGCCAACAGTCCAGGATAAGGGCACATGTCTCTGCAAAACCCACGCCAACCTCCAGTTCATAGGGGACAAACTACAGCATCACAAAGTGATCAGCTGCAGCAACAATGAGAACCTAGTTGAGTCTTTGTGCTGTGAGAACCTGAAGAAAGAGTGCATGTACACAGACTGCTCCCTTTGCCAAGCCAAAGAGCTTAAAACATCTGACTTTGATGCTGGTGAGCAGACATGGTGGTTTGAGTGGGAAAACAAAGCTAAAGAGAGAGAAAAGTAAAAACAGAGGGAAACATGGAGAAGTTCCCTGTACATTTGACAGTAAAAGAAAAGGTGTGTGGCACACTGCATATTCTACTGTAGGACTTCTCCACAGGATTGAAAGAGAAGTTGGGGAAACACGTGTACAACATTCGACACCAATATTCCAAACTGAGAGAATTAAAAGAGAATCTGCAGAAAGTGATCATCGTGTATATTGACTTCGCAGAGAACTCAGGGGCGCAACTTTCACTGGGGACYGGGGGACATGTCCCCCCCACATTCTGAAATGGCATTTTTGTCCCCCCCAGTTTTATCATTGGAATGTGATACAAAATGAGGCAAAGGTGTGCTTTAGGACCATGCTGCAGACAACTCCGAGCGGCCGGGTAGGCTGTTTTGGGGTGTTAATCCGAAAACTAATTATAATAATTATTCCCCCCCTCCCCTCCACTTCTAAAACCAAAGTTGCGCCCCTGAGAAACTACCTGTGTAAATACACCAGTGAAATCCAGGCAGTTCACTTTGGTAATTCTCACAAGCAGGTGACCCTCCACACCTGTTTTGGGTATACCACAAATTATACAGTTTCACTTTGCTCACTGAGCTCTTCTATGCGGATGACCCCTCTGCAATCTGGGCTCATCTTTCAAAAGCACTGGCCTACTTCCTTGAGCTCTGCCCATCGGCTACTTTTGGAATCTTACTTTATCTAAAAATATTTAAATGTTTAACAATGGTTGTTGTTCAAAATGTTTGCAATAAAATATTGTTTCCATACGATTTTTGTTTTTTTACATAGATGTCAATTCCACCACATCCATATTTTTTTTAGGCGAATTGGTATATTATGTATAATTACATTGATTGATTTGTTCTAGATTGGGAAATCATATGGTTGTTTTCATAGTCTCACAAAAAGGTTGGGTGTAAATATCTTGTTTTTTATGATAAATACATGTTTTCAGCTTTCACAAAGGCAAGTTTATACATTCAGGCGTTGTGTTGATTTATTAAATTTAGTAAAACCTTAAAAAGCACTTAAAATAATACTCAATGCAAGTTAATGTACAAATGTATAAGAAATGTGTTATAAATTAATTGCATGATATTTCATGTTCAACTAAAATTGATATTTCGTGATGTATATGACATTTGTCTATGGCTGTCTGAGAAATATGACAGAAATATATAAATTCCTGAATAGTACGATCGCAGTCATTATCAGATATTATTTCTAGACAAATCAAAGACAATTATAATAATGGTAAAATGGTTTTTCAATGCATTTTCATTTCTGAAAGCTTGCAGGGCCAAAGTGSCCGAAGTTGCAGAATCACCCTTCTGCACTTTCAAGGGCATATGACTGCGGTAGATATACTGTAGCTTCATTGCCCGGCCCTAGCASTCATACATATATAATAGGACCATTATTCGGCATTGGGATTTAAAAAATAATAATAATAATGGAAAACTAATGATAAAATTTCAGTTTAAACGTTAAGCAAAATTGTCCATTTGTCACATCCCTAATTTATTCACATTATGCAAAGTGTGTWTTTTTTTTACTCAGTGAAGCGGGTATCTTTGTATTTTTGTGTGTGTTAGTTTTGTGTGTGTACTTTGTGTGCAGAGGGAACAAYAGAAAAGAGAGTGAGGCACTGACTGTATTGGGCACATTGGACTGCATGTATCGTTAGTACACTCRACCTAGAGCCCAGACCCATGTGGGGCAGCTCGTTTAGTACACATGATGTAGTACATGTGTTCAGGTGGCTAGGGAGGGGGTCCAGCCATATTTGTTTAGTTGATAGATCTCTCTGGTGAAGGCTGTTTGCGCATGCGTGTGTTTGTTAAAAACTTTTCTGCAAGCCTCCTTTGAGTTGTTTGGACCAGACAGCATCAGATAGAGGACCGACGTGTAGAGAAACAGAGGGGTGCTGTTTCGCTCGCTCGGATGCTTTCTCCTGTGAGATACATTCAGCCTCTTACAAATGGAAGGAACATTATGAAACACAGAGACGAAATATATATTTTTATTTATTTTTTATTGGTACATTTTTGGAGGAAGCCTGGCTTTCCTTGGCACCCATGATACACACCACTGCTCAAAACTTGAGACATCTGTAGCATTCAATGGAACGAATCATAGAAAAGATCCGACACCCTTTGGCCTGGTTTAGATCAATTGAAGACACCATAGACAGAGATATAACAGCAGGCTGCAACACATACATCTAACCTGTCCTGAATGGGGAGAAATGCACAAAGAGCAGTGACGCCTGAAAGCTTCCAGTAAAGTCTGTATGTTATTACACTGGTCAATGCTTCAGGCTAGCTAACTCTGCATGTAGGAGACCTTCAGAGGCCTAGCCTCAGGCCTGTACAGGGAATTCAAACAGACTGTTCATTTATATTGGATGACCGGTGCCCCTGTGCCCCTGCCTTGTGTGTGTAATATGTAATGCTATGTGACTTTTGCCCTGTGCTCCCTGCCCTCTGCGCTGTTCCCAGCTAGAGACTGAACAATAAGACACAGCAGATAGGGAAAAGAGAGGAGACGGAAGGAAAGGAGCCGAGGAGGACAGAAGAGAGGGATGACTGGACAGTCTTCCTCTGTGACCTTGATGTCCCCAACAAAGACTCCACTGTAAAACATGCAAGGTGTTGTAGCAAACGAGACCCCCACAATGCAACAGCGGCACACATAGAAATAGAATGAATAGAACGTGCTTGGAACCTCTAACCCTGGCAATTTGACTGGTAAACTCATGGGTACACTCACAATGGCTGCCTGGCATTGTGACGCAATACTCCTATTTTTACTTCCTGTGTTGCTCCTATGGACAAAGATTAGTTTAGCATCTTCCTCTTTGCAATGGGTACACTCACAATGGTCTCCAGTCCACCCATTATGCAATCAGTGACTTGAATGGGGACGTCCGTTCTATTCTATTGCTATATCAGCACATGCAGTCAGGAGCGGAGAGGGGAAAATGTATGTGTAATATATTTTTGTACCCAAAAATATATACTTTTTTTTAAGGGGAGGGTAGGGGGTTATTTGCCTGGCCAATTACCGTAATCCAAAATTCCATAACCATCATAGCCCTAACACACACACGCGCATACAGACTCTGACACACACACACACACACACACACACACACACACACACACACACACACACACACACGGCTCCAATTTCCCTCCACCACTCGCTGTGCTTCAGAAGCTCCTGATACAGCCAACCCATTAAAGTCAGTCTGTAATTGGAAAATAAATTCCTACCTCTAGCCATAAAAAAAGACAGGCCTATTCAGAGCTGTCTAATATTGATCCGTCCCCTCCCTTATTTTTACCTTCCTCAAACATAAAAAGCCCTTCCGTATTTGAATTGGATTTGTAGTCCTGAAAATGTAACTGTCTGTATTTTTTCTGCTTCAAACTCAAGTTTTCATTCGTAATGGGGTGTGTGACATTATGTAGAGGTTTGTTGTGGACCATTTTCTGCAGTGACCATGGGAACTGGGTGGTTTTGCTTGTAGACAGTGGATGTCATACTAACATCAGTGCTACTGTACAGTATATACACCCTGTGTATATAATCCCCTCATCAATTATGTACCATTCGAATCTATGTCTCACCTCTTCCTCCCTCCTGATCAATGTAGGTGAGATATGATACCCTGGCTGGGTCAAAGAGCCCACTTTAATGTCAGGTTATAGATTGAAGCTATAGATTGATACAGCCAAGGGTGTACAGTCCAGGGTACAGGGATCAACATGCTGAGGAATTATGGTATTACTGGGGAATGTGGAGGCAGGAAGGTTCAGGCCAGGACTTCTCTCTATCCCCTCTATCTCTTCTTCCCCTCTCTCTCCATACCTATCTCTCCTTCCCTCTGTCTCTCCTCTGCCACCCCCCCCCCCCCCCCACCCCCATTAGTCTATCCCAACCTGTCATTTCTCCCCTTGTATTCCTTGCTCCCCATCCCTCTGTCCCACCTGTCTCCCTCCTTGTGAGGCTGTAGCTCCAGTGGAAGTGGGGATATGCAGCTCTCCTCCAGATGGGCTGTTGCCTTTTCTTCTCCACTCCACTCTCTATTCCCCCTATGGAGGTAGCTGTATTGAGTATGCAGTGTCTGCTCCATCCTACTCTCTTACATCTTCTCTCTCTATCTCTCTCTCTCTCTCTCTCTCTCTCTGTCCCTCTCTCTCATCCCTGTCTCTCGCTCTCTCTCCATCCCTCTCTTTCCCTGTGTCTCCAGCTGAGGTGTGTGTGACAGTAGGGATTATGCGTAGACTGGTCCAGGCGTGCCTACTGTGTCTCTGTGGAGGCTTAAAGCCCAAGGATTCTAGTTGACAGAGGGTGAGGGAAGCAGGGGGGCTGACGGCGGGTGAAGGGAGCGGGGGGCTGACAGGAAGAGGGGAGCGGGGTCTAGTCAATATTGGCTCAGGGCAATTGCTTTCATATTCGTATTACTGTTAACACATAGTCCCAGGTATGCTTCGTTTAGAGACTCGCTACAGGTATCTTACTTTCTGATGATTTTATATGGAGTAAAAATGAAGTGAAATAGGTGAAGAGTAGTAGAGTGCTGGGGCGGGTGCGCGTGTGTGTGCCTGCATGCATATGCGGTGTGTTTCATGCTGAAAGGGTAAATGCATTGCCAAATCAATTAAAGGTTATCTCAAGTCACCTTGGGGGATTTAAGTAGGAACGATGCACTAAGGTATACAGTTAAGTGTTACTGATGAAAACCCTACAGTAAGCTGATTCCAGACAGTGAAATGAGATTGTCACGCCCTGACCTTGGAGTTCCTTATTATTTTCTATGTTTGGTTAGGTCAGGGTGTGACTCGGGTGGGAAAGTCTATGTTTTCTATTTCTTTGTTTTTGGCCGTGTGTGTTTCCCAATCAGAGGCAGCTGTCTATCGTTGTCTCTGATTGGGGATCATATATAAGTTGTCATTTTCCTTTTGGGTTTTGTGGGATCTTGTTTTCTGTTTAGTGTCTGTGCCTGACAGAACTGTTCGCTTTCGTTTTCGCTTTGTTATTTTGTTTCAGTGTTTTTTTWAATAAAAGGAATCATGAACACTTTCCACGCTGCGCTTTGGTCAACTCTTCCTTCTACAAACGAGAGCCGTAACAGAGATCGCCTTTTTATTACAAAAGGAGCCAGTGAACTGGGATGCATAGATTGTGTGTCCTGTGTAGGAAGACATCATATGTAGTGAAGGACACGCATCTCAGAGTGAATGAATGAATGAATGCATGATGGACTGAGTGAGGTGTAGAAGAGTGAGTAAGTAAGTGTAGGCCAATATCCTGGTGTAGTGCTAGTGCACACACACGTACAGTCCAAGAGCAGCTCTCTAATTAACCCATTGCCCCTCGCAAACAGCCCGGTTCTCTCAAGTCTATATTCACGGCTCCCTCATACACATTTCCAGTGTGTGTGCACCCATGTGAATTTATGTGCTCGAGCATTCGCGCGTGTGTGTGTGTGTGTGTGTGAGCGTGTCACTGCTACTGGAGGCTGGTTGAAGCAGCTCAGTGTAGCCATCCTACAAACCCGCTGGCACGTCCTCCTGCCAATTAGAGAAATAACTATTAGAATGCTACAAAAAAAATACCTGGCAACAGCCCCTTTTCTCCCTTTCTGTCTCTTCCTCAGTCCCTTTCTCCTTTTATTGCAAGGGACAAAAGTGAGACTTACATCACCCACTCTAGGGATCAGGAGAGGGCTGCCGTGTAACATTCTGATGGGATGTTATGTAGACGTTTTCAGAACCTCAAGGTTTATGCCTCGATCACACCGACAGCGTCATTGCATTTTGGTTGCAGAGGCATTTTTGCGTTGCAGAGGCAATTGTAGTGCGTTCTGTGTGGTGCATACGTTGGATTTATCGAGCGTATGCGTCAAACTGTATGTGTAGACAGCTTGACAGAAATGGTAGCAGAAGGTGAATGTTGAGCTTTGTTGCACACATATCCAGATGATGCTGCGTACCATTTTGCACAATGATTCTGTAGGTGTGATCAAGGCATTAAATGGCCAGGGTGATAATGAAACACTTCTCATACACCTGTAATACCTCTATGACTCATACCAGCTGTCAATCACTCAGATGAAGCACTGGGAGTGGCTGGATCAGAGGAGGTTCAAAACAAGTGGGCGGGACTCAACCTCTGGAGCAGGAGATCTGATGGTTGGGGGGAAAGCACAGTTGTACTTGGCTTGCAGGCTTTCTGGCTATCTGTGTGTAGGTGAGTTTGATGTACTCTCATCAGATACAGTCTGGGTTAACTGTAATGAGCAATGTGCTAACATTGTGATCTGCCATCCAGAACACGTAAGTTAATGTTTTCATTGTTTCTGTGTGATGATGAAAATAGAGGAAAACATGTTGGTTCTGTTGCTAGTTACTTAATAATACAACGTGTTTAAAATACTGTGTTGCCTGTTGTGCGTCGATAACAATAACAAAATCWCCGTTACTACAAGCAGGAGCTATCTAACACATCTCACAATCTACTACTAGTTCCAGTTTGTCAACTTGAATTATAATGCATGTAGGCCTATTATTTATATATTGACACTGGACTCTTGTCATGAGGTATTCCTCCCCTAGCTTGGTCCAGTTTGGGATGCAGATACAGAATGAAAAGGTGTATGGGTCCAAACTTATCCCTATTTAGTGCACTACTTTTGACCAGAGCCCTATGGGTACAGTATAGGAAATAGGGTTCCATTTGGGACACACCCTGCGCCTTGTTATCCTTAAAAGGATAATTCTGMATTTTGGCAATGTGGCCCTTTTATCTACTTGCTAGCAGATACCCATAGACTTCCAGTCATTGCGCTAACGTGAGCGTTTGCTAACAAAACTACCTCTAACTTCATTCATACTGGACACAAAGACATAAAAATGGTATCCACGAGTTCATTTTACTCAGGGGAATTATCTCTTTAAGTCATAATTAGGCCGACTATAGTGTWGTGGTGTTTGTTAGTGCGTACCCATGAGCAGTGCCAGAGCCCAGCCAGCCAGCCCAGCAGCACATGGTTTACATTCCAACTCCATTAGTCTATACTGCTGGAGTGCATCAACAAGTTCTGCCTCATCATGTCCCACTTACTAAAGATCAGACAGGCAACTGTGCTTCTCTGCTGCTCTGCTTTGGGGTCAATGGATCATACAATGGGAGAGCTTTATGGATGTACTTGATGCCATACAAATATAGCCATCCATATTGTCTTCTAGGTCTATAATCTACACAGGACTCTAGAAAGGAGGCTTCACGCAATGCTGCATGCAGCAGACTCTTGTCGTATTGAGCGACAGAGAAATCAGAGGATAAATTGTGTGTGTGGGTGTGTGTGTGTGTGTGTGTGTGTGTGTGTGTGTGTGTGTGTTTATGACTGTGCCTGCGTGTTAGGGATGGACATTTAAAATAATTTCAGTATTCAAATAATCATGCTATTTTTTTCGGATATCTGGATTGTGTTTGAAAGAAACATTTGGGGGAAATCTTCAATGAAAACTTGCTCACCAGAGAGAGAGTCAGTGCGCTGCGCTCTGCTTGTTTCAGCAGAAAGGTGGGGGAGGGGTGAGAGAGGTGCAGGGGCTGGTGTGTGTGTGACAGAGGAAGAGAGAGTGCAAAAATAGCTAAACCAACTTGCACTAGTTTGACAAACTTGTTGCTGCCATAGGTTATCTACCATCTGGTAGTGCCCATCTTGACTGCATCAAATCATTGTAAAGAAGTTAGCTAGCTACCCATCCTTGGAGCTGGTCGAGAGCTTCAAGTTCCTTGGTATCCACATCACCAACAAACTATCATGATCCTCACACACCAAGACATGCCTATTCCCCCTCAGGAGATTGAAAAGATTTAGTATGGGTCCCCAGATCCTCAAAAAGTTATACAGCTGCACCATCGAGAGCATCCGGAACAGTTGCATCACCGCCTGGTATGGCAATGGCTCAGCATCTGACCGTAAGGCGCTACAGAGGTTAGTGCGTATAACCCAATTCATCACTGGGGCCAAGCTTCCTGCCAGGACCTCTATACTAGGCGGTGTCAGAGGAAGAACTCCAGTCATCCAAGTCATAGACTGTTCTCATTGCCACCACATGGCAAGCAATAGCAGAGTGCCAGGTCTAGGTCCAAAAGGCTCTTTAACAGCTTCTACCCTCAAGCCATAAGACTGCTGAACAATTAATAACCCCCCCCCTCCCTTTGTTTTTACACTGCTGCTACTAGCTGTTTATTATCTATGCATAGTCACTTTACCCCTACCTACATGTACAAATTACCTCGACTAACCTGTACCTCCGCACATTGACTCGGTACCCCTTTATATAGGGGTGGCAGGTAGCCTAGTGGTTAGAGCATTGGGCCAGTAACCGAAAGGTTGCTAGATCGAATCCCCGAGCTGTCAAGGTACAAATCTGTCGTTATGCCAATGAACAAGGCAGTTAACCCACTGTTCCTAGGCTGTCAATATAAATAAGAATTTGTACTTAACTGACTAAATAAAGGTTAAATAAATTAAAAAATATAGCCTRGTTGTTGTTATTTTATTGTGTTACTTTTTTWAAACTTTTGTTTCTTAATTTATTTATCTATTTTCTTAACTGCATTGTTGGTTAAGGGCTTGTAGGTAAACATTTCACAGTAAGGTGTACACCTGTTGTATTCGGCGCATGTGACAAATACAATGATTTGCTTGGTCTACAACAACTCCATTCATATGAAACAATAGCCTACCTGTTGGTTGATCATTGTAGCCTACTCGTTTTATTATCAAACTTAATTCCATTTGGCATTGATTAGAAATCTCCCACTTCTTTGATTGTCCAACAATAACAACAAACTACATGTGTGAAACGTTTGTAGGCTACCAGTGTATCTTTTTGATGGGGCACACTTATAAAAACTGTCATATAACTGTTGTTTAATTTTTTTAATTTGAATGTAATAATCTATCATTGTAGGCTATGTAGCAATGTCACATAGATCATTTTATTTAATTTTAGACAAAGCCTTAAAAGGTGCGATATGGCGCTGATCAAATTAATGTAGAAATACGAGTTATACATCTGTCATTATCATTGAAAGCAAGTTTAAGATGCGGTAGATCTGCTCTATGTGTGCTATTTCTATACTTCTCGTTCTTAAGTTTTGTTTTTTGCTTTTATACACCAGCTTCAAACTGCTGAAAATACAATATTTTTGCTTATGGAAAATATATTTCACAGCGGTTTAGATGGTACACTGATTCTCTACACAATTACTGTTTGTTAAACTGAAATTAGGCAAACTATTAGAATTTTAGCAACCAGGAAATGGCCGGAGCGATTTCTGTATATTGCACCTTAATAAATAAATAAAAAWWAAAAWAAATGAATGAATACTCTCCCAAGTAATCGAATACTGTCAGTTTGGATATTTTAGTATTCATATAACCATTCCCATCCCTAGTGAGTGCGTGCCCTATCTGCCTTTCGTTATATTAGCCAGCAATAGAGTGACTCAGAGACTGACTGTTATCACCATATGACCCTTTCGTACCTCTCGTATTGGTATTCATGATGCTATCCTCTGTTTGTATGATCTGCCTGGATACTGATATAGGAATGGAGCCACTGCCTTTTAAAAATGTTCCATTTGTAGATAATAATAGCCTGCCTTTTGACTGTGATTATTATCTTTTGAATGCAATATAATTTTATCGTCCTAGTTCTGTTTGGACTATTATTATTATTATTATTATTATATATTATTTTCCTCTTCTCACCCCCCCCACCCCACTCTCTTCCCTATCTTCCCCATCCTTCTTCCTTGCCTCATCCCCCCTTTCTTGTCCTTCTTATGCTCCTCTCTCCTCCCCTCCTCTTGCCCTCTCATTCTGCTCCTCTCCTCCTCCATCTCTCCTCTCCCACAGAGAGCCAGCTCCTTCCGGGGAACAACTTCACCAGAGACTGTAACAACCCAGGGAACTTCATGTGTGGGAACGGGAAGTGTATCCCAGGGGTGTGGCAGTGTGACGGACTGTCCGACTGCTTCGACAAGAGCGACGAGAAAGGCTGCCGTGAGTACAGATCCCTTTCTCCGCTGGCTAATTCTCTCTCCCTTTCTCCTTCCCTGTCACCTAGGGTTGGGCCATTTCCCGATTTCCATACCATTTCTGTTCCATCCCGGGTATACGGTATTAACGGAAGTGCACACAAGGGGCGCTATTTCCAAAAATTCTAAAATATTATTTTTAACCTTTCAGTGATACCCATCCCGGATCCGGGAGCATCCTCATCAAAAAAGCTGACTAGCATAGCCTAGCTTAACGGGACAGGGATATCATATACATTTCATGAAATCACAAGTCCAATACAGCAAATGAAAGATAAATCTTGTGAATCCAGCCATCATTTCGATTTTAAATGTTTTACAGCGAAAACACAATATGTATTTATATTAGCTAACCACAATAGCCAAGACTCAACCGCATATTTCACCATGTTTCTACCGCATAGGTAGCTATCACAAAACCGACCAAATAGAGATATAATTAGTCACAATAACAAAACTTCATCAGATGACAGTCTTATAACATGTTATACAATACATTTATGTTTTGTTCGAAAAATGCATATTGAGGTAAATCATAGTTTTAACATTGCAGCTACCATCAACAAAGCACTGAAGCAGCAGAATAATTACAGAGAGCAACGTGAAATACATAAATATCATCATAAAACATTTATGAAAAATACATGGTGTACAGCAAATGAGACAAACATCTTGTGAATCCAGCCAATATCAGATTTTTTAGTGTTTTACAGCGAAAACACAATATAAGCATTATATTAGCTTACTACAATAGCGCCACACAACCGCATTCATTCAACGCAAACGTAGGATAGTGAAAAAACAGCAAAGATATAAATGTATTCACTACCTTCACAATCTTCATCAGATGACAGTCCATAACATCATATTACACAATACATATATGGTTTGTTCGAAAATGTGCATATTTAGACCTGAAATCCGTGGTTATACATGTGAAACGTAGCAACTTTTTCCAGAATCTCCGATATATGTCTGACACTCACCTATTCTGACCAAATAACTCATCATAACTTTCTAAAAATACATGTTGGATAGCAAATGAAGATACACTAGTTCTTAATGCAATCGCCGTGTTAGAATTCTAAAAATAACTTTAGTACGACATACAGCTTACGTATAGCGAGACAGCGCCCAAAATCAGGGCGGAAAATAATACTAAACATTTTCGACAGAAATACGAAATAACATCATAAATGGTTCCTACTTTTGCTGAGTTTCCACAGAATCTTGTACAAGGGCTTTTGTCAGAACAATCGTTGTTTGTTTTTAGAATGTCCTTTTTTCCTGTCGAATTAGCAACCAAAGCTAGCCAAGTGGCGCGAAGCTGTCCATCTCCACCAAACGCAGAGAACGGAACACCAAAACTCCCGATAAACTTTCAATAATCTGATAAAACTATATTGAAAAAACATACTTTACGATGATATTATCACATTTATCAAATAAAATCAAAGCCGGAGATATTAGCGTCTATAACGAAAGCTTTTAGAAGCACTCCAGAGTTCCTTCCGCGCCTTGCTGAACAAAGGAAATTGGGGTCATGTCATTCCAAGAGCTGACCTCAGATCAAGCTATACACCCATTTCACCTCTCACTGCCTGTTGATATCTAGTGGAAGCGTATGAAGTGCATGTATAGCCATAGATTGAAGCAAATGAATAGGAAGGCCTGGAACAGAGCCTCGATTTCAGATTTTTCACTTCCTGTCAGGAAGTTTGCTGCAAAATGAGTTCGGTTTACTCACAGATATAATTGCATAATGTACGAGCAAGAATTGAGTACGAGGCAGTTTAATTTGGGAACGATTTTTACAAAGTGAAAACAGCGCCCCCTATCCCAAAGAAGATAAACATTTGTGAATCAGCCAATATTTCCGATGTTTTAAGTGTTTTACAGCGAAAAACAATATAGAATTATTTAGCTTACCACAATAGCCAAACACACAAATGCATTTATTCACCGCAAAAGGTAGCTATCGCAAAACCAGCAAAAGATATACATTAATCACTAACCTTGAACAACTTCATCAGATGACAGTCTTATAACATCAGTTATACAATACACTTATGTTTGTTCGAAATGTGCATATTTAGAGCTACAATCCTGATTATACATTGGAAACGTAGCATCAATTCACCAGAATCTCCAGAGATATTTGGACACTCACCTAATCTGACCAAAGAACTCATCATAACTTTACATAAAAATACTTGTTGTATGGCAAATGAAAGATACACTGGTTCTTAATGCAACCGCGTGTTAGATTTTTTAATAATAACTTTACAGAGCAAACAGCTTGCGTTATTGCGAGACAGCGCTCGCCAAAACGGCAGAGAATAGGAATCAACATTTTCCACAGAATACGAAATAACATCATAAATTTTCTTACTTTTGCTGAGCTTCCATCAGAATCTGTACAAGGAGTCCTTGGTCCAGAATAAATCTATGTTTGGTTTTAGAATGTCCTTTCTCTGTCGAATTCGCGCCAACAATGCTAGCCAAGGTTGATAACGTTCCACCCTCTCTTGACGCAAAGAATGGAAAACTCCAAAAGTCCAATAAACGTTGAATAAACTGATAAAACTCGGTTGAAAAACCTACTTTACGATTATATTATCACATGTATCAAATAAAATCAGAGCCGGAGATTCGCGTGTAAACCGAAAGCTTTTCAGAAGCTAATGCGAGCTCCGCCTATAGGAAATGAGCTCCGTAGACATAGGAATTCTGACCTGCCACTCCAAAGCTCTTGTTCGACCTCATATCAAGCTAGACACCCATTCCACCTTCCACTGCCTGTTGACATCTAGTGGAAGGCGTATGAAGTGCATGCATATCGATAAATATAAGGCAATTGAATAGGCAGGCCCTGAAACAGAGCCCATTTTCAGAATTTTCACTTCCTTTCTGGAAGTTTGCTGCCAAATGAGTTCTGTTTTACTCACAGATATAATTCAAACAGTTAGAAACTTGAGAGTGTTTTCTATCCAATAGGAAAGATCAGTAATGAATGTGTCTATCTAGAATAGAGTACGAGGCCGTTTAAATTGGGCACGATTTTTTCCAAAGTGAAATTAGCACCCCCCTATTGACAAGAAGTTTTTAAGCAAGAAAACAATTTAGGAAACAGGAATCTTGATCCAGGAGGTGTTTGGATGTCTCTGATGTTACCAAGAAGCTTGATATCTAGCCACTTAGCTAGCAAGATAGCAAACCAAATGCATAGCTGGAGTCCTAAGCTGGATATAATTTATTTGACACATCTTTGATTTCTTACCAAAGGTTTGATTTCAATTAAGGAATATGTCGCCTACTCATGTTGGGTGGGAGGGTTTTAGGTCCCTCTCACCCATCTACTCACTCCCCTCAATAGGGCTGTGGCGGTCACAAAATGTAWTCAGCCGGTGATTGAAAAGCAAATAACTGTCGATCTAACTGTAATTGACCGTTAATTAATATAAACACATTTAGCATCTCCTGGCTTCCAAACACTTTTATTTAACCAGGTAGGCTAGTTGAGAACAAGTTCTCATTTACAACTGCGACCTGGCCAAGATAAAGCAAAGCAGTGTGACACAGACAACAACACAGAGTTACACATGGAATAAATAATAAACAAGCCAATAACACAATAAACAAGTCAATGACACAGTAGAAAAAAAATAAAGTCTATATACAGTGTGTGCAAAAAGCATGAGGAGGTAGGCAATAAATAGGCCATAGGATCGAATAATTACAATTTAGCAGATTAACACTGGTGTGATACATGAGCAGATGATGATGTGCAAGTAGAAATACTGGTGTGCAAAAGAGCAGAAAAGTAAATAAAAACAATATGAGGATGAGGTAGGTAGATTGGGTTGGCTATTTACAGATGGACTATGTACAGCTGCAGCGATCGGTTAGCTGCTCAGATATCTGATGTTTAAAGTTGGTGAGGGAAATAAAAGTCTCCAACTTCAGCGATTTTTTTTTTTTTTTGCCCACAGCCATATGGTATAGCCAGATCAGGACCTAACARAAGGACAACTCAGAATATGCTATTCTGTTCTTCTGAAATAGACTACACTTTCTTCATATCATGTTTCTTTAGACCTGTCTAAAATAAATATAGAATTTATTGTGAAGGTGTAGGCTATTTCACATGGATTTATTAGACTTTTTAAAATGTAGATGTTCCAAACTTCTGCATCGGTGGCTTGTAGGGTCCCGAGTAGCACAGCGGTCTAAGGCACTGGCCGGTATAGGCTTTCATTGTGAATAAGAATTTGTTCTTAACTGACTTGCCTAGTTAAATAAAGGTGAAATAAAACAATTTAGCAGACAAGATTTGCTTACAATTCCGTGGCATTATTTTATATTATTTTATAGTATGAAGAATACAATTGAACAAAGCTGAATAAAAGAGACAGGATATTTTCTCCAAATTATTTGAGGGAGTGCGCACATGCGGCTATTCTGTGTTGAGCGGTTGACAAAAAAATATGTACTCTTATATGCTTAATTTAGAGTTATTCATGTAATCTTAGTTGTACAAACGTTGGGCTATATGTTTTGATTTTTAATAAATTGTAAGGTTGCATGATGCGACTAATGATGATTTAAAAAAAGTTGCTTTAAAGGCATGAACTCTGTTTTGMTTTTTTTGCGCAGGCTGTAGACACTTCGTCAGTCTCTCATTCACAATTTGACAAGCACTTCATAATGACTTGAATTTCCCAGCGACATCCCCTTTGTGTGGCCATAATGCACCCTAAAAAAAATCTGGCCTTTTGCAGCCCTTCTCCCTGAGTGCTGCCTGCTCCGAAGCACCTCTCACTCACACGGTTCTCCATGTGATCGGGTCTTTTTCACAGGCAACAAGTGAAGACCGACCGATCGGGGACACAACTGCGTGCATCCTTATCTAATTCCGAGGTGCATATTGAAGATATTGGAAGAACTGTCCACATTTACTTTTCATCAGCCAACAAGATGAGTAGGCCTAGCGAACAGCAAAAGCACTAGCCTATGTCAATCTACTATCCCTCATAATACAAAAGTTGCCCTATTCTGTGCGAGAAATAAATATTCCAAACATAGTGTGTGAAATTAGTTTTGATTGAGAATGGACCATTATCAAACACCTGTCTCAAAACATGGGGCAGGGGAAAAAAT
Source organism: Salvelinus sp. IW2-2015 (assembly GCF_002910315.2). NCBI lineage: Eukaryota > Metazoa > Chordata > Actinopteri > Salmoniformes > Salmonidae > Salvelinus > Salvelinus sp. IW2-2015. Next base: position 77,765,421 of record NC_036842.1, on the reverse strand, counting down.
ACATGTTATCTCTGCACATAAATAGCGAATGGAGGACGCTTTTCCTGTGGTTAATTTTCATGCCAGCCAGGTAGGCTATACTCCTGTTGTAAAGAGAAGCAATGTGCTTAATATTAAGAAAGTTGAGAAATTAATATAGAAAGCCTAAAGAAAGCTGATGAGATCCTCCTCTTTTTAATAGAGGCAATCACTCTGTTTTCTCGCGTAATTGCATAGCCTGTAGAAATATTGCGCAACATGAGCTCATGGGCTCTCATGAAGTGTTTTATCTAGCTTTTCGATTACATTTGCATTGATGTCAGAGTGATTAGAGGGACAATAGAGTGCTGAGTACCAGACAGTTAGCACGTTTGGTAGGCTACTAATGACCATCAGCAGCATTAGAGCTTGGAGAAGCCTAAATACCGTGACTAAGCGGTCACGTAGAATTTGACTGCCTTCATGACTCGTGACCGCCGGTGTAGCGGTAATATGGTCACCGCAACAGCCCTGCCCCTCAACCCTCTCCCCTCTCCCTTCAATCCGCTCCTGAGACTGTTAGCCGTCTCTGGGGAAATGTACATGTTGCTCAGCCACAGTTTACACAACTTCCTAACACTTATAACACTACACACACCACACACACACACACACACACACTACACACACCACACACACACACACACACACACACACACACACACACACACACACACACACACACCACACACACACACACACACACACACACACACACACACACACACACACACACACACACAGTCCTTCCCCCTTGTCCTCCCCTTCTGTCCCTTCACAAACACTTCTGCTGTTTGCTGTGCAGCTCAGGGAGTCCCAGACAACTCAAGTCTCTTCTCTCTCTATGTTGCATCTCTTTTTGTCTGCTCTCTCTTCTCTCATTCTCGCTCCACTCACTCTCAGCCTGAGATGTCTTGTTCATTTCAGTACAACTTTTTTGGGCAGACTTCTCCTCTCCTCCTCTCCTTTCTCAGCCTGAGGTCTCTGTAATCCATCAAGCCATCCCTTCACTTCCATCACTTCACTTCCTGGTCTTGGCAGAGCAGACAGGTTAGGTTAGACTTGGTTCTTCAGACAGCTCCTCGCTCTGTCAGGTGTTTTCACCTCACCAGATCACTGACGCTAATGTGCAGTAATAAATAAATAATACAAATAATACATTTAATTTGCATAGCACTTTTCATTACAGTGTTAGTCAAAGCTCTACATACAGTGGGGAGAACAAGTATTTGATACACTGCCGATTTTGCATGTTTTCCTACTTACAAAGCATGTAGAGGTCTGTAATTTTTATCATAGGTACACTTCAACTGTGAGAGACGGAATCTAAAACAAAAATCCAGAAAATCCAAATTGTATGATTTTTAAATAATTAATTAGCATTTTATTGCATGACATAAGTATTTGATCACCTACCAACCAGTAAGAATTCCGGCTCTCACAGACCTGTTAGTTTTTCTTTAAGAAGCCCCTGTTCTCCACTCATTACCTGTATTAACTGCACCTGTTTGAACTCGTTACCTGTATAAAAAGACCTGTCCAACACAATCAAACAGATTCCAACCTCTCCACAATGGCCAAGACCAGAGAGCTGTGTAAGGCATCAGGGATAAAATGTAGACCTGCACAAGGCTGGATGGGCTACAGGACAATAGGCAAGCAGCTTGGTGAGAAGGAAACAACTGTTGGCGCATTTAGAAAATGGAAGAAGTTCAAGATGACGGTCAATCACCCTCGTCTGGGGCTCCATGCAAGATTTCACCTCGTGGGGCATCAATGATCATGAGGAAGGTGAGGGATCAGCCCAGAACTCACGGCAGGACCTGGTCAATGACCTGAAGAGAGCTGGGACCACAGTCTCAAAGAAAACCATTAGTAACACACTACGCCGTATGGATTAAAATCCTGCAGCGCACGCAAGGTCCCCCTGCTTAAGCCAGTGCATGTCCAGGCCTGTCTGAAGTTTGCACAATGACCATCTGGATGATCCAGAGAGGAATGGGAGAAGGTCATGTGTGTCTGATGAGACAAAAAATAGAGCTTTTTGGTCTAACTCCACTCGCCGGTTGGAGAAAGAAAGAGTATGAGTACAACCCAAGAACACCATCCCAACCGTGAAGCATGGAGGTGAAACATCATTCTTTGGGGATGCTTTTCTGCAAAGGGGACAGGACGACTGCACCGTATTGAGGGGAGGATGGATGGGGCCATGTATCGCGAGATCTTGGCCAACAACCTCCTTCCCTCAGTAAGAGCATTGAAGATGGGTCGTGGCTGGATCTTCCAGCATGAACAACGACACGAAGCACACAGCCATGGCAACTAAGGAGTGGCTCCGTAAGAAGCATCTCAAGGTCCTGGAGTGGCCTAGCCAGTCCCCAGACCTGAACCCAATAGAAAATCTTTGGAGGGAGCTGAAAGTCCGTATTGCCCAGCGACAGCCCCGAAACCTGAAGGATCTGGAGAAGATCTGTAGGGAGGAGTGGGCCAAAATCCCTGCTGCAGTGTGTGGTGCAAACCTAGTCAAGAACTACAGGAAACGTATGATCTCTGTAATTGCAAACAAAGGTTTCTGTACCAAATATTAAGTTCTCTTTTTGATGTCATCAATGACTTATGTCATGCAATAAAATGCAAATTAATTACTTAAAAATCATACAATGTGATTTTCTGGATTTTTGTTTTAGATTCCGTCTCTCATAGTTGAAGTGTACCTATGATAATAATTACAGACCTCTACATGCTTTGTAAGTAGGAAAACCTGCAAAATCGGCAGTGTATCAAATACTTGTTCTCCCCACTGTAGGTAAAAAGTTAATAATGATGATAAAAATACAACTAAATCATCATACATTTAGAATCAAGGTAGAAAATAGTAGGCTAGGTGCTAAAAGGACTTTCCAGATTAGGACTATAACAAAGACAGTCTTTAGAAATGTGTCCAGGGCCTAAAATTACCACCCGCCAAATGCGGGTAGATTTTGGCATTGGCGGATAAGAATGTCTAATTCACTAGCCACGTTGGTGCATGGTCACACTCAAGTCTCTACAGTGCGAGTGTTTCATAAAAATATTTAAGTCAAGTACTGATTTATAGTAAAATAAATGCTACAGTAGCTGTTCTCAAAGTATTTATTCCGTTTTTTTTCATGTCTTGTAATGCACAYGGAAGTAGGAATCCTAGCATTGCCTGGATGGAGGGCTGTGCGCACTGTAGTCAAATACTGAACGATGTGTTTTTAGAAGCAATGTGCACTGGCATAAAAGGTAAGGGAGCAGAAGGCTCCATCCCCCATAGTACAGAGACTTGTTGCAGTGGTGAGTTGCAGGAGTGGAGAGTGCGAGGTGGCTCATTGATAGAAATTAGGTTGCTGATGTAGGTGGGACTCAATAAGTTAAAGGCTTTAAACCCTAGGAAGAGGATTTTAAAGTTAATCCTATAGTTGACCGGTAGCCAGTGGAYTTCAGCAAGGATGGGGGTGTTGTGGGCTGAATTCTTGGTCCTGGTCAGGACTCTGGCAGCACTATTCTGGAGAACGTGTAGCCTTTGAAGTGATTTGGCTGGAAGGCCTCCAAACAGAGCGTTGCCGTTGTCGATCCGGGAGAAGATGAAGGCGTGGACAACTTTCTCTGCATCTGGCTGGGAGAGGGAACGTTAGATCGTGGCAATGTTTCTGAGATGGAAAAAATATGTTCTMCAGATATGTTTTATATGGGCATTTAAGAACAGCAAAGAATCAAACTTGACTCCCAGGTTAGAAATGACAGAGGACAGAGGGATGGCTTGACCATCAATTGTAGGGCAGATGTTTCCAGCACTGGTGACCTGCTTGGGTGTCCAAATAAGTATAGCCTCAGTCTTGCTGTTGTTCAGCTGGAGGACGTTATTGCTCATCCATGCCATGATATCATCTAGGCAGCTGCCAAGTTTTGCTAGGGCTGAGATGGTGTCTGGTTTGGTGTTAATATATACTTGGCAGTGGAAGTTCTGAGATTAGGAACCGAATAGGCCCCAAAACACCCCTCTGAGGAACACTSCATGTGACTGTAGACTCCTCCGAGCTGGACTCTCCAATCATGATGTATTGCTTCCTATTGGAGAGGTAGGAGGAGAACCAGTTAAGAGCAGTTCCAGAGACTGCAGTGTGCTCTTTGAGACGCCGCAGACGGATGTTGAGGTCAACTGTGTCAAAAGAAGCACTGAGATCTAAGAGGAGGAGGAGGCTAGGTGATCCAGATTCTGCAGCCATCAGTAGGTCGTTGGTAACTTTCACCAGAGCTGTTTCACTGCTGTGCAAGGGCTGGAAGCCAGGCTGAAAAACTTTATAGAGCTGATTGGAAGACAGATTGAAGCTGGTTTGCAACCACTTTCTCCAGGACTTTTGATAGGAACGGGAGTTTGAGGATGGGCCTGTAGTTGGATAGGATATCCTGATCAAGTTTGGGGGTGACAGCAGCTGTTTTGAAGAGTGATGGTACATCCCCGTCAGCAGGGACTTGTTGCTGAGGATAATGACAAACTGAAGAAGGCTAGATTAGCAGGTTTTGAGTAGGGATGTAGTMATAGGGTCAAGGGAGTACGTAGTGGCCTTCATTTTGCGGTGGATATGACTTSTGTGAAGTTTCTTGAGGTGGGGTGCAGGTCATTTTAGAGGCCATGGTGTTTGTTCAGATGGTGTCCAACTTTCTCTTGAAAAGAAATCGGAAGTGATTGCACTGCTCAGATGAGGCTGCAGGAGGGCATACGTTTGCAGGTTTGAGAAGGCGGTTGATGGTTAAGAACAGGGTTCTTGGATTAGCTTTGTTGTTTTCAATCATGGTGGAGTTGAAGGCTGATCATGCTGCTTTTAGGGCAYCAGAGTAGCTTGCATGGTGGTCTTTATAGACCAGTAGATGGACAGTGAGGCCATCCTTGCTCCAACACCTCTTAAGCGTACGTCAATGAGTCTTCATTCTGTGCAGTTCAGCAGTGAACCAGGGTGAAGAGCGTTGGAAGGTTAAAAAAAATTCGGGATCATTATGTCCAGGGTTGTACTCAGAGTTCTCATACAGGTTGACCATGTCATTGATGGCCAGCTCACTGCAGTCAGACTCTAAGGTGAGATCAATGTGTTCCAGAATGAGGGATGGGTTGTTTCCTTAGGTTGCGTAATTTAATGGTCCTCTTTGGGCGGTGGAGGTGAGTGGGTGCAGTCAGAGACAGTATCAAAGCCATAGTATTAGGTCAGCAATGATGGTCAGGTAGTTGGTCAACCATGGTTTGCCAGTGCTGTGATAAGATATTGTGTAAAACAATGCATGTGAAGAATTAGCTAGACAGACAGTTTTAGAGAAATGATTCCATGAATTTCTCCAAATCCCCAGCAAATCTCCCTGCTCTATTAGAGGCTGTGTGGCTGTACAGCTGGCCCTCTGAGTGGGGAGTAGGAGTAGGAGAGGAGAGCTTCATTACAGCTGCTGGGCCTGCAGCTGGGGCTGATATACAAAGATTCCTACTGTCTAGGGCTATGATGTTGGCACTATTTATATAGGCTACTATAGTGTGGAACTTCGCTAATAGACATTTACACTAGATACAAAATTATGTGGACATCCCTTCAAATTTGTGGATTTGGTTATTTCAGCCACACCTGTTGCTGACAGGTGGATAAAATCAAGCACACAGCCATGCTATCTCCATAGACAAACTTTGGCAGTAGAATGGCCCGTACTGAAGAGCTCTTTGACTTTTCAACAAGTCAGTTCGTCAAATTTCTTCCCTGCTAGAGCTGCCCCGGTCAACTGTAAGTGCCGTTATTGTGAAGTGGAAACTTCTAGGAGCAACAACGGCTCAGTCACGAAGTGGTAGGCCACACAAGCTCAAAGAACGGGACTACCAAGTGCTGAAGTGCATAGCGCTTCCAAACTGCCTCTGGAAGCAAGGTCGGCTCAATGTTCGTCCGGAGCTTCATGAAATGGGTTTCCATGGCCGAGCAGCCACACACAAGTCTAAGATCACCATGCGCAATGCCAAGCGTCGGCTGGAGTGATGTAACACTCGCCGCCATTGGACTCTGGAGCAGTATAAACGCGTTCTCTGAAGTGCTGAATCACGCTTCACCATCTGGCAGTCTGACGMACAAATCTGAGTGTGGCGGATACCAGGAGAACACTACCCGCCCCAATGCATAGTGCCATCTGTAAAGTTTGGTGGAGGAGGAATAATGGTCTGGGACTGTTTTTCATGGTTCGTGCTAGGCCCCTTAGTTCCAGTGAAGGGAAATCTTAACACTGCAGCATTCAATGACATTCTAGACAATTCTGTGCTTCCAACTTTGTGTCAACAGTTTGGGGAAGGCCCTTTCCTGTATCAGCATGACAATGCCCTGTGCACAAAGCGAGGCCCGTACAGAAATGGTTTGTCGAGATCAGTATAGAAGAACTTGACTGACATGCACGAAGCCCTGACCTCAACCCCATCGAACACCTTTGGGATGAATTGTATGCCGACTGCGAGCCAGGCCTAATCACCCAGCATCAGTGCCCAACCTCACTAGTGCTCTTGTGGCTGAATGGAAGCAAGTCCCCGCAGCAATGTTCCATCATCTAGTGGAAAGCCTTCCCAGAAGAGTGGAGGCTATTAAGGCAGCAAAGGGGGACCAACTCCATATTAATGCTRGTGATTTTGGAATGAGATGTTCGACGAGCAGGTGTCCACATACTACCATGTAGTGTATCTATCTCAGAAAATTGAAGTTCAATTCACATTGTGTACTTATTAAATAAGCCTACTAACRTCTATTAATTTTGTTTAGTTTCAAAACAATGATGTTTATATTATGCCTATGAGACCTGAAACAACTTTGTGTCTTTGTTTTCTACTACAAACCTGTGGTTTAGAGCTGTGCCTTTACTCAATATTTTGGATGAGGAACTGTTTATCCACCTCCATACCAGTAGTATACATACTTGCCATTTATGCATCTCTTGTTTCTTGTCTGGCTGCTTGCTTACCTGTATGCATGGCAACACCTATTATCAATACTACCATTAGTGTTAACCTTGCTTCCTTCCTGCCATCGCAGCAGCAGCAACAGGACATTTATGTGTCACTTGTCAGATGAGCTGCAACTAGTTTGATAGTATGTTTGCCAGCTTACATTTTCATATCTCCAGTTGTGAGGCCATATCTACAGTATGTCTACTGTAGACGTTAAAGCCTGGACTAGCCTGTTATTCCATTAGCCTTCAGCTATCTAGCTGCCCTACCTCTGTGTCCTGAATAGTAATCACTATTTTATGTGGATATAGCCTATTTCCCAGGTGCTCTAAGTGCTTTACATAGTAAAGGTAGAACGTTAGGAACTCATCTCTCTACTACCATGTATCACCCTTGTAAGTGAGGCCATGGCAGCTGTGTTGTACCAGAACGTTGTACCAGGCAGTGCAGTAACCTTTCAGCTACCTGCTCTGCCTCTGTCTTGTGGATGGGAATCATTTATCTGGTTCTCTCTCCTAACCCCCCAGAGACAGGGCTACTTAGCCAGCGGTTAGCACTGATGTGGGCGGACTTCACACAAATTGGGTTTTTCATGCAGAGCTGGAAGTAAAGGTCATATTCAATGGGATCTCCCCCATATCCCATTAATGAGAATTTGTTTTTGGAAATTATGTAGCTGAGGGGGAATGAATGGGCTGGAGCGCTGGCTGAACTGGACTTACAAATGACTGATTTGTACACACTGAGACCCATATGTATAAACTCACATAATCAAGCTTTATTTATACAGCACATTTCAGACATGGAATGCAACACAATGTGCTATACAGGGAAAYAATATATAAAAACAATGAAAATAAACTGAAATATTTACTACACAACAAACATAAGAGGATGAAAACTAAAGAATAACAAAATCTAAAAAACACTAAGGAAAGCGAAAAAGGTGTTACTGCCCCCCTCAGGTTCTCTGTCAGGCTGTTCCAGAGGCTGGGGGCATAGTAACTGAAGGCTGCCTCTCCATGCCTCTTGATCCTAGGCTTTGGGATTGTTAAAAGGCCATTCATTGCCAGAGGACCAGAGGACCTGAGAGACCTGACATGTATTGGGGTGAACAATTGCGTATTGATTTAATAACCAATAGAAGCAGCTTAAATTTAATTATAAAACTCACAGACAGCCAGCGCAGAGACCTTAAAACCGGTGTAATGTGTGCTCTCCATCTGACCTTGGTCAGTACCCGTGCTGCAGCATTCTGTATGTTTTTCAGTTGACCAATGGCTTTCTTGGGTAGACCATACAGGAGAGCATTAAAGTAGTCAAGCCTGCTTTTAACAAAAGCATGGAGTCTCGCTGTATCAGCCTGAAAGAGAAATTACCACACCTTGGCAATGGTCATCAGCTGGTAAAAAGCTGTGTGTTTTGGTGACATTCCTAATGTGGGATTCGAAATTGAGTTCAGAATCTAAAATAACACCTAGGGTTTTTTACCAGGTGTTTTATCTTTTTGCTCGTGGATTAAAATGAAAGGCCAGATTCTCTCTCTGCAGTAATGAATCACGCTTCACCACCTGGCAGTCCGATGGACTAATCTGGGTTTCTCGGATGCTAGGAGAACGCTACCTGTCCCAATTCATAGTGCCAATTGTAAAGTTTGGTGGAGGAATAATGGTCTGTGGCTATTTTTCGGGCTAGGCCCCTTAGATTTGCTGAAGGGAAATATTAATGCTTCATCATACAATGACATTGTAGACGATTCTGTGCTTCCGACTTTGTGGCAACAATTTGGGGAAAGCCCTTTCCGGTGAACATACCGCTCGTGTTGCAAAATAAATGTGCACATACATGTTATTCAATCATTGCATCCACACTGATGCGCTCGACAATGAGCGTCTGCGTAGCCAGGCACTAAAATAGAACTTGGTTCTATTTGTGACACTCAATGCGCTGCAAGTCCTGTCTCTCCCATCTCCTCATTGGTTTTTAGGAGCAAATACCCACGTGGGTGATTGAAAGATGAACTGAGGTCTACACTCCAGTCCAGTTGGTTGTGGTAATGCACCTTAAAGTTGGTTGCCAACTAAAGTCCAAAGAAGAAGAAGCCTGAAGGAGGAGAGATTACTGGAAAACAAACTTTTACCCATTTATCTGTAGATGAATTGTCGGAGTAGAGGACCTTGTGCATGCCAGGTAAAAGAACAACCCAATGTTTATATCCCAGGACAAATTAGCTAGCAACAGCAAGCTAGCTATTTAAATTGCCATAKATGTTTAATGCTTTTCGACCTGTCCCCAAATTAATATAGTTGGTTCAGAGTTTGTTTTGGTATTTCAATCTGTGTGTCCCGATCGCGTCTGGTGTGGGGGGACACACACAACAGTACTATCTGCGTAGCAGTGAAAATCAATGCTGTGCTTTCTGATAACGTTGCCAAGGGGTAACATATATAAACTGATTAGTACCTTACTAACAATTAAACTTTGTGGAACGCCACATGTGATATGTATTTTCTCTGAGMTATGTTCACCAAGAGTGACAAAAAAATTATTGACCGGTTAAATAGGTCCTAAACCAATTTAGAACTGGACCTGAGAGGCCAACCCACCTCTGCAGTCTGTCCAGAAGGACATCATGGTGAACAGTGTTGAATGCAGCACTTAAATCCATTAATACAAGGACAGGGGGCTGTTTGGCATCTGTGTTGGCTCTAAGATTATTTACCACTTTAACTAAGACTGTGCTGTGGTGGGCCCAAAAACCAGATTGGATTATTATTCTTTTTTTAAATAAAGGTGGCACTTAAAAAATAATTGAGCTGTTTGAAAACCAATTTCTCCAGTATTTTGCTTAAAAATGTAAGGTTGGAGATTGGCCGAAATTGCTAAGAGCTGAAGAATCTAGATTACTTTTCTACAGAAGGGGTTTCACCATAGCAGTTTTTAGTGCAGAGGGGAAAGTGCCTGTGAACAAGAAGTGATTAGCAATAGCTTGCATTTCTTCAGATATGCAATTAAAACTGTTTTGAAGAAGGTGGTGGGGATAGGATCAAGAAGGTAGGTAGATGGCTTGAGTTGTGATATCACTTTCCTGAGCATGTCTGTGTCAACCAGGGAAAATAAATTCATAGTGCCTTTGGGTGGTAGGCTAGGGCACATATTATCAAACTTCTCATCAGGTCTTGCTTGACTGATACCCAGCCTAATGTTTGTTATCTTATCTCTGAAATATGTCGCAAACTCATCACATTTAGATGTGGAGGACAGTTGACATACGTTTATGGAGGTAAGTATTATCAGGCCATCAATGGTCGAGAAGAGCACTCTCTAATTATTCTGATTATTAGTGATCAAGTTAGAAAAATGAGCCCGTCTGGTATTTCTAATTGCCTTGTTATATATGCCAAGTTGCTCTCTCAGAATGTCATAATGGACCTGCAACTTTGACTTTCTCTGCTTCCGCTCTGCAATTTCTCTTTAATGTATTAGTTTCCTCACTCACCCAAGGGGCTCTCCATTTGGATGTCACCTTTTTCAACTTTACTGGAGCTATGGCATCAATTGTTGCCCTTAATTTGCTATTAAAGTTATTAACTAAATCATCACAAGAGGAAGGCAGAATAGGTGATGTAGTATTGTTCATACACTCAATAAAATATGTAGCAACTTCAGAGGTAAGCTAGTGTTTCTTAATAATGCGTTCAGTATTACCCTGTGCTATGGGCAACAAGGTAGTAAAATACACAGTGGTGATCAGATAACCTCTATTGTTGATGTTGCTTTATGTCAATAGAAAGCCCCRTGGTAATAACCAGGTCTATAGTATGGCTGCAGTTATGGGTGGTCCCAGTAACATGTTGGATAAAGTCCATAGAGCTCAAAACATTCAGAAACACAATGACTTTATAATAGTTCTCAAGGACAATAGACAATAGTTCAGAGAAATCAGTAAAGAAAGTGGGGCAGTGCTTTGGTGGCCTATACAGGGTTATGGCCAGCACTGGTGGCTGACATTTAAACAGTGTAGCATGATGCTCAAAAGACCCAAAGTTGCCAAATGAAATGTTCTTACAGCTGAGAGTATTATTAAAAATAGAGGCTGTCCCCCACCCTTTTTCCCTTTTCTGATAAGAGTWTGKGAAGCTGTAMRCCGGGGGGGAGGCTTCAGTAAGAGCCACACTACAGTCTGAAGGCAGCCATGTTTCAGTGAGAAACATGCAATCAACTTTGCACTCAGTAATGAGGTCATTCTTGAGAAAGGTTTTACTAGTGATTGCCCTAACATTTGAAAGTGTCATATTAAACGAGTGTGGACCACTCTTTCCCTGGGGCATCTGCCRAGAGGTAACCAATGGAATAACAAGCAAATTATTAACGTTACAACCACGTTTTCTGACAGTTTCCAATCAGAATGGTAGGAGATGACAGGTTGTATAAACTCACTAGAAGGCAGAGTTAAAGGAACATAAATGTAGGTTACTCACAATAACCATAGTGCCATTTCWACAGGAGTTGAAATGGTTTCCAAGTCCTCTGTTGCTTATTCTGACAGGGAGAACTGGAGCACTACCAGACCCTGTCTGTCAGTCTCTAAAACAGTTTGCAATGTTGCTGGAAATAGTCCTGGAAACCCTGTAGTTAAGGTGAATCCCTTGTCTTTTAAAAAGTACTGGTTGCTAACAAACAAATCAAAGTTGTCACAAAAATTTGACATTCATGCCTTTGCAAAGTTTCTTCAGGTACATGTTTAGGGCAAAGAGTCGACTGAAATGTTCCGAACCCCTTTGGTAGCACGGGAGGGGGCCAGAGATAATTATTCTCTTTCCTGTGCTGTCGAGGGTCTTTAAAAAGAATTGTAGTCCTCCCTCAGTTCCTCATATCGCCTAAAACAAAGTTTGTTAAAACCTACGTTAGTGACGATGGTGTCAATATTGGAGTAGATGGCCAGAACCATAGGCACAAGAGAGTTGATATCATGGACACGGGCTCCTGGGTGACAGTGAACCTTGGTTGGTCCACAGACCGTAGGCAGGCCAAAATCTCTCACCATCAAGCTGCCCACAATGATGGTGGTAGTGATGGAATCCAATGGGGAAACGACCTGCTGAACTGTGGTGGCCGTGGGGGAGGGTGCCACTGGGCGGCCGCCGGCTTTTGGTATACACCCAGGATCCGTGCTGACTCCCGGGGCTGATAGGTTCGTCTCAAGTGGGGAAAAGCTGTTTGATYGCAGGATCGGATCTTCTCGGATAGATGGGTGGCCAGACTGCCTCCCCGATCTCCTACGCCTTGTGAGTGTTCAGTCTCCCATGGGCCGCGTAGTTGAGCTTTACATCTGTCCTTTGGATTGGGACAGATCAATGCCCCCCGACTCATCAACAGCTTTGGTATAGGAGGCATTAAAAACTGAGATTCAGTTTGCCTGGGTTACAGCAAGGTCAGTGTACTTAGGAAGCAGGTTTTCCTTTTCTCACAGCCAAGCTAACAGCCGGAGGATCACGTCCCTAAGATTCTTGATGGTGGTGCATTTAGAGCAGACAKTTCCCTGTCCATTTTCCAGTTCCACCTTATCTTTATCTTTTGTGGGAATCATCTCGAACCTGAACCATTTGTGCCCAGCTGAGGATAAACACACCGGCGGGCTAGCACTGCTAGCATTAACGTGCTCCATTTTCATGATGGCTAGCAACTGACTGCTACTTAACAGGAGTCCGGAACACAAACGTGCGGTCCCAGCCGTAAAGGCTAACCGTGTTGGGGAATCAATAGCATTACAACCTTTTAGTTAAGATTAAAATGATTTAATGAAAATGATTTAATAAAAACAAATCCGAGTGTAGGCTGTTGCATCTGTTGCATGATGACGTAGCTCTTGACACAAAGCRCACACACACAACCACACACTCCAATATATATATATACACACACAGACAGTCAGAAGTAAACACGTTCAGCTACTTGTAGTACACACACCTCAGATACACTATGATGGATCAAACATTTTTACACAAACACACGGTGACACACACACCTCGACCATAAAAATGAAATGTGGTGCTTATGTTGCCCCAGGCTATCCTCTTCCTTGCATCCTATCTCCACGACAACCAGTTGAACAGTTAATCTCAGAGAGTCATACCAATCTGGCCTGTATTTCTCTGCTGTCTCTGATTTCTCTCTGCTGTCTCTGATTCCTCTCTGCTTCTCTGCTTCTCTGCTGTCGCTCTGATTTCTCTCTGCTTCTCTGCTCTCTCTCTCTGATTCCTCTCTGCTTATCTGATCTCTCTCTGATTTCTCTCTGCTTCTCTGCTGTCTCTGATTTCTCTCTGCTTCTCTTTCCATCTGTTCTTCCTGATAGAGCTGAGGGCACTTCTACAATTCTGTTTCTGGTGTCCTTTGACAGCTCTTTGGTCTTGGCCATAGTGGAGTTTGGAGTGTGACTGTTTGAGGTTGTGGACAGGGGTCTTTTATACTGATAACAAGTTCAAAACAGGTGCCATTAATACAGGCAACGAGTGGAGGACAGAGGAGCCTCTTAAAGAAGAAGTTACAGGTCTGTGAGAGCCAGAAATCTTGCTTGTTTTTGTAGTGACCACAATACTTATTTTCCACCATAATTTGCTAATAAATTCATAAAAAATCCTACAATGTGATTTTCTGGATTTCTTTTTCTCATTTTGTCTGTCATAGTTGAAGTGTACCTATGATGAAAATTACAGGCCTCTCATCTTTTTTAAGTGGGAGAACTTGCACAATTGGTGGCTGACTAAAATACTTTTTTCCCCACTGTATATGGCACAGCTGTCATTTTTTGGTCCTTAAATTAAATTGGTATGTTTTTATTTCTCAACATCTTTCTTTAACCATATGTTCTTTAATACAGGGCCGACATACAAGTTCCTTACTTTTCCCCCTTCTACTTGCCTCTTCCATTTTTGTGGTAATGCTGCAATTAATTTGTTGTAATTTTGGGTAGAGCAGACATTTCCATATGTCTGTGTTAGCTGCATGTGTGACTCCACCAGTCCTATTTATGATATCATTCACTAAAAGTATACCTTTTTTTTTAAATTTCTTCCACCAACACTTATTTTAATCAATTAGTATAGTTGAGTTTAACCACCATATTTGTTCTGTTTTTCAAGTGGATAAACTGAAATTGCAACCAACTTTCTAAGGCTTGTTTAAAAAATAAAGATATTTTGGAGATGATTTCCTTTTCAAACAACCGAAAGTGGGCAGGTTTAATCTGAATAAAGGAAAAAGGCCCTGCTTGAACATAGGATAGACATTCGTACCAATTTACCAGAGAACCAGTTTGAATTTAAGTATAACTTTTGTATGACTGATGCCTTTAGTGAGAGGTCTAATGCTTTAAATTTAATAATTTCTGCCCTCCGAATTCATATTCGTTATATAAATAGGCCCTTTTAATTTTATCTGGCTTGCCGTTCCAATTAAATTGAATATTTTTTGTTCATATAATTAAAAAGCAGGTCACTAGGTGTGGGCAAAACCATAAGCAAATAGGTAAACTGTGATATGACTAAAGAGTTAATCAGGTGATTTTTTCCCCCACAAATAGACAGGTATTTTCCTTTCCATGGTAGCAAGATCTTATCTTTTTGCTAACTTTCTATAAAAATGTATTGGAGTGAGATCATTTCTTTCTTTTGGGTTTTGTATACCGAGTATGTCCACATCTCCGTCAGACCATTTAATTGGTCAAATTTGAAATTTTTAGTGATCCATAATTTAGTTTTAATCCAGAGAGGATAGCAAAAGTATCTAGATCCTCTTGAGGCTGTGAGAGACTCTAATTGTTGTTTTAAAAGAACATGAATCATCAGTGTACACTAACACCTAAGTTTTTAAGCTACGGATTTCTAATCCCTTAATATTATTGTTTGATCTAATCTTAACAGCTAACATTTCGATGGCAATAATAAAATAGATATGCCGATAGTGGACAACCTTGTTTTTACTCCTCTAGATAGTTTAAAACTTTCTGAGATGTAGCCATTATTTACTATTTTACACCTAGG
Organism: Salvelinus sp. IW2-2015; assembly: GCF_002910315.2. NCBI lineage: Eukaryota > Metazoa > Chordata > Actinopteri > Salmoniformes > Salmonidae > Salvelinus > Salvelinus sp. IW2-2015. The sequence goes on along the minus strand of NC_036842.1, from coordinate 77,750,382 downwards.
GTTAACCCATTTTATAAGAGATTCCCCAAAATTGAAATATTCTAGGCATTTATATATAAACTCCAGTTGTACTTTATCAAAAGACTTTTCAAAATCAGCTATGAAAACCAAGCCTGGTGTCCCCGATATTTCATAGTATTCTATTGTTTCCAGTACTTGTCTTATTATCTCCAATGTATCGTCCATGTAAATCCTGTCTGATTAGGATGAATAATATCTGACAATACTTTTTATTATGGGCCAAGCTTTTTGTAGATTTTTGCATAACAACACTGAAGTGTAAGAGGTCCCAATTTTTTAGATGGACTGGATCTGTATATTATACCACTTTGGTCCTGTTTCAGTAATAATGATATCAGACCTTCTTGTTGCGTGTCTGATAATCTACCATTTATATAGGAGTGGTTAAAACATGCTAATAATGGTCTTTGAGTATATCAAAAAAAGTTTTGTATACTTCCACTGGTATGCCATCCAGCCCTGGAGTTTTCCCAGCCTTAAACGCGCCCAATTGCATCAAGCAGTTCCTCCTCCGTAATTTGGACTTCACATGAGTCTTTCTGTACAGATGTTCATTTTACATTATTATTAGTAAAAAATCCATACAATTAGTTTCAGTTATGGAGATGGAGGAGTCTGAAATGAAAACATATTCTTAAAGTACTTTACTTCCTCTTTCAAAATATTAATGGTTAATCATGCGTGACGCCATTTGTAACAAGTTTTAATAAAAAAAATTGGTAGCATTTCTATGTTGAAGATTGAAAAAGAATTTGGTGCATTTTCCCCATATTCCATCCAGTTCGCTTTATTTGTATAATATATTACACTGGATCTTTCTTGAATAAGTTCGCTCATTTCTTTTTGTTTTTCCTCTAACTTATTCTGTGCCTCTATGGTACGTTTTTTATTGCTATCTAACTGTACTGTTAGTCCTTCAATTTTCTTTGTTAATATGGACTCTTTTGATCTAAATTGCTTTTGTTTTATAGATGAGAACTGAATTGTATGGCCTCTAAAGCACACTTAAGTGTTCATCCAATAAGGGGATCTGCTGTACTATGTATGTCTGGAAAAGTCAGTTATAAATTCTTCTGTCCTAGTTCTAAAACAATGTATCATCTAGTAGGCTTTGATTAAATTTCCAATATCCTCGGCCCACGTGGAAATTCTGTAAGAGTAAATATACAGTGGGGAGAACAAGTATTTGACACACTCGCGATTTTGCAGGTTTCCTACTTACAAAGCATGTAGAGGTCTGTAATTTGTATCATAGTACACTTCATATGTGAGAGACGGAATCTAAAAACAAATATCCAGAAAATCACATTGTATGATTTTTAAGTAATGAATTTGCATTTATTCATGACATAAAGTATTTGAAGTATAAAGCAGAACTTAATATTTGTACAGAAACCTTTGTTTGCAATTACAGAGATCATACGTTTCTCCGTAGTTCTTGACCAGGTTTGCACACACTGCAGCAGGGATTTTGGCCCACTCTCCATACAGACCTTCTCCAGATCCTTCAGGTTTCAGGGCTGTCGCCTGAGGCCTAATAACGACCCTATGACTTTCAGCCTCCCTCGCAAGCCCAAAATTTTCCTTCTCTGCGCGTATGCAGTGTTACTGCCGAGAACTGCCTAGGCCACTCCAGACTTGTAAGATGCTTCTTACGGAGCCACTCCTTAGCTTCCTGCCTCAAGCAACGTGGAACTGTTAATGCCCTCTTCGGGCAACCTTTCAACCTCTCTGTTAAATTCAACCTTGCCTGCGATCAAGAATGACGCAAAGTACACGAGCCCACTGGACCAATCTCCTGCACAAAATACGCTACTTTGGACTAATGAGGAACAAGCAGTTTGTCCTGAGACAACAGGACCAACCAGATCCTCATACTGGTAACTATGACATTTGTGAGTGTGGCCCCCGACCATCCTGCTTGCCGCCCCACATATGATGATACAGGACAGCCCTTCCATCTCCTTGTTGGTACTTTCACCCTCTTCGGTGATGAGCAAGAAAACGGAATCTGAAATCAACGCCCAAAGAAGAACTCATCCATAATCTGTGTCCCTCATTCCACATCTTGGTAACCGATTGCTTTTCGCGCGCATAAAATGGCTGGTATGCCCTGTGCTGTCCTTGCTTGACTCATACCTCGTCAATCCATTCTTCTCCATTTCCGACAGACATCCCTCAGCTGTTAGTGGAGTACTATTCATTTTAAAAATGATCCACAAACAAAAGAGAGAGCTCTATCTATTGTTTCAGCCCTACAGTCTACAGACATCGCACTGAATGACACTACTAACTGACCACTACACAATCATCTCCATCTACCTAATCTGCAAGAAAATTCATTTCTACACAGAATATATGAGTCATCCCGCAATAACATCTACCTTATCACCAAGATTTATTAAAAAAAAGCTAAGATAATCAAAGAAAATCCAGTGAGGGGTGGAGTGCAGTTGCGCTAAATGGGTGCCCAGGACTGTGCGGGAGTAGAATTACATCAATCCTACAACACACTAACCGCACACATGAACGTCTGATCTACAAATGTGAGAACAACTCTAGTTTCAATGCCTTATTTTCAGATCATTTTAATTACTAAATAGAATCCTAAACATCCAGCCGAAGTTGTTACAGAATTAACTAAGTATGGGATCAATCTAATCTAAGATAAATGTAGCATGTTACAGCGCTTGCCCGCCTCTACGTCTTTTCACGCTAACCTTACCTAAAGCAATGAGAGTTTCCTACACATGCGTTCCATCCATGCTACCACTTCAAACGGAAACCCGAAATGCTAAAAATCCGCCCCATAAAAGAGAAGCTCTCACATTCTACTCTCGAAATCTCTTTCCTAATCAATAAATTCATTTCCATTATGATCATTTGAATTTAACACAACGGTATCAACACAAGAATACTAGACAGAATCCTCTAATAATTCTATTGGTACCAGACCCAGTCTTCGTGCCAAGTACCAAGAGACGAATCAGTGTTGATCCTGACTACGTGTCTCACTCTAATCCAAATTCTAAATCGTCACTCCAACCATGCCCTTTAGCATGATTGATCCCACACAATTCCTTGCCCATTACACCAACATTCATGCTCTAGATCTCGTCTCCTTCTCACTCTATAAACCCGCTCTGCCTCTGGCCATATAAGCTGATCATTGTCCTTGTTTCCAGCCCTTCCATCCAAACAACTTAATAGTTCTATGCTAATGTGCTACGATCATCATGTATACCTACCTTGATGTCCCTCACACCAAGCAACCTCTCTATCCTTCTACCGCATTCGCTACTGCCTTAAGATTTCCGCTGTTCTGTATCTTGTCTTCGTTTGTACTTGTAGTTGGTTCAGGCAAGAGCCCGAACACACCAACGCGTATCTCCATATGTTTACTCACATGAAAGGTAACAAAGATGTCTCGAGAATGAGGCTGCAATACATCAGCAGCGAGATGGTACTTACTCGAGAGTCTCGATCGTCCGACAAACATGACGATGGCACTTCTTCCTGTCCCTCACTAGAAACAAACCACAAAACGATAACAGATGTTTGACAGCTCTACCGCAATTGACTTATCCTACCGGTCTTACTCACTGGTTGGTAGAGTCTGTGAGTATTCACTCATCATAACTCAATCACCATCCAATAATATAATGCACACACATAATTTCTTTCGTATCTAAACCAATCATGAACCTAAAAATCCAACATATATGATGCACAATTTTCATGTCATTTCGAGACCTCTAAGACTCCTTCGTTACTCACTCAGCGTGTCCGTAAGTGGAATGAAGCCTAGTAAGCCGATCATGACATGAGTGGAATTACTCAAACATCTCTACCAGAGTAATGCTTCTGTAAGACAAATTGGAAAAACCGTGTCAGACAGATCGTGGTTGTCAGGTGTAGTTTAAATACTTGTTCTCCCCACTGTATGCCAATTATGTGAACACCGACCGCATTCTGTCCCCTATCAAAACTTTCTTAAACTTTTGTGCCAGAGAGGATGCATAAGAAAGTAGTCAAGGGGTCGGGTGTCGTCGCGCATTTGGGATGCTGAAGGCTTAATCAAAGCCTCCCCATGTATATCTCACTAGTAAGATTTAAGTTTCCATTATATCCACTAATTCCATATATCCATGAACAATTTGTGATTCCTTAAGTGCAGCTTAGGGTATAGTTTGTAGGGATTTCCTTTCCGGTCCATAGAGGTATTTAAAACGTATTAAAAATTCTCCCACCATAAAATTAGAGTCTAGTGTTGCTTGTAGAGTTTCATAAAATTCATATCCATTTTCAAAAGCTTGCGATTCATCATTTATTCGGACCGTATAGCGTAATAACCAATATCTGTTAATTGTCCAATAAACATATTTAAAATATTCCATCTACCTTGATATTCTTTTGCGGACAATTTGCACATTTGGATCAAAATTACTGTTAATTAAAACCATCAACCTCTTTTGAATTTCTTTGCCCAAGAGGAAATATTTACCCCTCCAGTTCTTTTTCCAACAACTTCATCTGAAAATTGTTGAATGGGTTTCCTTGTAACAATAGATATATATTCCTTCTCTTTTAGCCAGGTAAATACTGACGTCTTCTTATTATCATGCTAGCCATTACCAATTTAAACTGGCTATAATTAATTTTCAAACCACT
>NC_036842.1:77741459-77745665 GCF_002910315.2 Salvelinus sp. IW2-2015 | reverse complement strand
AGGCGCAGGGCTTCAGTAAGAGCCACACTACAGATCTGAAGGCAGCCATGTTTCCAGTGAGAAACATGCAATCAACTTGCACTCCAGTAATGAGGTCATTCTTAGAAAGGTTTTACTAGTGATTGCCCTAACATTTGAAAGTGTCATATATAAACGAGTGTGGACCACTCTTTCCCTGGGCATCTGCCAGAGGTAACCAATGGAATAACAAGCAAATTATTAACGTACAACCACGTTTTCTGACAGTTTCCAATCAGAATGGTAGGAGATGACAGGTTGTATAAACTCACTAGAAGGCAGAGTTAAAGGAACATAAATGTAGGTACTCACAATAACCATAGTGCCATTTCACGAGATTGAAATGGTTTCCAAGTCCTCTGTTGCTTATTCTGACAGGGAGAACTGGAGCACTACCAGACCCTGTCTGTCAGTCTCTAAAACAGTTTGCAATGTTGCTGAAATAGTCCTGGAAACCCTGTAGTTAAGGTGAATCCCTTGTCTTTTAAAAAGTACTGGTTGCTAACAAACAAATCAAAGTTGTCACAAAAATTTGACATTCATGCCTTTGCAAAGTTTCTTCAGGTACATGTTTAGGGCAAAGAGTCGACTGAAATGTTCCGAACCCCTTTGGTAGCACGGGAGGGGGCCAGAGATAATTATTCTCTTCCTGTGCTGTCGAGGGTCTTTAAAAGAATTGTAGTCCTCCCTCAGTTCCTCATATCGCCTAAAACAAAGTTTGTTAAAACCTACGTTAGTGACGATGGTGTCAATATTGGAGTAGATGGCCAGAACCATAGGCACAAGAGAGTTGATATCATGGACACGGGCTCCTGGGTGACAGTGAACCTTGGTTGGTCCACAGACCGTAGGCAGGCCAAAATCTCTCACCATCAAGCTGCCCACAATGATGGTGGTAGTGATGGAATCCAATGGGGAAACGACCTGCTGAACTGTGGTGGCCGTGGGGGAGGGTGCCACTGGGCGGCCGCCGGCTTTTGGTATACACCCAGGATCCGTGCTGACTCCGGGGCTGATAGGTTCGTCTCAAGTGGGGAAAAGCTGTTTGATGCAGGATCGGATCTTCTCGGATAGATGGGTGGCCAGACTGCCTCCCCGATCTCCTACGCCTTGTGAGTGTTCAGTCTCCCATGGGCCGCGTAGTTGAGCTTACATCTGTCCTTTGGATTGGGACAGATCAATGCCCCCCGACTCATCAACAGCTTTGGTATAGGAGGCATTAAAAACTGAGATTCAGTTTGCCTGGGTTACAGCAAGGTCAGTGTACTTAGGAAGCAGGTTTTCCTTTTCTCACAGCCAAGCTAACAGCCGGAGGATCACGTCCCTAAGTCTTTGATGGTGGTGCATTTAGAGCAGACATTCCCTGTCCATTTTCCAGTTCCACCTTATCTTTATCTTTTGTGGGAATCATCTCGAACCTGAACCATTTGTGCCCAGCTGAGGATAAACACACCGGCGGGCTAGCACTGCTAGCATTAACGTGCTCCATTTTCATGATGGCTAGCAACTGACTGCTACTTAACAGGAGTCCGGAACACAAACGTGCGGTCCCAGCCGTATAAGGCTAACCGTGTTGGGGAATCAATAGCATTACAACCTTTTAGTTAAGATTAAAATGATTTAATGAAAATGATTAATAAAAACAAATCCGAGTGTAGGCTGTTGCATCTGTTGCATGATGACTAGCTCTTGACACAAAGCCACACACACAACCACACACTCCAATATATATATATACACACACAGACAGTCAGAAGTAAACACGTTCAGCTACTTGTAGTACACACACCTCAGATACACTATGATGGATCAAACATTTTTACACAACACACCGGTGACACACACACCTCGACCATAAAAATGAAATGTGGTGCTTATGTTGCCCAGCTATCCTCTTCCTTGCATCCTATCTCCACGACAACCAGTTGAACAGTTAATCTCAGAGAGTCATACCAATCTGGCCTGTATTCTCTGCTGTCTCTGATTTCTCTCTGCTGTCTCTGATTCTCTCTCGCTTCTCTGCTTCTCTGCTGTCGCTCTGATTTCTCTCTCTTCTCTGCTCTCTCTCTCTGATTCCTCTCTGCTTATCTGATCTCTCTCTGATTTCTCTCTGCTTCTCTGCTGTCTCTGATTTCTTCTGCTTCTCTTTCCATCTGTTCTTCCTGAAAGACTGAGGGGGCACTTCTATCTGTTCTTCCTGATAGAGCTGAGGGCACTTCTCTCTCTGTCTCTCTCTCTCTCTCTCTCTCTCTCTCGGTCTCTCTGTGTGTGTGTTTTCTATCTCATCTCTGTTGCAGGGTCAGCCAGAGTCATTCAAATACTGCCACTCACTTTAAAATAGCATTCTACAGCACACAGAACAAAAAATACAATATCTCAGTTTACTTCTTCTCTTCTCTAAGCATGGAAATAAAACATACCCTTGCAATATCTTATTACATTACACATATAAGTTATTGTTTTACTGTATTCCAAAGGCAGTGCAAAGTCAATGCCCTCTAAAACTTAACTCATAAACTACCTTTTCCTTCACAAAGCGTGTGTTGAATGAAAACATGTATATCACAGAACTTCAGTGATTCTGTGTTTTGGCAGCATGTGTGTCTACTGTGTACTGGGTTAAGTGAGATTTTGTGCATGTCTCAGTAGTTTGGTAGTATATGTCTGCATACGTGCATGCAAACATCTGCAAGTTTATGCATGTGCATGTACAGTACCAGTCAAAAGTTTGGACACACCTACTCATTCAAGGGTTTTTCTTTATTTTTTTACTATTTTCTACATTGTAGAATAATAGTGAAGACATAAAAATAATGAAGGAACACATACGGAATCATGTAGTAACCAAAAATTGGTATTTTATATTTTAGAGTCTTCAAAGTAGCCACCCTATGCCTTAACGACGGCTTTGCACACTCTTGGCATTCTCTCAACCAGCTTCCTTCCCCTGAAATGCTTTTCCAACAGTATTGATGGAGTTCCCACATATAATGAAGACTTGTTGGCTGGTTTTCCTTAACTCTGCGGTCCAATTCATCCCAAACCATCTCAATTGGGTTGAGGTTGGGTGATTGTGGACGCCAGGTCATCTGATGCAGCACTCCATAACTCTCCTTCATGGTCAAGTAGCCCTTACACAGCTTGGAAGTGTATTAGGTCATTGTCCTGTTGAAAAACAGATTATAGTCCCAGAATGATGTGGTAGCCATGCTGGTTAAGTGTGCCTTGAATTCTAAATAAATCATCAACAGTGTTACCAGCAAAGCACCTCCACACCATCACACCTCCTCCATGCTTCACAGTGGGAACCACACATGCAGAGATCATCCATTCACCTACTCTGCGTCTCAAATTTGGACTCATCAGACCAAAGGACAGATTTCCACCGGTCTAATGTTCATTGCTCGTGTTTCTTGGCCCAAGCAAGTCTCTTCTTATTGGTATTATTTAGTAGTGGTTTCTTTGCAGAAATTCGACCATGAAGGCCTGATTCACGGAGTCTCCTCTGAACAGTTGATGTTAAGATTTGTCTGTTACGTGAACTCTGAAGCATTTATTTGGGCTGCAATTTCTGAGGTTGGTAACTCTAATGAACTTATCCTCAGCAGCAGAGGTAACTCTGGGGTCTTCCTTTCCTGTGGCGGTCCTCATGACAGCCAATTTCATCATAGTGCTTGAAATTTTCTAAAATTGACTGACCTTCATGTCTTAAAGTAATGATGGACTGTCATTTCTCTTTGCTTATTTGTGCTGTTCTTGCCATAATATGGACTTGGTCTTTTACAAAATAGGGCTGTCTTCTGGGCAAAAAAGTATTTAGTCAGCCATTTAGTCAGCCACCAATTGTGCAAGTTCTCCCACTTAAAAAGATGAGAGGCCTGTAATTTTCATCATAGGTACACTTCAACTATGACAGACAAAATGAGAAAAAAAAATCCAGAAAATCACATTGTAGGATTTTTTTATGAATATATTTGCAAATTATGGTGGAAAATAAGTATTTGGTCACCTACAAACAAGCAAGATTTCTGGCTCTCACAGACCTGTAACTTCTTCTTTAAGAGGCTCCTCTGTCCTCCACTCGTTGCCTGTATTAATGACACCTGTTTTGAACTTGTTATCAGTATAAAAGACCCCTGTCCACAACCTCAAACAGTCACACTCCAAACTCCACTATGGCCAAGACCA
>NC_036842.1:77738764-77740609 GCF_002910315.2 Salvelinus sp. IW2-2015 | reverse complement strand
AAGAGCTGTCAAAGACCACCAGAAACAAATTGCTAGACCTGACCAGGCTGGGCAAGACTGAATCTGCAGCCTCTTCCATTTTTGTGGTAATGCTGCAATTAATTTGTTGTAATTTTGGGTAGAGCAGACATTTCCATATGTCTGTGTTAGCTGCATGTGTGACTCCACCAGTCCTATTTATGATATCATTCACTAAAAGTATACCTTTTTTTTAAATTTCTTCCACCAACATTTATTTTAATCAATTAGTATAGTTGAGTTTAACCACCATATTTGTTCTGTCTTTTCAAGTGGATTAAACTGAAATTGCAACCAACTTTCTAAGGCTTGTTTAAAAAATAAAGATATTTTGGAGATGATTTCCTTTTCAAACAACCGAAAGTGGGCAGGTTTAATCTGAATAAAGGGAAAAAGGCCCTGCTTGAACATAGGATGAGACATTCGTACCAATTTACCAGAGAACCAGTTTGGATTTAAGTATAACTTTTGTATGACTGATGCCTTTAGTGAGAGGTCTAATGCTTTAATATTTAATAATTTCTGCCCTCCGAATTCATATTCGTTATATAAATAGGCCCTTTTAATTTTATCTGGCTTGCCGTTCCAATTAAATTGAATATTTTTTTGTTCATATAATTTAAAAAGCAGGTCACTAGGTGTGGGCAAAACCATAAGCAAATAGGTAAACTGTGATATGACTAAAGAGTTAATCAGGGTGATTTTTTTCCCCCCACAAATAGACAGGTATTTTCCTTTCCATGGTAGCAAGATCTTATCTGTTTTTGCTAACTTTCTATAAAAATGTATTGGAGTGAGATCATTTCTTTCTTTTGGGTTTTGTATACCGAGTATGTCCACATCTCCGTCAGACCATTTAATTGGTCAAATTTGAAATTTTTWGTGATCCATAATTTAGTTTTAATCCAGAGAGGATAGCAAAAGTATCTAGATCCTCTATGAGGCTGTGGAGAGACTCTAATTGTTGTTTTAAAAGAACATGAATCATCAGTGTACACTAACACCTAAGTTTTTAAGCTACGGATTTCTAATCCCTTAATATTATTGTTTGATCTAATCTTAACAGCTAACATTTCGATGGCAATAATAAATAGATATGCCGATAGTGGACAACCTTGTTTTACTCCTCTAGATAGTTTAAAACTTTCTGAGATGTAGCCATTATTTACTATTTTACACCTAGGGTTAACCCATTTTATAAGAGATTCCCCAAAATTGAAATATTCTAGGCATTTATATATAAACTCCAGTTGTACTTTATCAAAAGACTTTTCAAAATCAGCTATGAAKKCCAAGCCTGGTGTCCCCGATATTTCATAGTATTCTATTGTTTCCAGTACTTGTCTTATTATCTCCAATGTATCGTCCATGTAAAATCCTGTCTGATTAGGATGAATAATATCTGACAAAACTTTTTTTATTCTATGCGCCAAGCATTTTGCTAGGATTTTTGCATKACAACACTGAAGTGTAAGAGGTCTCCAATTTTTTAGATGGACTGGATCTGTATATATACCACTTTGGTCCTGTTTCAGTAATAATGATATCAGACCTTCTTGTTGCGTGTCTGATAATCTACCATTTATATAGGAGTGGTTAAAACATGCTAATAATGGTCCTTTGAGTATATCAAAAAAAGTTTTGTATACTTCCACTGGTATGCCATCCAGCCCTGGAGTTTTCCCAGCCTTAAACGCCCCAATTGCATCAAGCAGTTCCTCCTCCGTAATTTGGACTTCACATGAGTCTTTCTGTACAGATGTTCATTTTACATTATTATTAGTAAAAAAATCCATACAATTAGTTTCAGTTAGTGGAGATGGAGGA
>NC_036842.1:77696413-77735462 GCF_002910315.2 Salvelinus sp. IW2-2015 | reverse complement strand
AGGGCCGACATACAAGTCCTTACTTTCCCCCTTCTAATAGTGCCTCTTCCATTTTTTGTGTAAGGCAGCAATTAATTGTTGTAATTTTGGGTGAGCCAGACATTTCTATCGTCTGTGTAGCTTGCATGTGTGGACTCCACCAGTCCTATTTATGTATCATTCACTAAAAGTATACCTTTTTTTTAAATTTCTTCCACCAACATTTATTTTAATCAATTAGGATAGTTGAGTTAACCACCATATTTGTTCTGTCTTTCAAGTGGATAAACTGAAATTGCAACCAACTTTCTAAGGCTTTTTAAAAAATAAAGATATTTTGGAGATGATTCCTTTTCAAACAACCGAAAGTGGCAGGTTTAACTCTGAATAAAGGGAAAAAGGCCCTGCTTGAACATAGGATGAGACATTCGTACCAATTTACCAGAGAACCAGTTTGAATTTTAAGTATAACTTTTGTATGACTGCATTGCCTTAGTGAGAGGTCTAATGCTTTAATATTTAATAATTTCTGCCCTCCGAATTCATATTCGTTATATAAATAGGCCCTTTAATTTTATTGGCTTTGCCTTCCAATTAAATTGAATATTTTTTTGTTCATATAAATTTAAAAAAGCAGTCACTAGGTTGTGGGCAAAACCATAAGCAAATAGGTAAACTGTGATATGACTAAAGAGTTAATCAGGGTGATTTTTCCCGCCCAAAATAGACAGGTATTTTCCTCCATGGTAGCAAGATCTTATCTTTTTTTGCTACTTTCTATAAAAAATGTATTGGAGTGAGATCATTTCTTTCTTTTGGGTTTTGTATACCGAGTATGTCACATCTCCGTCAGACCATTTAATTGGTCAAATTTGAAATTTTAGTGATCCATAATTTAGTTTTAATCCAGAGAGATAGCAAAGTATCTAGATCCTCTATGAGGCTGTGGAGAGACTCTAATTGTTGTTTTAAAAGAACATGAATCATCAGTGTACACTAACACCTAAGTTTTTAACTACGGATTTCTAATCCTATATATTATTGTTTGATCTAATCTTAACAGCTAACATTTCGATGGCAATAATAAATAGATATGCCGATAGTGGACAACCTTGTTTTATCCTCTAGATAGTTTAAAACTTTCTGAGATGTAGCCATTATTTACTATTTTACACCTAGGGTTAACCCATTTTATAAGAGATTCCCCAAAATTGAAATATTCTAGGCATTTATATATAAACTCCAGTTGTACTTTATCAAAAGACTTTTCAAAATCAGCTATGAAAACCAAGCCTGGTGTCCCCGATATTTCATAGTATTCTATGTTTCAGTACTTGTCTTATTATCTCCATGTATCGTCATGTAAAATCCTGTCTGATTAGATGAATAATATCTGACAATACTTTTTTATTATGGGCCAAGCTTTTGCTAGGATTTTTGCATAACACACTGAAGTGTAAGAGGTCTCCAATTTTTAGATGGACTGGATCGTGTATATATTACCACTTTGGTCCTGTTTCAGTAATAATGATATCAGACCTTCTTGTTGCGTGTCTGATAATCTACCATTTATATAGGAGTGGTTAAAAACATGCTAATAATGGTCCTTGAGTATATCAAAAAGTTTTGTATACTTCCACTGGTATGCCATCCAGCCTGGAGTTTTCCCAGCCTTAAACGCCCCAATTGCATCAAGCAGTTCCTTCCTCCGTAATTTGGACTTCACATGAGTCTTTCTGTACAGATCGTTCATTTTACATTAATTATTAGTAAAAAATCCATACAATTAGTTTCAGTTAGTGGAGAGTGGAGGAGTCGAGAATGAAAACATATTCTTAAAGTACTTTACTTCCTCTTTCAAAATATAATTTGGTTAATCATGCGTGCGCCATTTGTAACAAGTTTTAATAAAAAAAATTGGTAGCATTTCTATGTTGAAGATTGAAAAAGAATTGGTGGCATTTTCCCCATATTCCATCCAGTTCGCTTATTTGTATAATATATTACACTGGATCTTTCTTGAATAAGTTCCTCCATTTCTTTTTGTTTTCCTCTAACTTATTCGTGCCTCTATGGTACCGTTTTTATTGCTATCTAACTGTACTGTTAGTCCTTCAATTTTCTTTGTTAATATGGCTCTTTTGATCTAAATTGCTTTTGTTTTATAGATGAGAACTGAATTGTATGGCCTCTAAAGGCACACTTAAGTGTTCCATCCAATAAGGGGATCTGCTTACTATGTTATGTCTGGAAAAGTCAGTTATAAATTCTTCTGTCCTAGTTCAAACCAATGTATCATCTAGTAGGCTTTGATTAAATTTCCATATCCTCGCCCACGTGGAAATTCTGTAAGATAATATATACAGTGGGGAGAACAAGTATTGACACACTGCCGATTTTGCAGGTTTTCCTACTTACAAAGCAGTAGAGGTCTGTAATTTGTATCATAAGTACACTTCATATGTGAGAGACGGAATCTTAAAACAATATATCAGAAAATCACATTGTATGATTTTTAAGTAATGAATTTGCATTTTATTGCATGACATAAAAGTATTTGAAGTATAAAGCAGAACTTAATTATTTGGTACAGAAACCTTGTTTGCAATTACAGAGATCATACGTTTCCTGTAGTTCTTGACCAGTTTGCACACACTGCAGCAGGGATTTTGGCCCACTCCTCCATACAGACCTCTCCAGATCCTTCAGTTTTCAGGGCTGTCGCTGGGCAATACGGACTTCAGCTCCCTGCAAAGATTTTCTTTTGGTTCAGGTCTGGAGACTGCTAGGCCACTCCAGGACCTTGAGATGCTTCTTACGGAGCCATCCTAGGTGCCCTGGCTGTGTGTTTCGGGTCGTTGTCATGCTGAGAACCCAGCCACGACAATCTTCAACTGCTCTTACTGAGGAGAGGAGGTTGTAGGCCAAGATCTCGCGATACATGCCCCATCCATCCTCCCCTCAATACGGTGCAGTCGTCTTGTCCCTTTGCAGAAAAGCATCCCCAAAGAATGATGTTTCCACCTCCATGCTTCACGGTTGGGATGGTGTTCTTGGTTGTACTCATCTTCTTCCTCCAAACACGGCGAGTGGAGTTTAGACCAAAAAGCTCTATTTTTGTCTCATCAGACCACATGACCTTCTCCCATTCCTCCTCTGGATCATCCAGATGGTCATTGGCAAACTTCAGACAGGCCTGGACATGCGCTGGCTTAAGCAGGGGGAACTTGCATGCGCTGCAGGATTTTAATCCATGATGGCGTAGTGTGTTTACTAATGGTTTTCTTTGAGACTGTGGTCCCAGCTCTCTTCAGGTCATTGACAGGTCCTGCCGTGTAGTTCTGGGCTGATCCCTCCACCTTCCTCATGATCATTGATGTTCCACGAAGTGAATCTGCATGGAGCCTCAGACGAGGGTGACTGACCGTCATTTTGAACTTCTTCCATTTTCTAATTAATTGCGCAACAGTTGTTGCCTTCTCACCAAGCTGCTTGCTTATTGTCCTGTAGCCCATCCAGCCTTGTGCAGGTCTACAATTTTATCCCTGATGTCCTTACACAGCTCTCTGGTCTTGGCCATTGTGGATAGTGTGGAGTCGGTTTGATTGAGTGTGTGAACAGGTGTCTTTTATACAGTTAACGAGTTCAAATAGGTGCAGTTAATACAGGTAATGAGTGGAGAACAGAGGGCTTCTTAAAGAAAAACTAACAGGTCTGTGAGAGCTGGAATTCTTACTGGTTGGTAGGTGATCAAATACTTATGTCATGCAATAAAATGCAAATGAATTACTTAAATCATACAATGTGATTTTCTGGATTTTGTTTTAGATTCCGTCTCTCACAGTTGAAGTGTACCTATGATAAAAAATGACAGACCTCTACATGCTTTGTAAGAAGGAACCTGCAAAATCGCAGGTGTATCAAATACTGTTCTCCCCACTGTATGCCAATTATGTGAAGATCCGACCGCATTCTGTCCCTATCAAAACTTTTTAAACTTTTGGTGCCAGAGAGAATGGCATAAGAAAGTATCAAGGGGGTCGGGGTGGTCTGCCGGGCATTTGGTGCTTGAGGCTTAATCAGCCTCCGCCATGTATATTCACTAGGTCAGGGTATTTAAGTTTCCATATATCACTAATTCCAATATATCCATGACATTTGTGATTTCCTTAAGTGCCTGAGGGTGATAGTTTGTAGTGTGATTTCCTTTCCGTCCATAGAGGTATTTAAGACCGTATTAAATCTCCCACCATAATAATAGAGTCTAGTGTTGCTTGTAGAGTTCATAAATTCTTATATTTTCAAAAGCTTGGATCATCATTATTCGGACCGTATAGGTTAATAAGCCATATCTGTTAATTGTCCAATAACATATTTAAAATATTCCATCTACCTTGATATTCTGTTTGGACAATTTGCACATTTGGATCAAAATTACTGTTAATTAAAACCATCACCTCTTTTGAATTTCTTTGCCCATGGGAGAAATATTTTACGCCTCCTCCAGTTCTTTTTCCACAACTTCATCTAAATTGTTGAATGGGTTTCCTGTAAACATAGATATTATATTCCTTCTCTTTAGCCAGGTAAATACTGATCTTCTTCTATATCTGCTAGGCCATTACAATTGTAACTGGCTATAATTATTTCACCACTTACCATAATGAGAACAACTTTCAATTTTTTAAATCAAAATATATGTTTGTAACGTACCATTTAAAAAGTAACATGATGATTGAGTGTCTATATAAGTGTACCATGATATTTGCATTGCTACTAAGTAAACCTCCAATTGGTCCCTACATTCACCCGCTAAAAGCCTCATCCGAGGACCACCCCTGACCCCCCCCCCCCCCCCCCCCCCTCGTATCCCATAGCCTGAACCGACTGGGATCCATCCTTTGAAAAGAGCACACAGTGCATTTACTGAATTGAAATAGATCAACTGCCAAATGCATTTCCATCGCCTCACCTCGATTTGTATTATCTATAGCTGTGGATCATCTTCTATTGTCCCTAACATCTTTTTACTCCTTCGCAACAGTTGTGGATACACACATACACCCACACACACTCAACCCTTTCCCCCACACAACCATAAGCTCAAAATTCTCAACAATTGCACCATCCAGAGCCAACTCAGAAAGGTCTTGATTTACAAATGCACTTACTGTTGCAGCTGCATGAGAAGACCTGCAAGACCGTGCAAAAAATGGGCAGAAATTGAGAGATTTTATTAACATTGTCACATCCTAGATGAGGAGGTCCAATGTACACCTTTCCCTGAAACACCCACAATACGGTCACCCTATTGACCATTATTACCAAGCATCTCCATGCAGTCAGACTTTTGATTTTGTGCCACCAAGGTCACGAATAATATACCCCTCTCTGAATGTCGAGTGTGACCCCCCCTCCCCATGGGTTACTGCAGCTAGTGTTGCCAACACTGCCACTGCCTGGGTGGGGGCACCCCACTGGAATCCCCACCGGCTAGGTACAAGGTAGTCAAGGTTCTCATTAGCAGCTTTGAGAATTTCCTTGTGTTGTATCCTCTCCCTTTACGGGGCTAGCATACTACACAAGTATATCTTGTCACAAGACAACTGATTGGTTCAAACGCATTAAGAAGGAAAGAAATTCCACAAATTATCTTTTAACAAGGCACACCTGTTAATTGAAATGCATTCCAGATGACTAACGCCTGAAGCTGGTTGAGAGAATGCCAAGAATTTACAAAGCTGTCATCAAGGCAAAGGGTGGCTACTTTGAAGAATCTCAAATATAAAATATATTTGGATTTGTTTAGCACTTTTTTGGTTACTACATGATTCCATATGTGTTATTTCATAGTTTTGATGTCTTCACTATTATTCAACAATGTAGAAAATAGTAAAAATAAATAAAAACCCTGGAATGAGTTGTCCTAACTTTTCACTGGTACTGTATGTGTGTTTTATGTATTGCCTGGGTTGCAAGAAGAGGTAAGGGGGTGACTGGGCATACTGGACCTGGCCCTCATAGTTGAGATTAACCCCCAGCCTTAATGAAGGGGGCACGGAGAGGAGGAGGAAGAGATATACAAAGGACAGAGTGAGTGAGAGATGAGAATATATAGAGGCAGAAAAAGTACGAGGTGTAAAAAAATGTGGCCATCCGTAAATCCCAGAGGGGAAGGCCTTTCCCAGAGGGAAATCCGGACGATGCTGGGCCGATTGTGCGCTGCCCTATGGGACTCCCAATCATGGCGGCCGGATTTGATACAGCTTGGATTCGAACCACGTACTATAGTGACGCCTCTTGCACTGAGATACATTGCCTTAGACCGCTGTGCCAGTCAAAGCCAGCTTTCTAAAGGAAGATGCATTCAATTTTCATCAAATCAAATTTTTATTTGTCACATGCGCCGAATACAACAGGTGTAACAGTGAAAMGCATATTTACAAACCCTTAAACCAACAGTGCTTTAAGAAAACAAATACAAATAAATGTTGAGTAAAAAATTGAAATTAAAAGTAACAAATAATAAACACCAACAGTAAAATAACAATAGCGAGGCTATATACAGGGGGTACCGGTACAGAATCAATGTGCGGGGGCACCAGTTAGTCAAGGTAATTGAGGTAATATGTACATGTAGAGTTAAAGTGACTATGCATAGATTATAGACGGAGAGTAGCAGCAGCGTAAAAGAGGAGTGTGGGTAGCCCTTTGATTAGCTGTTCAGGAGTCTTATGGCTTGGGGGTAGAAGCTGTTAAGAAGCCTTTTGGACCTATTCTTGGCGCTTGGCGTGCGGTAGCAGAGAGAACAGTCTATGACTAGGGTGGCTGGAGTCTTCGACAATTTTTAGGGCCTTCCTCTGACARCGCCTGATTTAGAGGTCCTGGATGGCAGGAAGCTTGGCCCCAGTGATGTACTGGGCCGTATGCACTACCCTCTGTAGTGCTTTGTGGTTGGAGGCCGAGCAGTTGCCATACCAGGCAGTGATGCAACCAGTCAGGATGCTCTCGATGGTGCAGCTGTGGAACCTTCTGAGGATCCATGCCAAATCTTTTCAGTCTCCTGAGGGGAAATAGGCTTTGTTGTGCCCTCTTCACGACTGTCTTACACGGAATGCATGCGCCATCGTGCGCTATCGTGCATACATTTATTTTGTCCCCCTACACCAAACGCAATCACGACACGCAGGTTAAAATATCAAAACAAACTCTGAACCAAACTCCTATTTAGCTAGCTTGCTGTTGCTAGCTAATTTGTCCTAGGATATAAACATTGAGTTGTTATTTTACCTGAAATTCACAAGGTCCTCTACTCCGACAATTAACTTCTCAGGGATATGTGGGACGCCAACGTCCRACTTGGCCAAAAGCCAGTAAAAATGCAGCGCGCCAAATTCAAATAAATTACTATAAAAATCAATCTTTCATGGAATCACACATGAAAGACACCAAATTAAAGCTACACATGTTGTGAATCCAGCCAACATTTCTGATTTCAAAAAGGATTTACGGCGAAAGCACACCAAACGATTATGTTAGGTCAGTACATAGCCACAGAAAAACACAGCCATTTCCCAGCCAAAGATAGGAGTCACAAAAAGCAGAAATAGAGATAAAATGAATCACTAACATTTGATGATCTTCATCAGATGACACTCATAGGACATCATGTTACACAATACATGTATGTTTTGTTCGATAATGTGCACATTTAAATCCACAAATCTCAGTTAATTGGCGGCCAATTTTCAGAAATGCCTCCAAAATATCAGGAGAAATTGCAGAGCCACATCAAATAACAGAAATACTCATCATAAACTTTGATGAAAGATACATGTTTTACATAGATTAAAGATACACTTGTTCTTAATGCAACCGCTGTGTCAAATTTCAAAAAAACTTTACGGAAAAAGTAAACCATGCAATAGTCTGAGACGGCGCTCAGATATAAACAAAATTTCTCCGCCATGTTGGAGTCAACAGAAATACGAAATTACATCATAAATATTCCCTTACTTTGATGATCTTCATCAGAATGCACTCCCAGAATCCTAGTTCCACAATAAATTGTTGTTTGTTCGATAATGTCCATATTATGTCCAAGTAGCTAATTTTTGCTAGCACGTTTAGTACACATGTCCAAACGCTTGCGCAGGTCCAGGCGAACTCCGGACGAAAACTTCAAAAAGTTATATTACAGGTCGAATAAACTTGTCAAACTAAGTAGAGAATCAATCTTCAGGATGTTGTTATCATAAATATTCAATAACGTTCCAACCGGAGATTTCCTTTGTGTCTACAGAAGTAATGGAACGCAAGGCGATATCATGTGGAATGCGCATGACCAGGAACTGGCACTCTGCCAGACCACTGACTCAAACACCTCCCATCCGGCCCCACATCACAGTAGAAGCTTCATTCAATGTTCTACAGACTGTTGACATCTAGTGGAAGGCGTAGGAAGTGCAAACAGAACCATATCCCACTTGGATTTCTATAGGCGATGAGTRGAAAATCGACCAGCCTCAGAATTCTCACTTCCTGTTTGGATTTTTTCTCAGGTTTTTGCCTGCCATATGAGTTCTGTTATACTCACAGACATCATTCAAACAGTTTTAGAAACTTCAGAGTGTTTTATATCCAATYGTAATAATAATATGCATACATTAGCATCTGGGACAGAGTAGGAGGCAGTTCACTCTGGGCACGCTATTCATCCAAAGTGAAAATGCTGCCCCCTATRCTAGAGAAGTTAATCCACACATAAAACGGCCAACCGAATTGTTTCTAGTCATCTCTCCTCCTTCCAGGKTTTTTCATCTTTGAACTTATATGGCGTTTGGCATCTACACTTTCATAGTATTAACACAACAACCTGCAAAACATTTCGTCTTTCAACCTGCTTCTATAAACCAATGAGGAGATGGGAGAGGCATGACTTGCAGCGTGATCTGCGTCAGAAATAGAAAGGAGTTCTATTTTAGCCCTTGGCATCGCAGACAGCAGTGTGGGTGCAATAATTGAATAACATAGATTTCTTAATTTATTTTGCGACGCTCGCGCACGCGACGTGTCCAGTCTGGTCAGCATGTTAGTGTGTTTGGACCATGATAGTTTGTTGGTGATGTGGACACCAAGGAACTTGAAGCTCTCAACCTGCTCCACTGCAGCCCCGTCGATGATAATGGCAGCGTGCTCGGTCCTCCTTTTCCTGTAGTCCACAATCATCTCCTTTGTCTTGATCACATTGAGGGAGAGGTTGTTGTCCTGGCACCACACGACCAGGTCTCTGACCTCCTCCCTATAGGCTGTCTCATCATTGTCAGTGATCAGGCATACCACTGTTGTGTCATCAGAAAACTTGATGATGGTTTTGGAGTCGTGCCTGGCCATGCAGTCATGAGTGCACAGGGAGTGCAGGAGGGGACTGAGCACGCACCCCTGAGGGGCCCCCGTGTTGAGGATCAGTGTGGCGGATGTGTTGTTACCTATCCTTACCACCTGGGGGCATCCCGTCAGGAAGTCCAGAATCCAGTTGCAGAGGGAGGTGTTTAGTCGCAGGGTCCTTAGCTTAGTGATGATTTTTGAGGGCACTATGGTGTTGAACACTGAGCTGTAGTCAATGAATAGCATTCTCACATAGGTGTTCCTTTTGTCCAGGTGGAAAATAGCAGTGTTGAGTGCAATAGAGATGGCATCATCTGTGGATCTGTTGGGGCGGTATGCAAATTGGAGTGGGTCTAGGGTTTCTGGGATAATGGTGTTGACGTGAGCCATGACCAGCCTTTCAGAGCACTTCATGGCTACAGACGTGAGTGCTACGGGTCGGTAGTCATTTAAGCAGGTTACCTTAGTGTTCTTGGACACAGGGACTATGGTGGTCTGCTTGAAACATGTTGGTATTACAGACTCAATCAGGGACAGGTTGAAAATGTCAGTGAAGACACTTGCCAGTTGGTCAGCGCATGCTCGGAGTACACGTCCTGGTAATCCGTCTGGCCCTGCGGCCTTGTGAATGTTGACCTGTTTAAAAACTACGGACAGCGTAGATCACACAGTCGTCTGGAACAGCTGGTGCTCTCATGCATGTTTCAGTGCTACTTACCTTGAAGCGAGCATAGAAGTAATTTAGCTCGTCTGGTAGGTTTGTGTCACTGGGCAGCTCGTGGCTGTGCTTCCCGTTGTAGACTGTAATAGTTTGCAAGCCCTGCCACATCCGCGAGCGTCGGAGCCGGTGTAGTACGATTCAATCTTAGCCTTGTGTTGATGCTTTGCCTGTTTGATGGTTCATCGGAGGATTTCTTAAAAAGCAGGATTTCTTAAAAAGCTCCCGGATTAGAGTCCCCCTCCTGGAAAGCGGCAGCTCTACCTTTTAGCTCAGTGCGGATGTTGCCTGCAATCATTGGCTTCTGGTTGGCGTATGTACGTACGGTCACTGTGGGGATGACGTCATCGATGCGCTTATTGATGAAGCCAGCGACAGATGTGGTGTACTCCTCAATGCCATCGAAAGAATCCCGGAACATATTCCAGTCTGTGCTTGCAAAACAATCCTGTAGCTTAGCATCTGCTTCATCTGACCACTTTCTTGTTGACCGAGTCACTGGTGCTTCCTGGTTTAGTTTTTGCTTGTAAGCAGGAATCAGAAGGATATAATTATGGTCAGATTTGCCAAATGGAAGGAGAGCTTTGTACGCGTCTCTGTGTCTGGAGTAAAGGTGGTCTAGTTTTTTTCCCTCTGGTTGCACATTGAACATGCTGATAGAAATTCGGTTAAACTGATTTGAGTTTCCCTGCATTAAAGTCCCCGGCCACTAGGAGCGCCGCCTCTGGATGAGCGTTTTCCTGTTTGCTTATGGCCGTATACAGCTCATTGAGTGCGGTTTTGGTGCCAGCATCGGTCTGCAGTCGTATATAGACAGCTACGAAAAATATAGATGTAAACTCTCTTGGTAAATAGTGTGGTCTGCAGCTTATCATGAGATACTCTACCTCAGGCGAGCAAAACCTGGAGACTTCCTTAGATTTCGTGCACCAGCTGTTGTTTACAAATATTCATAGGCCGCCGCCCCTTGTCTTACCAGAGGCCGCTGTTCTATCCTGCCGAAAAAGCTTAAAACCCACCAACTGTATGTTATTCATGTCGTCGTTCAGCCACGACTCGGTGAAGCATAAGATATTACCGTTTTTAATGTCCCGTTGATGGGATATACGTGCTCGTAGTTCATCTATTTTATTATTGATTGATTGATTCTACGTTGGCTAATAGGACCGATGGTAAAGGTAGATTACCCTCTCGGCGATGGATCCTTACAAGGCACCCGGACCGTCGTCCACGATACCTCCGTCTTTTCTTCCTGCGAATGACGGGGATGAGGGCCTTGTCACGTGTCTGGAGTAAATCCTTCCCGCCCGACTCGTGAGGAAGAAGAATTTCTCCAGTACGGGGTGAGTAATCGCTGCCCTGATATCAATAAGCTCTTTTCGGTCATAAGACACGGTGGCAGAAACATTATGTACAAAATAAGTTACAAATAACACGACAAAACATACACAATAGCACAATTGGTTACGGGATTGTAAAACAGCAGCTCCTTCGGCGCCACATATTTGATATAGCACACACTTTTCTTGACAGAAGGTTGCACATAGTGCCTTGACAGTTTATGATGTAGACTGATTTTCAATCATTGCAAAGACATACAGTGTCCAGGAGTCACTGCTCCCCTTCTAATATCACCTGAACGTTGCTGGCCTGGGCGTGATCGAAAAGTTCCATTAACGTTTCAGGGCCAAGAGAGAGCAAGGCCGAAGGCTGCTCTTTAGTGCCAACCTACTGTACATTGTTCTCCCTCAGATGTTTATTGCATTGTACAACGTCAGACTGGGCCAGGACTCTGAAGGAGCCAGATTGATTAGTTTGATCTCCCAACCTCCTAGCAGACTGCCTCTGTCTCTGTGTGCCCTCCTTGCTTTCACCCAGACTCCATTACCCATCGATTTTCCTTCCCACACAAACGCACAGGCAAGGTCAGAGAATATCCTTTCAACTCCTCAGCCTTTTCCTCTCTCTCTCTCTCTCTCTTTTCTCTCTCTCTCTTTTCTCTCTTTTATTTTATTCCCCTCCGCTCCATGTCACTCCTCACTCTCGCTCATGCATGCTCGTCACGACCTGGTCCACCTGTGCTCAGAGACGTATTTTCTTATGGAGCGAGGGAGAGAAGGAAGGAAGGAGGGGCTGAGGGAGATGTGCTGAGGGGGAAGGAAAATAAAGAGGGAAAGTATTGGCTGCGGAAGGAGAGGAGAAGGTAGGAGGGATGCTGTTAGGAAGAAAATCTAATGTATTTAATTAAAGCTTAAACTATCATGCTCTTTGGTGGTTAGAGTCTTTTATGGCAAACATATTTGCAATTAAGAATGTTCTCTAGTATAAGGTTTAGGAAGGATTTGAAAGGAAAAGCACCCATCAAGTGTGTGTGTGGGTGCGTGTGTGTGTGTGCCTTTGCGCCAGCGGCATCAATTGGCAGGTAAAGATGGCTGTAATTCCAGTCCTCGAGTGCCTTTTTTGCCCCAGCTAACACACCTGACTCCAATAATCACCTAATCATGACCTTCAGTTTACAATGCAATTTGATTAATCAGCTGTGTTTGCTAGGGATGGAGAAAAAGTGTGACACCAATCAAGGACTGGAGTTTCCCACCCCTGTGTAGATGACTTGGGCTAGGTACTGTAACTGCTGTTTGATTTGACATGAAACTAAGCTAGAGTTTTAATCACGGTGCTTATGTAGATAGTGCATAGCAGTGTTTTTACCCCAGGTGGACTCCAATCAAGTTGTAGAAACATCTCAAGGATGATCAATGGAAACAGGATGCACCTGAGTTCAATTTTGAGTCTCATAGCATAGGGTCTGAATACTTATGTAAATAAAGTATTTCAGTTTTTTTTATATATATACATTTTCAAACATTTCTAAAAACCTGTTTTCGCTTTGTCATTGTGGGGTATTGTGTGTAGATTGATGAGAGAAAACATCTATTTAATGCATTTTAGAATAAGGCTGTA
The DNA here is from genome assembly GCF_002910315.2 of Salvelinus sp. IW2-2015. Classification (NCBI taxonomy): domain Eukaryota; kingdom Metazoa; phylum Chordata; class Actinopteri; order Salmoniformes; family Salmonidae; genus Salvelinus; species Salvelinus sp. IW2-2015. Next base: position 77,722,417 of record NC_036842.1, on the reverse strand, counting down.
ACATAACAACATGTGGAAAAAGTCTAGGGGTCTGAATACTTTCCGAATGCACTGTAAATGAAGCTACAGCAACAAGGTAATAAAGTCTGAAGTAAATTTTGGTTATTTTTTGCTGTTCTCAAAATTACATTTTTGAGTTTTTAAATTGTGTAGAAATGCAGTAAATATGCTTCAATTTTATTTTCCTGCTGGTATTGGCCTTACTTGACTGCAGGCGCATTCGTTTTATTTTGTACTGCTGAGCTGAACACCCCCACTGACTTTGGAAGCCACACAAAAAATGCTGGGGCTGTTTTTTGTAAACAACTTCTATTTAGGCTCAGAGGGGAAYGGGAAAAACTTGGCCCAGAATTAGAGAAGTTCAACTAAGAGGGAGCGCGTGATAGGAGTGGGGGGAGGGAGTGGGAGAGGTTGAAGGACAATGCTCTGGAAAAGAAACAAGAAAGTACTTAAATTTAGAGGGGTGGAGAGCAAGGGATTCCAGGCAACAAAAACAAAGAGAACACCTTCACAGAGGAATAAACAAGGGACATTTAATAACAGGGTCTGATTTTTTATTTTGTAAAGTCTCTCCCCTCTCCGCTCCCCCTCTTTTTTACCCAAAACTATGTAGCTTCTCTAATTAACTTTGATAGTTTTTTTATGTCCTGAGAGCTGCGCTCTGCTCTGCCTCTGAAGGACGAGGTGACCCCAAAGAGATGTGAATGAAGCTATAAGCACAGTAACTTCCCCCTTCCACACCCCTCCACCCACACACCCCCACCAATCCAGTTTCTGTGCGACCGCCTTGAAATTACCATTAATGCGAATTTTTGAACTAATTCCGACAATATAAGCTTGGATCAGACAGTGGCTATCCATACTGGTGCTACTGGGTTGCTGGGGGAGAAGGAGGAAAGGTAGCCATGACAGGGCATGGAGCGGCAAGTAGCCTAGAGGTTAGTGCATTGGGCCAGTAACCGGAAGGTTGCTGGATTGAATCCCCGAGCTGACAAGGTACAAATCTGTCGTTCTGCCCCTGAGCAAGGCAGTTAACCCACTGTTCTCTGGAAGCCAAAGACGTGGATGTTGATTAAGGCAGCCCCCTGCACCTCTCTGATTTAGAGGGGTTGGGCTAAATGTGGAAGACACATTCAGTTGAATACATTTAGTTGGACTACTGACGAGGATGCACCCCGGGTCCGGGATAAAGGGAAAAAGGAAAGGGGCCCCTTTCCAGGGGTGCATCCTCATCGCCTGTCCTTCGTATGAGTAGATGATGAAGGAAACGAGCAGACAAAAGAAGTGGATTGAGACTTCAGAATCATGTAGCCACAAACCATTCTCTGCTCGAATTCTCACTTTCTTAGGAGGCCAAAAGAAATGCAAGAAAGACATGATATGTGAGAAACAGACGGCAATCTGTTTTGATTGTTTTCTACAGCAAAGTGAGAGAGAGTGAGAAAATATGAAGAAAAACAACAACTCAGAGCCATGTCTTTTTTCTCCGCAGAGTTTAATGAATGTGATATACCATCCATGCAGAATGGGCTTTAAGCACTCAGGGCCTCCGCTGTGGCTGTAAACAAAGGCTGTACACACACACACACACACACACACACACACACACACACACACACACACACAAACGTGCACACGCATACACACACACAGGCAGACCAGACGCTCCAGTGTTGAGGGATTGTATTTCAGCGAGGAGAGGAGAGAGTATGCGGGTACTCTGCGTACCCCTCCTTCTTCCACACATAATCGCTGCAGCTTGAAAGAGCTCATAAATCAGCCTACCACAATGGATTGTAGGGGGAGAAATGTGTGCCCCTGGCATTTTAAATGGCGCAGTGCCAAGCCATGGACAGGCCAATAATAATTCTCTTTGTTATTCAAAGTGGCGAAAACACAGGGAGATGTTTGGCTGTTGGCTGGCTAAGAGATATACGGCGTACCCACTCACTACACCCCTTTCCTGTGTCAGTGATTCAGAGGGTTGAGGCCTTGCTTTGTAATGCTGGGTTTTACTAGAGCCGCCGGTTATGTATGCAGTGTCTATGCCCACATACTGGTGGCTAACTGGTTACTGGTGGTTGCTCAACTGACTGCTGAGTTGACCATGCCACCTACAGAAGGTTAGATCTCTTCCTATAGCGTCTGATTTACTAAGCTTTTGTGTTGCATACATTTTCCAGAGGGAACTTTGAATATTGAATAAATTATAAAGTACAGATTAAGAAGTAGAAGTTCTGAAGGATAAGTGGTTTTAGCTCTCTCTCTTCTCTCTCTCTGTCCCCCCAGATAGTGGATTTCTAATCTAGATAATGCTCTGAGGTTCTTTGATTTGCACGGCAGAGTGTCCCAGATGGAATCATCTTGCCATAGCAGGCTTGGGTCACACTATGGGACGGACTCCATGGGTCTATGCAAATCCAATGCACTTCTCAAAACGCCTATCCAGGCCCTGTAAAGTAATTATCTGCTCTGGACTGAAAAGCAAAGTAACCTAGTTCTTTCTGGTCTGACTTCTCCCCACGCATCTCCCTGTCTGTCCTCTGCCTGGTGTAGCTACTTTCTCCACAGTGTTTCCTCCTCCAGAGAGGGGATCAATATGTCTAAAGCAGGCTGCTAAAGTTAGGTGCTGCTGGGGTTAAACAGGGCTGGGTGATAGGGGTGGAGGCTCGTCAATCTCCTGGCTAGCCACTGAGATCTGGCCCTCCCTCCGTCTACCCTCCGTTAGATTGATCAATGGTGGATCTATACTAACGCTTCCCTCCACTTTGTTCTCTCTTTGTCTCTGTCTGCTTTCTGTCTGCTCTCCTTCCTAACTGCTTTCCATTCAGTTTCCAACATGTAGCTCTTAAGGTGGGGGGTAGGTCTATAGAAAAAGTGCAAAGAAGTACTGCAGGACAAGTAGAACTGCTAAATTCACTGACCTTTTAGTATAACAGAACTACATTTGTAACATTCTGTATTAGAACTCACCATTGCCAGAATGTCAATAAGAAGGATCCTTTAAGGCCATGAATGAAATGCGAGCAGCAGCCTGTAATATACAGTGATTGTCTGGTAGGACCCACATCCCTCTATCCCTCCCACTCTCACTCTTTGTCTCCCCCTCTCTCACTGTCCTGTTCTTCATCTCTCTCTCTCCTTCCTTCCCTTTCTCTCCCTCTACTTCTTTCCCTTCTTCTCATTCTTTCTTCTTTCTCATATTTTTCTCTTTTCCCCACAGCTCAACTCTATTATGAGACATTTACAACTGCAGCATCATCCATCCATAGTKATTTCTGCCATCATCCTAATAACAGACCCTTCTCCCCCTCCTCTCCTCTCCTCCCCACAGCCAAGATAAAGTCCAAGTGTGCTCTGACGTTCTTCGCCTGTGCCAACGGGATCCACTGTATCATCGGGCGGTTCCGTTGCAATGGCTTCAGCGACTGTCCTGACGGGAGCGACGAGAAGAAATGCAGTGAGTATCCCACAGCAACCACCTCCCATCCCATAATAACCCTGGCATAATACCCCATCATGACCTTAATGTACAGTATGTCATGGAAGCCACTCTCTATTTAACCACATACTGTATTTAAACACAGGTTGGTCTTGTGGACCTACTGTATGATCAGTGCAACTTGTCCTCTTGTAAGGATAATTTGGGAGCCAGCTTTAGCTGTAGTATGTAGAAGTGGTGGATTTGTGAGTGGGCTCACATGGCTCCCTCTGTTCCTGTTTCTCTCCATCTCGGCAGAGCAGCTTCTAACGAGCCAATCACTCTCCATCGTCAGAGACACTGTGCCTAGCCTGCAGGCCCCCACGCTGATGCACATCTAATCTAGCCATTTAAATGGAACTGCACTCCTTCCGCGTGCTCTGTGCTACGAATGCCGCGCTCTGAGAACCGACCACTATGTCTCTACTGCCTAATTGTCTGGATATTCTTACAAGATAATTCAGCCTCATTCTGCTCAGGCTTGGAACAAAGGCCAAGCAGCACAAGAGTGCAAAGAGGATTCAGAAGTGTTCTGAGGTCTCTCATGCTAGTTGGATTTGTGTATCTAATCAAACACCGAGATCAAATGGTTTTACTGTATCTCTGCGGTGTGAAGCAGTGTGATGCATTTCATTTTTTCATTAATTCCCTCTATTTCTTTGATAAATTGATCAATTGGACCGTGGTCAAGGTTTGAGGTTTCTCTAGTTTTTTTAGGTTTCTCCCGCTCTTCAATTTAAGGAGCTGGTGGTTATAAAAATGAAACAAAAGAATGCCTACAGTTTGTTTATCTCATACCTAACCCCTGACCTCTAACCTCTGAGCTGTGTTGTGATCCTCTCACAGCAGGTAACCCTCTGGTGTGCCTGGAGGCCCGCTTCAAGTGTCGTAACGGGCGCTGTGTGGACCGCAGTTTCCTGTGTAACGGACAGGACAACTGTCAGGACAACAGTGACGAGGAACACTGTGTCACTACCGCAGGTAAGGAGCTACACACTACATAGTAACTACCCACTAGCTACACACCAGCTACATGCTAGCTACGCGCTAGCGATACACTAACATGGCTACATGCTAATGGTTTCACAGTCACAAGGCACCATACTAGCATCCAACATTGCTCACTAGGATTCAATACTTTGCTACCAATTGCAATCCAAGCCAACTTTGTAAACTTTAAGTCAGAAGCAAGAAGCTAGCTTGTTGTTCCTGCAGAGAAAGTTAACATGCACATGTGCCTCAATACACATCTCCCAGACCTCCGTGGCCATCCTGATATAGGCCGGAGTCAGGATCCATCAGGTAGGAACCGTGTAGAGGTCTGCCATCAAGACAAATTGCAGCACGCAGAGAGGAGAAGCTCAGGGTTTATTATCCCTCTGAGCTGAGGAAGAGGAGGGGGAAATTAAACTGCATAAAGACAACACCACCCACAGGCACACACACACACACAGAGACACAAACACACAATCTATGCTGCCCCCCCCCCCCCCCCTGACTTTGCCTCTCTCTAGAATAAGAGCAGAGGTGCTGCAGATGACAGATAAGACACACAATATCCGTTTTAAGCCACCTGAAGTCATCCCACACTCCCCTCTTCCTCTCTACACTCCCCATCTCATGTAGTTAGAATGTTGTTTGGGTTACCTGCCTCTGACGTGTCTGATAATTACATCTAGCTTGCTCTCATTGTTTAACCTTCCATTGTTTTATTCCTGCAGTCTGATTTGGGCCATTTGTTAGACAGCCGCAGAGGATGGCCTRTATGTTTTTTTATCTATTTATTCATTGGGTAATGGGTTTTTGGAGGGGGAAGTGACAAAGTGGCGAACAATGCAATGTAGCAATATAAAATAGTGGTGAGGGAAAAATGGATACAGTTACATATCTAAATATTATTTTGGACGATATTATATTGATACTTTGATTGAAATAAAATAAAATAAAATAAAAATAATAAAAAGTGGGAGCATTTATTTTATTTTTTGCCAAGTGGCGTTAAGGGTTTATCATACCCGTACATGTTTACCAAAATGTGTGTACACGTATGCACAACAGTGGAATATTGGACTGTTAGCTTTCATACCTTTTAGAATTTTAACACAGCTCAAACAATTTCTCCAACTGTCAACACATTCAAATGAACTGAGGATACATACCAGAGACGCGTTGGTTGGGAATTGTGGGGAGGTGCTATGCGTCCCCCGCAGATGGTGGTATCAGAGCCGCGGASCTATGTCACAATGGAATACAGGACAATCACTTATCAGCATCTATGGACTATGATTTACAGTTTCGCTAGCGCTACTCAGCTGTACCTGAGCAAAAATGCAGGTATTTTTCATCCTATAGTTTGTTCTCCATCTATGTTTTCAGCCATTTTATTTCCATGACTGATCAAACCGAGAATCCAGGACACTCAATTTAGTATGATATGTTACGTTTGGTATGGTTACATAAGACAGAAGGTTACCTAAGGTAAAAACAAAATGCGCGTGGATGGGTGGGCATAAAATGTAAACGTCTAGCCACCCAAAGGTTCCGTGTTCCAATCTCATCACAGACAACTTTAGTATTTTAGCAACTTTGCAACTACTTCACTTTTTAGCTAACCCTTCCCCTAACCTTAACCCTTTAACCTAACTCCTAACCCCTAAACCTAACCCCTAGCCTAGCTAACCTTAGCCACCTAACTAACGTTAGCCAGAAAAAATGTGTAATTCATACGTATTGCAAATTCATAACATATTGTACGAATTACAATTCGGGTAAACATATCATACGACTTGTAATTTGTTAAATAGAGGCAGAACTTTACCAAAATGATTACTACGTTGTTTGCTGGAAATAAAAGTTTTGGCTTTGATACCGGCAATACCTTTCAGATATAAAGAAAAGCTGGAAAAAAGTTGGCAGTGTAGTAAAGTTGGTGGAAAAACGTGCAATAGAAACAATTGGAATAAAAGGCATGAGAGGCTAAGGTGGGATTTGAGATCAATAGAAGGAGAGGGATAGAGAGGGAGAGAGAGAGAGAGAGAGAGGCAGGGCGAAATGGGAGCCAGAAGATGATTGAATAGATAGAAGTGAGTGAGAGGGAATAGTAAGAGTGAGAGAGAGATAGCAGTAGTCTAGAGTCGAGCCCCGAGGCAGAGCGAGGGAGGGGGAGGGCTCTGTAATTCAGGAAGCAGAAATAACATTAAAGCCCATTCGGCAAAGCAGCGTTTCCTTTTCCTCACAAATCTGTGTTTGGGTGTACGGTGTCAGAGGGGGTTGGGGGCGGGTTGTGTGTTTGACCCCCCCTTTGCCTCATCACAGCAGGAGAAGAGCCCGGGGGCACAGACGTCCCAGACACACACACAAACACACTGGAGACCAGAGACACACTCTGCATGCCCAAGCACCAAACACACACACACTAAAGCAATAATACGCCCAGTATAACTCCCTGACCTTCAGCAGTCTAATATCAGAATGAGAAGTTTGTGAATGTGAAATAGTATGAGACATGCAGAGAGCTGTAGATGAAGTGTTCTCTGTTAGATGGAAAGTTGGAGACAGTAATATTAATTCACAGAATGAAAGTTATTTCAAATCTGCTACGAAGGGACATTTTTTGAAAGTATAGCCATTGAATTGTCTTTGTGTGTGTGTGTGTGTGTGTGTGGTGTGTGTGTGTGTGTGTGTGTGTGGTGTGTGTGTGTGTGTGTGTGTGTGTGTGTGTGTGTGTGTGTGTGTGTGTGTGTGTGTGTGTGTGTGTGAGAGAGATTTTTTTGTTTTGTTTTGGCACTCTGTGTGTTTGAATACTCAACACCTCCCTTCATAGTAAACTGTGGACATTCAACATAAACATTTTCAAATAGAGATTGTCATAAAATATTTACATTCCGAACAATATTCAGAAATGCAGTGGGGATTATGCTAGTTACTTCATGTAGAGTATAGTGCACAAAGGCTCTGAAAACATCTTCATTATTGTTCACATCCACTTTCTACCAAAGCTCTGTTTTATGTCCCTAGTCCCAAACCGTACTCCTATTTCAGCATCCAATGAGCATTTGAATACAGATGCAATGTTTGTCAAATGAAAGTTTATTGGTCGTGTACACAGTTTAGCTAAATGTTTATGTTACTAGCACCTAACAATGCAGTAAAATGTCAAACAAGTACACAAATAATAATTTTCAAGAGATGTCAAGAGATGTTTGGAACGAAACCAATTAACAACCCAAATAGCACTGTAACACTAATCCAAATACAATCTATACATATCTACACATACATGTGGTAATGGTGTGTATAGACAGTAGGAATAGAAAAGTTATGTATACCAGTAGTTATAGAGGATAAGTCATGACTAGAATACAGTATATACATATCAAGTGGGTAAAACAGTATGTAATCATTAGTAAAGTGACCAGTGTTCAATGACTATGTACTCTACATAGGGTAGCCATCTCTCAAGTGCAGGGTAGAGTTGAGGATGGACAGAAACATTTACATTCATATCCCTTCACAACAAAACCAAGTGTCCTCCTCAAGGGTATCCTGCAGCATTCCTTGAAGAGGAACGAACTACAGTGACTTCCTTTGTTTACCACTCCCCCTCACATATACAGTACCAGTCAAAAGTTTGGACACACCTACTCATGCAAGGGTTTTTCTTTATTTTTACTATTTTCTACATTGTAGAATAATAGTGAAGACATCAAAACTATGAAATAACACATATGGAATCATGTAGTACCCAAAAAAGTGTTAAACAAATCTAAATATATTTTATATTTGAGACTCTTCAAAGTAGCCACCCTTTGCCTTGATGACAGCTTTGCACACTATTGGCATTCTCTCAACCAGCTTCATTAACAAGTGTGCCTCTCTTTAAAGTTAATTTGTGGAATTTCTTTCCTTCTTAATGCGTTTGAACCAATCAGTTGTGTTGTGACAATGTAGGTGTGGTATACAGAAGATAGCCCTATTTGGTAAAAGACCAAGTCCATATTATGGCAAGAACAGCTCAAAAAAGCAAAGAGAAATGACAGTCCATCATTACTCTAAGACWTTAAGGTGCAGTCGCAAAAATCATCAGGCACTATGATGAAACTGGCTCTCATGATAACCGCCACAGGAAAGGAAGACCCAGAGTTACCTCTGCTGCAGAGGATAAGTTCATTAGAGTTACCAGCCTCAGAAATTGCAGCCCAAATAAATGCTTCACAGAGTTCAAGTAACAGACACATCACAACATCAACTGTTCAGAGGAGACTGCGTGAATCAGGCCTTCATGGTCTAATTGCTGCAAAGAAACCACTACTAAAGGACACCAATAAGAAGAAGAGACTTGCTTGGGCCAAGAAACACGAGCAATGAACATGAGACCYGTGGAAATCTGACCTTTGGTCTGATGAGTCCAAATTTGAGATTTTTGGTTCCAAACGCCATGTCTTGGTGAGACACAAAGTAGGTGAACGAATGATCTCTGTGAGTGTGGTTCCCACCATGAAGAATGGAGAAGGAGTTGTGATGGTGTGGGGGTGCTTTGCTGGTGACAATGTCTGTGATTTGTTTACTCCATGTGTAACTCTGTGTTGTTGTCTGTTCACACTGCTTTATCTTGGCCAGGTCGCAGTTGCAAATGAGAACTTGTTCTCAACTAGCCTACCTGGTTAAATAAAGGTGAAATAAAAAAAATATATATATTTTTTTTTTTAGAATTGAAAGGAACACTTAACCAGCATGGCTGCTACAGCAATCAGCAGCGATATGCCATCCCATCTGGTTTGCGCTTAGTGGGACTTTGCTGGATCAGTAACCAGGGTCGATATTATGGGAGGGCCTTAGCCCGTCCTACCGCACCTCCTTGCCAAATAAAATATTGAAATATAGATCATTTATTTGACCGCGACACGCGCCGACAGAAAGATGCATCAATCTCAGTTAAACCATCCGAGCAAGGGAAACAGCGCCCCTCTGTCTCAGTATGTGTAGAACATGTATCTGATGCTCTTACGAATTGGAAAGAAGACATTGCACTAAAGTAAATTTATTTTAATCAAAATTATGTAATTACTCCTGTCTAAATAAAATCATTCAATATACTTCAACAGGGAGCATGACTTAGCCACAGATGATCATAAGCTTCTTTAATAAAAATAGCTGTGGATTGTTTCAAATCATAAGTGTGTTTGGGAAGCCCACAATTTGGTTATTAGGCATGGCAATAGGTCTAGCTGATTGTAGCGGCTGTCAGTGAAAGCATCTAAAATATGTGTGAAGATAATGTGTTTTGAGTATAATATAAAATGTTGCATCCAGACGAAGGGGAGGGGGGTGTGGTGAAGATATGGTCTGTCTCCAGAATGCCTCCAAATGTGCCCATTTGGCAATGTCTTCTTTCTAATTGTCTTAACTCACCACGTACACCACCATTTTTTTCTTTGCCTCACACAAGTCAACAAAATCTGTTTCTAACATCCATTGTAAGATCATTCCTCAGTATTTGAAAAATCTTTCCAACACTCCTGACCTCAATAATCACCAAGCCTCTGTGTGAATGAGCAAAATATCATGATCTGATGATTTCGTAAAAAACAGCTTTTTGTCCCGAGCGCACTGGCGCAGGAAGCTTTGAGGTCCCGGAATAGGCTAGTTGATACACTGTTGAGAGTTTGTTAGCGACGGCTTCGGGCCGGACCCTGTGATAATATGGTACAATGTTGAACTTCACTAGCAATAGCTCAAGTCAAGACAGCTAGAAAGGGAGGCAGACAGGCGGAGAAGAGAGATTAATGTGATTAAAAGAACCAGAATTTTCATCAGTTTAAGTTCTACTTTTCTTTGTTGGCTTTAGGCCTATGTATTTTACTTAGTTGGTGATGGAGGTTATAGGCCTCCTGCTGCATTAGTCCATAGGCTATCACTGAGTTCTAGACAATCATTTCTTTAGCTGCCAATGGATCACAGTGTATCAATGTGTCTATATAGCAGATGCTAGTGCTCTCGCCATAGTTGAATTTTAACTTTTAGATTTGTATCATTTTACTTCAGATTGTTATGATTAACCACGTGACAATGATTTTGAGAAATGAAAATGTTATTATTGAAATGTAACTGTTCCACAAAAATGTGCATAAATATATATTCATAACTGGCATGCAGATCGGTAGAAATGGTAGGATAAATTGTAAGCTTCCCCTAACTTAAAACTCATGAGCTGCCTGTGGTCTTTACTAGTACTCCCATTTAAAAAATAAGTGCAAGCGCGTGTACACATAGGAGGTCCCGTGAAAAAACAGGCCCGCCTCTGGAAAACAAATGCCCGTCCAACTGATTTGTTCTGTCACAACATGTATTTGGTCACATTACGGTTCCTGCCACCAACCCCATCAGTGTAATCAGTGGCCTACAGGTCCATAGAGGACTGTCAGATAGCCAATTACATCTAAGCAGAGAAACTGAGGAAGCAGGCAGGTAGGCTGACATAATGCATTAGCCTGCTACATGACTAGCCTGTCAGCACATGAACAGACCTGCTGGAAATCACTGATTAAAGATCATCTCTGGGTGGTTGGAAGTGTGGGAGAACCTAAGGCCTGTGCGTGTGTGCGTGCGTGCCTGCGTGCGTGCGTGTGTGGTGTGTGTTGTGTGTGTGTGTGTGTGGGTGTGTGGTGTGTGTGTGTGTGTGTGTGTGGTGTGTGTGTGTGTGTGTGTGTGTGTGTTAGCTAATCTACAATATCTGTTCTCATCGCTTCACCTATGTGTTTGAATGGTGATCGCCACTCTTCTAAGTTATTGGCAATGAAGGAATGTAGGCTTGTAGCGTGTAGATCATCATTAAACTGAATAGGAACTGCTTGGTACAGAACAATTAATCTGCCATTACAGATTGGTCTATATGAACCCGTTGAAGCTGGCTTCTGAATCCTTGGGTTCAAATGATTGTGACACACAATTTTCTCTCTTTTCTCTCAGTAAAACTCCAGAGAGCCTCTTTTGAACTCCGGAGAAGCACTCAGTCTACAGAGTATAATCTACAGCTCTATATTTAATAGATCCTTCCTCAGTGTGAAAGGAGATTCACGGCTGCATCTGCTGCTTTGCATAGACGTTATGCATCAGAAACCTGGATTCCAGGCAAACCGCTTACACCAGCTCATAAACAGATACATACATAATACTCATTTCCACCTCACCATTAGAGTCCACAGTAAAGCACCCATTAGGGCCTGCAATCACACTGATATATAGACTGAATGGAGAATGTCAGTGATTACAGATTCCTGGGTTGTATTCACCGTTGGTGGTATCACTCTGCTTTTAATGGCTTTTCAGCCTCCATATTCCACATTGATTTCTGCAGAAGTTTGAGCCAGAAAATAGGCACAGTAGTTTAAAATGACATGTTAATCCAAGGGTGTTTTGGAGGTGTGTGTGCATGCGTCTGTCTTTGTGTGTGAGGTGTGGGTCTGTCTTGTCCTGTCATTAACACAGAGAGCGAAGGCAGAGGGAGAATGGCGTGGGAGTGGAAGGCAATTTGATGGCTGCAGTGCGAGGTGGGGGAGTGGAATATAATGGTGCTAGTTTATCAGAGTCAACAGTCACTAGACAGAGCCAAAAATAAGATGTTGGACACGCTACTGCCCAGGGAGTTCAACTAGGAGAAACGTTTAATTTGTGTGTATGTGTGTGTGTGGACCCAAGTTTCTCTTCCCTCTGTTGTTCTCCTCTTGCCCCCCTTCCATGTTCCTCTCCATTGCAAGTAGCACTCTAACCTCGACCATGGCTGAATGTCAGTGTTCATGGAGATCCTTGTGTTAGGGCCTAACAGTCTTGGCCATGCCCAGAAAGAGCACTCCCCCCTGGACTTGTGTCTGTGTGAATCCCTRTGTCCTTGAACCAGGGCCAGCCATTCCACTCTGTCTGAGATCCCCGAAATTAACTAACTTTTTTCTGCTACATCTAACCCCATTTAGTCACCATGACGATGGTGGTCAACTGACAACCAGCACCAACGGATGTGAAGAGGAATTCCAGTCGGGACAAAGGGTCTACTGTTCCTAATACCCAATGCCCCTCTTCTCTAGTGTGTGTGTGATGTGTGCATGTGCACGTACGTGTGTAGAGCCTACTCTTCTACCCAGTATATGTGTGTTTGAATAGGGCTCAGGAACGGCGTCCCTCTCTGTGCCAACGTCAAGCACTCTACACTTGCATTAACATTCAGTCATCTAGCTCCACTCTGCTCACAATACACTAGCTCTCCTGCCAGAGTAGAGTGGAGGCTACTATAGCATTAACATTCAGCTGCATTGTGCTTCTGTTGCAAACATTGATGACACTCATAGGGTCAGGTCTTTTGTTGAACAGTAGAGGGTCTATTTTTTTCACTCCAACCTCTCTTTCCCGCTCTCTCACTCTTTCCTGAATAGAAACCACTCCACTGTACCTCCTCTCCTTTCAGCAAGTTTTTGCATAACCATCTCAACCTCTTGGCCAGGACGTAATTGCTGAAGAGAATGTGTTATCAAGTAACTCAAAAGAGGCGTTTGAATAATTAGGCCTACACTTGCCTGACCTGTTATAATGTCAAAACACTGCTGCATGCATATAAATTAAGCTAGTTAATAGTCCAGACCTCTTTAGCCTAGGAGGTGTGCAAACCCATTTTCTGTTGTTTAATCAAATTGAGAACTAAGAGGAATTCATAGATATGAGTGAAGAGGTTTTTTATTTTATTTTTATTTCACCTTTATTTAACCAGGTAGGCTAGTTGAGAACAAGTTCTCATTTGCAACTGCGACCTGGCCAAGATAAAGCATAGCAGTGTGAACAGACAACAACACAGAGTTACACATGGAGTAAACAATAAACAAGTCAATAACATAGTAGAAAAAAAAGAAAAAGAGAATCTATATACAATAGTGCGCAAAGAGGGCATGAGGAGGTAGGCAATAAATACCATAGGAGCGAATAATTACAATTTATGCAGTTAACACTGGGTGATAAATCATCAGATGATCATGTGCAAGTAGAGATACTGGTGTGCAAAAGAGCAGAAAAGTAAATAAATAAAAACAGTATGGGATGAGGGTAGGTAAATTGGGTGGCATATACCGATGGACTATGTACAGCTGCAGCGATCGGTAGCTGCTCAGATAGCAGATGTTTAAAGTTGTTGAGGAGATAAAAGTCTCCAACTTCAGAGATTTTTGCAATTCGTTCCATCGCAGGCAGCAGAGAACTGGAAGAAAGGCGCCAAATTAGGTTTTGGCTTTAGGGATGATCAGTGAGATACACCTGCTGGAGCGTGTGCTACGGTGTGGGTGTTGCATCGTGACCAGTGAACTGAGATAAGCGGCGCTTTACCTAGCATAGCCTTGTAGATGACCTGGAGCCAGTGGGTCTGACGACACATGTAGCGAGGCCAGCCGACTAGAGCATACAGTCGCAGTGGTGGTGGTATAAGGTGCTTTAGTAACAAAACGGATGGCACTGTGATAAACTGCATCCAGTTTGCTGAGTAGAGTATTGGAAGCTATTTTGTAGATGACATCGCCGAAGTCGAGGATCGGTAGGATAGTCAGTTTTACTAGGGTAAGTTTGGCGGCGTGAGTGAAGGAGGCTTTGTTGCGAAATAGAAAGCCGACTCTAGATTTGATTTTGGATTGAGAATGTTTGATATGAGTCTGGAAGGAGAGTTTGCAGTCTCGCCAGACACCTAGGTACTTATAGATGTCCACATATTCTAGGTCGAACCATCCAGGGTGGTGATGCTAGTCGGGCGTGCGGGTGCAGGCAGCGAACGGTTGAAAAACATGCATTTGGTTTACTAGCATTTAAGAACAGTTGAGGCCACGGAAGGAGTGTTGTATGGCATTGAAGCTCGTTTGGAGTTAGATAGCACAGTGTCCAAGGAAGGCCAGAAGTATACAGAATGGTGTCGTCTGCGTAGAGGTGGATCAGGGAATCCCGCAGCAAGAGCAACATCATTGATATATACAGAGAAAAGAGTCGGCCGAGAATTGAACCCTTGGTACCCTCATAGAGACTGCAGAGGACCGGACAACATGCCCTCCGATTTGACACCACTGAACTCATCTGCGAAGTAGTGTGTAACCAGGCAAGGCAGTCATTAGAAAAACGAGGCTACTGAGTCTGCCGATAAGAATATGTGATGACAGAGTCGAAAGTGACCTGTTGGCGTGCAGTCGATGAAGACGGCGCACAGTATTCTTATCGATGGCGTTATGATATGCTTTAGTACCTTGAGCGTGGCTGAGGTGCACCCGTGACGGCTCGGAAACGATTGCACAGCGGAGAAGGTACGTGGATTCAGATGGTCAGTGATCTGTTTGTTGACTTGGCATTCGAAGACCTATTAGATAGCAGGCAGGATGGATATAGGTCTGTAACAGTTTGGGTCCAGGGCGTCTCCTCCTTGAAGAGGGGATGACCGCGGCAGCTTTCCAATCCTTGGGATCTCAGATGATACGAAGAGAGGTTGAACAGGCTGTAATAGGGGGTGCGACAATGGCGGCGGACAGTTTCAGAAATAGAGGGTCCAGATTGTCAAGCCCAGCTGATTTGTATGGGTCCAGGTTTTGCAGCTCTTTCAGAACATCTGCTATCTGGATTTGGTAAAGGAGAAGCTGGGGAGGCTTGGGCGAGTAGCAGCGGGGGGGCGGAGCTGTTGCCAAGGTTGGAGTAGCCAGGAGGAAGGCATGGCCAGCCGTTGAGAAATGCTTGTTGATCTCGATTATCACGGATTTATCGGTGGTGACCGTGTTACCTATCCTCATGTCAGTGGGCAGCTGGGAGGAGGTGCTCTTGTTTCTCCATGACTTTACAGTGTCCCAGAACTTTTTGGAGTTAGAGCTACAGGATGCCAATTTCTGGAATAAAAAGGAGCAGATTTATGGGCGTGGTAGAATAATATTACATTACATTACATTTTTACATTTAAGTCATTTAGCAGACGCTCTTATCCAGAGCGACTTACAAATTGGTGCATTCACCTTATGATATCCAGTGGAACAACCACTTTACAATAGTGCATCTAACTCTTTTAAGGGGGGTGAGAAGGATTACTTTATCCTATCCTAGGTATCCTTAAAGAGTGGGGTTTCAGGTGTCTCCGGAATGGTGATTGACTTCGCTGACCTGCGTCGTGAGGGAGTTTGTTCCACCATTGGGGTGCCAGAGCAGCGAACAGTTTTGACTGTATCAGAATATTCAGGGCATAATGTGCAGACAGGGTATGGTGGTGCGGTACAGCGGAGGTAAGCCCAGGCACTGGGTGATGATAAGAGAGGTTGTATCTCTGGACATGCTGGTTATAATGGGTGAGGTCACCGCAAGTGTGGGAGGTGGGACAAAGGAGGTATCAGAGGTATTAGGAGTGGAACTACGGGCTCCATTGTAAACTGAAACAATGATAACTAACCCGAACAACAGTATACAAGGCATATTGATATTTGAGAGAGACATATAGTAAGGCATAAAGTAATCGCAGGTCTTGATTGGGAAAGCTAGCTAAAACAACAGGTGAGACAACAGCAGCTAGTCAGCTAACACAACAACAGCAGGTAAAATGGCGATGACTAGGCAGAGAGGGTCGGATTAACTACACACAGAGCCTGAGTTCGCGGCTGGGGCCGACAGATAAAACACAAATAAACAGAATGGAGTACCGTGATTAATGGACGGTCCAGCAGGCATCAGCTATGTAGCCAAGTGATCATAGTGTCCAGGGGGGAGCAGTAGATGGAACAGGGAGGCCGTCACTACGCTAGCACGCGGCGTTTAAAGTTAGTAGCCCGGGGGTGGTCTGCTCAGACGGAGGCCGGTTGAGGGCACAGCGGATGGAGTATTCGTCGGCAGACCAGACGTGGTGGTGCGGCGGGGCGCCGTGTCGACAGAGAATCCAAGCCAGATGGCGAAAGAGGTATTGTAGAATTTTSTTTGCTAACTGGTGCTAGCTTCGTGGCAGTGGCGTTAGCCACTATAGCCAATCGGTAGCAGTGGTGATCCGGTGCCAAGGTCCAGAGTTAACAGCAAGGATCCGGTGGAGTATTGGGCTCTAGTCGTGTATGAGTGGGGTTCGGGTAAACAGCTGAGTAGGCCGGGGGTGGGCCTCAGGGATAGCTTCGGTACTGGGTGCCACGGAGGGTGCAAGCTAGCTGCTAGCTGTGAGCTAGCTAGCTGCAAGCTAGCTGTGAGGATCAGAAGTAGTGGCTCAGGGATTACGGCAGGAATCCGGCGTTGTTGTGGAGAGACAGTCCGATGCTGGTAGATTGGCGAGTAATATCCAGGCTAAGAACAGGGCTGGTGTCTGTGCAGAAGGTAAAAGCCGCTAGCAGTGGCRAAAAATGACRAAATAGCTTGTAGCTGATTAGCTGGTTAGCTACTGGAGGTTCTTGAATGTGTTCCAAAGTTAAAAATAATAGCGATTCCGTATCACATTGGGTGAGGCAGGTTACCGGAAGGTATAATCGAATTAAAAATAGAAAAAAGATAGATTTAAAAAATATATATATACGAAAAATACAAAAGTACACGAGAGGACAAACAAAACACGCCTACACTGCTACGCCATCTTGGAAGTCAATGCAGCAAATGACTTCATCCTTCTGGGCAGCAGGGTTGATGATGAATGTATGAGAAATAGACCTACTCTGAGGTGGTGATGTGCCCAGAAGCCCATTTAATTATCATATCATTACTTTACCTGGCTGACATGCCTAATGCTCTCATCCATAAGCAGCAGAGCGAAGCAGATAGCTAGGCAAGGTCATATAGGGCAGCTCAACGAACTGTTCATCATTGGGAGCTAATGCCAGAGTTTGTGCCAAAGCTGTTTCTATGACTATAGGGCCACTTTATTGATGGTGAAAACTAAGAGCTTTTATGAGTAAAGAGCATCACTTCTGACACGAGTTTTATCATGTGTCTTGTCAAAACACTTACCCTCACCTTTGACCTCTAAGCTTCATCTCTATTGGCCTACAGCAGAGTAACCTCCTCTGATTGGTTGTGTGGTCATATGGATCTATTAGGAATAGTTCTAATGGAACCAATCTGTAGCACTAGACATTAGCTGTCTGCAGGGGATCCATTAAAGGTCTCTGGCTCCATTCAGTTCTGAGAACAACATTACCGTTACCATTACACGCTTCATCTGTCAATTATCTACTTATGAGACATGATGTATATGTGTGTCCCATGCTAATGCTACTGTACTCTTTGGGCCCGTCCCAAATGGCACCCTATTTACTGCCATTGGTCAAGAGTAGTGCACTATATAGGGAACAGGGTGCCATTTGAGACGCASCCTTTATCCATCAGTGCCACAACAGTCGAATGGACAGCATAGAGAGGAGCTAGTGAATCCGTCAACCTTAATGCATATGAGTTAATATATGTGTTTGTCTCTCTTTCTCTCTCTGATGTGAATATGTTTGTATTGATCCATTGGCATTAGGACTGGCAGAGTTGGATTACTGTTAATGGGCTACTACTCATGGTATCCTTCCAACAAATTGATACTAAGATCATACGATATACAGTTGAAGTCGGAAGTCTACATACACCTTAGCCAAATTCATTTAAACTCTGTTTTCCACAATTCCTGACATTTAATCCTAGTAAAAAGTGCCTGTCTTAGGTCAGTTAGGATCACCTCTTTATTCCCAGTGGGTCACAAGTTTAGATGTACTCAATTAGTATTTGGTAGCATTGCCTTTAAAGTGTTTAACTTGGGTCAAACGTTTCGGGTAGCCTTCCACAAGCTTCCCACAATAAGTTGGGTGAATTTTGGCCCATTCCTCCTGCAGAGCTGGTGTAACTGAGTCAGGTTTGTAGGCCTCCTTGCTCACACATGCTTTTTCAGTTATGCCCACACATTTTCTATAGGATTGAGGTCAGGTCTTTGTGATGGCCACTCCAATACCTTGACTTTGTTGTCCCTTAAGCCATTTTGCCACAACTTTGGAAGTATGCTTGGGAGTTATTGTCCATTTGGAAGACCCATTGCGACCAAGCTTTAACTTCCTGACTGATGTCTTGAGATGTGGCTTCAATATATCCACATAATTTTACATCCTCATGAAGCCCATTTTGTGAAGTGCACCAGTCCCTCCTGCAGCAAAACACCCCCACAACATGATGCTGCCACCCCGTGCTTCACGGTTCTTTGTGTTCTTCTTCGGCTTGCAAGCCTCCCCCTTTTTCCTCCAAACATAACGATGGTCATTATGGCCAAACAGTTCTATTCTTGTTTCATCAGACCAGAGGGCATTTCTCCAAAAAGTACGATCTTTGTCCCCATGTGCAGATGAAAACCGTAGTCTGGGTTTTTTATGGCGGTTTTGGAGCAGTGGCTTCTTCCTTGCTGAGCGTCCTTTCAGGTTATGTCGATATAGGACTCGTTTTACTGTGGATATAGATAATTTTGTACCTGTGTCACCTGGATTTGTTGCTGTAAGAATGAGTGCCAAAGGACCTGTTGGATTATTATACGTGTGTGTGTGTGTGTGTGTGTGTATTCGTCAGGGAAATGCAGCAGGGAAAGAGCCTTGAGTAGAGTGAGACTGAGTGCCCAGGAGAGATAGGAGTGATTGTGTGTCGGAGAGAGATTGAAATGCGAGAGGAGGAGGAAATTAGATAGAATATGGGATGAAAAATTGTGGAATGGGAGCGGCAGAGAGAGAGAATCGGGAGTTTATGGAGATGGGAGATTAGGAAAAGTGGCCAGGGAGAGAGCGAAGGAGAGAGGGAGGGAAGTTGAAGAAAGGAGGAAGGAGAGAGAATGAGGAGGGACTGATAGAGTTGATGGGGACAACAAACAAGGAGGGGGAAGGAGATAGAAGAGAGACAACTGAAAATGTAAGGAGGAGATAGTGAAGAGCAAGAATAAGATTAAAGGGATAAAGGAAGGGACTGGCATGGGAGGGATTTAGGAGGGGCTGGAGAACCTGGATGACAAGATAGAGGGAAACAATGAGAGAATTAAAATTGCATACTCCTCTCGTTCTCTCTCCTCACCTCCTTCTCAAAACACATTGGAGGAGAAGGCCAGAGGTTCCTCCCCTCTGACCTTCTCCTCCAATGGGTTTTGAGAAGGAGGCGAGGAGAGAGGATGCAAGGAGTATGCAATTGAGATTTTCCCAAAGAGATTTAAGGGAAACGGGAGAGTGACAGGGAGTATAGGGTGAAAAGGAGGGAGAGAGAGGTGGGAAAGCGGAGTAGATTTTGGGCTGTGTCCCTGAGGCCCAGAGAGTGAATAGAAGAGGAGGATTCGTCCCTGCATGCAACACTGCTTTCATTATCCTCTTAGCGCTAGGGGTCAGAATAGTTTTTWTATTTTTTATAATGTGCCCAACGTAAACGGACATTTTCTCTGGCCCAGATCGTAGAATATGCATATAATTTACATATTAGGATAGAAAACACTCCAAAGTTTCCAAAACTGTCAAAATATTGTCTGTGAGTAAAACAATACTTTTTCTGCATGCAAAAACCTGAGAAAAAGTAACCCGGAAGTGATATATTRTTTTTTAAATCYGTGTTTCCTGGCCCGCCTATCCTTCATTTAAAGGGGTATCAACCAGATTCCTTTTCCAATGGCTTCCTCAGGCTGTGACAAGGCTTTAGACATAGTTTCAGGCTTTTATTTTGAAAAATGAACGAGTTTTTTCAAAACTAGTCAAGTGTCCCCGAATATTTCCTGCGCGCGCAAGAGGAGCTCACCATTTTCCTTTCGTCTCTGAATGAATAGYTTATGGTCCGGTTGAAATATTATTGATTATGTTTGTTAAAAACAACCTGAGGATTGATTATAAGAAACATTTGACATGTTTCTACGACCATTACTGATACTTTTTGGAATTTGTCTAACGGAACACGGCTTTGATGTTCTCAGCATAATGCGCAACCCAAATGGCGGTTTTTGGTGATAAAAGTAATATTTATCGAACAAAAATAACATTTGTTGTGTAACTGGGAGTCTCGTGAGTGGAAACATCCGAAGATTATCAAAGGTACGCGATTAATTTCATTGCTTTTCTGACTTTCGTGACCAAGCTAATCAAGCTAATATAAGGCTAGCTTGTTGTAGCATTGAAAGCTACACTCACAAAAGCTTGGATTTCTTTCGCTGTAAAGTATATTTTCAAAATCTGACACGATAGGTCGATTAACAACAAGCTAAGGTGTGTTTTGGTATATTTCACTTGTGATTGCATGATTATAAATATTTGTAGTAATATTTTTGCATTTGGCGCCCTGCAATTCTAGCGGTTGTTTAGGAAAGTGAACCCGTATTCGGTATCCGTAGTGCAGAGAAGTTTCATTAATGGTCATTACTGAGCTCAACTGCCCTCTCTACCTCTCTCTCATTCTCTTCTCTCTCTCTGTGTCTCTCACTCTCTCTGTACTTATCTCTCTCTCTTCCCCTCTTTTTCTCTGTGGACAAGGTTAAAAATGCACAGCTTCAGAGGGCATTCATGTGTTTCTCTCTGTACGTTTGATAAAACTTTATTTGCTCTACAGACAAGACAATCATTAACATTTCAACTAACTATCTACTAACCCTAACCCTAACCCTTATTCTAAACCTAACCTTAATCCTTACCCTGACCCTTATTCTAAACCTAACCGTAACCTTAGCAAGCAGTTGTTCAACAGATAATTTGTAGAGCATCTACAGATGGAATATCGAGGCTATCCAAATAAAGTGTGACCGCACATGAATATATAATGTGCAGTATGCACACAGTATAAACATGCACGCACACACACACACTTATGTTCTAATCCCTGTTTGACAGCAGAGGCATGTGTGCATCCTGACTCACTCTTCATCCTCTCTCCTCTGCTCCTCCTTCCCCCTCTCCTCCTCCTTGACCGACCATTGTTCAAGATGTATCCAAACCAGGGAAGAGACACATTGGCTTAAACATTTTAACAAACCCCGGTACAACTATGGCACAATGATCTAATTTGAAACATTTCAAATATATAATTTACTGTAAACTAAGTTCATAGAGTTCCTTGTGGTGATAACAAAACACAATTACATGTAATCTGCGCCGACATGGATGTTAAAGTTATCAAACCTTTTTAGACTTCAATGTCAGGAAAGACCGATTGAAAGTTTGTATGCTCCTATCAAGGAAAGCTGGCTGGTCGGAAAACGATGTTTTTGATTCTCCAACCTAAGCTAAATTGTTGCGAGTTTAGTAGTACAAAGATCAATGATGGTGCGGAAGTCGGATAATAAATAGAGTTTCATCAAAGGTAGCTTTATGAAAAATGGAGATGCTGAAAATCGATTATTAGAAATCAATCGAGTTTCTTTGTTGAGAATAATCAAGCCTGTAGTATTTTGTTCTATATAAAAGATGTTCTCAGTCAATATTATATACAGAACGAATGTAAAAAACTAACAGTTACCAATGTAATTCCTTAAGCCAACATCAAAACAATGATTAATGTGGAAAACATATTGCGACATCGACAATAAAACAATTTTATGTACAAAAGGGAGGACATACAGGTAACAGCCAAAAAGGGAAAACCAACATACAAGTGTCTTAATAGTTCGTGGTGAGGTCATCATGTACCTTGTCCGGCAGATTCCATCATTTCATTTCTGATTCACTCAAACATAGTTTTAAGCGTTGTTATACTATTGACCCAACTACAGCTGATTTCAGGATTGTATATCGATTCGCTCTCCTTAAATATCTGTAATCTGGCGTATTCATTTCCAGTCTCTGAATTGTTTAATGCAAACTTTCCACAGCGCAGCTCCTGATAGAGCATACAACTTCAATCGGTCTCCTGAATGAGCTAGATCCTGTCCCGAGCTTGTTTTCCCGGCTAAACTAGCTGACAATGCTCGTTATGTCCTCATTGCCAAAACTACAAAAATATTTTACCCTCAACTTTAAAACTCTTTGCCAGTTATATAATCAATGAAAGAAAAGACACCACGGATACAAGTTCAGTTTGGAGATCCACCTGCGTCATTACGTAGGGTCTACGTTTAAATTTCTGAAGTGGTCTGGGAAAGGTTGACAACCGGCGGCTCTCCCTGCTTGGCTCGATTACGGATATGTAGCTGATTTTGCCCCAACAGCACTACTGTACAGTTCTTCGTACCCGTAAACCTGATTTTAACACGTACTATTTCTGTATTCGTTGATTAAATCTGACTTTTTTTTGTGGGTAGATCAGCTTTAATATTGCAGAATAGATTGTGGATTCTATCAATGTAATTGTCTGCATCATTTCAATCCTATATATATTTATATATATTTTTTCTTTTTTGTTGCCTTATTTATTTTACCCTGAATCCTACCACCCTCGCCACTAATTGAGTAAAATAATTGGATCTACAAACTTCTACTCTACAGCTTATACACTACTAATACATTTTATGAACACGTATATTTTTACAATAGTTATTTTTTTTTGGTTTGTTTTTAGCCCACCCTTCAGTTTCACCCTGCAACCGCCTCCTATAATCCCTGAACAACCAATCAGTTCTAATTTCTAACCACACATTGCCATCTTTTTTCAACTGTGGCTGTAAGGTTTCACAAAGTTCCGTAACCTTTCTATTCTATAGCTTTCTACAGATTGTATATTAAAGATCTAATATTTTTACTAAAAAGTACTACTATAGTTATTGAATCAAGTTGTACTCATGGCTTTCAGTCAAGCCAGCACTGGTTTTTGCGGTTAACTTGCAATTCTCAGCCATTACCTAACCTGACGACCAAAACAAGCTATAATACATATGATGCAGTACCAAAACCAAGTGAGATCAAATGATTCTGCTTTCTTCGCAGCAGAATCTGTAAGTACTAGATGGTTGTATCCCCATCATATCAAGTACCAGTCAAACAGTTTGACGACACCTGCTCATTCCAGGGTTTGTTGTAATTTGTACTATTTTCTACATTGTAAGTAATAACAGTGAAGACATCACAGACTCAATGAAACTAACACACCATGGAATCATGTAGTAACCAAAAAAGATGTGTTAAACAATCAAATATTCTTAGTATCTTGCAGAAATTCTTCAAAGTAGCCACATCTTTGCCTTGATGACCAGGCTTTGGCAGCACTCTTGGCCATTCCCTAAGACCAGCGCTCATGAGGTAGTCACCTGGAATGCAATTTCAATTAACAAGGTGTGCCTTGTTAAAAGTTTAAATTTGTGGAAACAGTTGAGCAGATCAATTGTGTTTGACAAGGTAGGGGGTTCAGAGAAAGCCTAAATTGGTAAAAGACCAATCCATATTATGGCAAGAACAGCTCAATATAGCAACGAGCAATCGACAGTCTATATAATTTTAAGTCATGAAGTCAAGTCAATCGGAAAAATGTCAAGAAACTTTGGAAAGGTTTTCAGTGCAATCGCAGAAAACCATGAAGCACTATGGATCGAAAGACTGGCCTCTCACGCAGGAACCTGCCACAAGGAAAAGGAAAGACCCAGAGTGCAGAAATCAGTTTAAAGTTACCAGCCTCCAGAATGGCACCCAAATAAAATGAATTCACGTCAAGTCAGACACATCTCAACATCAACTTGAGATGTTTTGGGATGAGTTTGGAACCGAGAGCGCGAAGGAAAGCAGCCACATGTGGGGAACGCCTTCCAGACGTTGGAAAATAATCTCCCATGAAGTTTGTTGAGAGAATGCAAAGAGTATGGCAAAGCTGTCATCAACGCAAAGGCGTGGCTACTTTGAAGAATCTAAAATTATTTTATTGTTAAACACTTTTTTGGTTAACATACATGAATTGTTATGTGTTATTTCATGAGTTTTTTGACTGTCTTCAATATTATTCTATGCCAATGTTGCGACAGAAGTAAAAATAAAGACAAAAACCTTGAAATGAGATAGCTGTGTCCCCAAAACTTTTGACTGGTACTGTACATAACATTCAATGGTTGCAATAATTTCTATAACATGCTATTTACACCAAAATAGATTTTGGTTGCCAAAAAAGTCCCCTTTAAGGCAATATATTATTTCCCCCGCCTAAGTCAGCAATAGTCATATTCTATCTAGACAAGTAAAACCATTAATTGATTACATCAATTGGAACAAATAAATACTCCTACATCATGAATTTTTTTTCACATTACACTGAAACATGTGTAGGGTAAGCTACATTGCATTGTAGACGTTTGCCTGTGGTAAACGAGGAAATCAGTGTGTACGGAAATATTGTCAAAGTAGATAAATGTCCCTTAATCCTGCACTTTTAAATTGATAATATTGTTACCGCATGATAATGACCGCATTGGGCAAAATATCTTGAAGAAACTGTTGGGTTGCAATAGGACTAAAAGATAGCTGACAATCTGCGTTTAAGGACGGTAAAAGTCGGTGGCCAACGATGGTATTGCCGATTGAGATCAGCTGTGCGGGTTGATTTAAGTGCGATAAGTGGGATGGGTGTAGAGTAAATCACGATATATGTGGCCAGTAGAGGGTGGGTCGAGTGCGGTGTTCAATGTACCCGACTTGGAAATTAATCTTCCGCGGTGAGTAGGGACATCAGTATGGTCCTCTCCCGCTGGTGGAGTTCCTCAGTGCAGCTTCCGAGGGGGAGGTGCCGTGCTGGAATCCTTTGACTTTTTCTCTCTGTGTGAATCCTCCTCATGTGCACTGATCAGATTACTGGCAATGCTGAACTCTTTTCGACAGATCAGGACAGCTATGTGGTTTCTTCTGTGTGGGTCCCCTCATGTGTTTTTAGATGTCCCTTACGAGTGAATGATTTCGCCCAATCCAGGCAGCAAAAATGGCTTCTCCCTGTGTGAAATCCTAATTGCCTTTCATAGCACTGCCAGTGCCTGATCCTTGTCCACAACAATAACAACGATATGGCTTTCCCCTGTGTGGTATTCTCATAGTGTATTCAGACATCCATTCTGCATGAAGCAGTGTACCACCAACAGGCAGGAAAAAGGTTTCTCCCTGTGTGGCTCCCATTGTGCATGTCAGATTATAACTGTTTTGTGCTGAACCATTTTACTACAAAATCACACACAATAAAGTAGCTGCAATGTGGTTTGTGAGGTGAATTATCATACTTCTGTGAATCATACATTTATCCCACACACCACAAATACCTTCTTTATCCCTTGTCTTATGAGTTTTTCACCGTGTTTTTAAGTAATGAACCCATGTGAATGAAATGACTTGTCACAGCACCTTACAAAACAGGGAGTATCATGACTTGAGTGGGTGACTTCAGGAGGGTCAACGTGTAGATTCTTTGAACAGGAGCTTTTGCTCCTTTTTATCGATCGGTGGTGCGGTATGCAACTGCCCCCCACTCACAAAGAAGGAAAGTGGTGCCAGCTGTGTATGTCTTGATATGTGCTGGGCCGTCTTTTTTCTATTGAGTGGAACCATCCCCAGTTCTCACCCACCAAATTGAGATTCTCTTTGCAGATGGACATAGATCAAGACGCAGGAGGGGGAGAGGGGGACAGAGAAATC
>NC_036842.1:77671803-77696388 GCF_002910315.2 Salvelinus sp. IW2-2015 | reverse complement strand
GGGGTGGGGTAAATAAGAGAGTAAGGGAGATAATTAGACGTCAGCAGACAAATGGATGTTATAGAAGAACTAAGGGTACCCCACTGACATGGCCCCTTGCAGTACATCCATATATAATTAATTGTATAAGTATTGATCTTAATTTGTTTCGTTTTGACTCTCCAGGGACAGATTTTCCTAGTAAGCAGGCAGCACCCTGGGCTCTTAATAGCCAGGAGAGCTGTGTTCGAGTGAATTGTCTCTGTGTTGCGGTGCCTGATTGAACATTGCAGAACTTTTTGTTCTCGTGGGGGGGGGGGGGTGCTATTTCCAGACGCACTTGATGAACAATCATATGCAAATTAGCAGGGAGGGAGGGAGAGGGAGAGAGAGAGAAAGGGACTTGACAATGCAAGGATGGAATCTTGCTTCATCCCATTCCTTATCTCTGGGAAAGAGCCCCCTTGCCTTCTCTTCCACCCAGGCAGAGCTGAGTAGAGAGCCATATAGCTGCAGTGGTGTGGTCCATAAACGTGGGCTGTGTTGTGAACAGTGATAAGGAGACCAAGGCCCTCTTCCATACACAGTGCTGGACAGGACTATTGTTTGAGGAGAGGGGATTAGATGCTGTGATCAGCATCATGAGCCTTTGTGCATTTCAGAGCCATGTGTGTGTAAGGGTAGTGTCTGCATGTGTTTGTATTAACTTAGCAGGGTGGATGTACGGTATGTTACTCTGATCGCCTCACATACTGTAGAGCCAGAGTCTGAGCCTCTCTCTCTCTTTCTCTTTCCCAGTCCACTCTGGACTCATCTTCCATGGCATGGCTGGATAAACTGGATCTAAGAGAAAATCCACTGGTCTCTGTTACTATAGCAGTAAAGCCATGGCCAGAATCTCTATGTCCTTGTCTGGTCCAGCATGCAATGACCTTCTACACATACACACACTCTCTCTGTTATCATAAGGAGAGTGCGTGTGTGAGATATGGAGGGCCCCACARGTGTGGTCTTTTCATTAATCCTGACACATGATTTCCTGTGCTGAGCACATATCACATACCTTCAACCTGATCTTCAAACGCTCACAAAGACTCCAGTCTCCACCAGTTCCCATGTGGCTAGAGTTACAATGAGGAATGCTCGGTTTGTGTGTGTGTCTCAGCCCCCAACCTCATTTCTAGATCAGTTCCCCATCTATGCTACAAAGACTTTTTGTCTGTAATGTCTTTTTTGTTATGTTTTGGACCCCAGGGAGAGTAGCAGTTGTCATTGCATCAGCAATGCATCCTAATAAAATCTAAATCTTAACACTTGAATATGTTTTCTCCAGCAGCTGTGATATACCTCCCTGGCCAGAGGGGGAGCACTTTGAGTTAACATCCTGTAGTTACAATTCTCCTAGGATCGTTAATTTGAGCCATATTCTGTTCTATGGGATCTAAGGGGAGCAATATAAAGTGCTCTAAAGGTAGCTTGAAATATGGCTGACATTTAACATTTCCCTGTTCAAAGCCTGTGAATGTTAGGATAGAAACCCCAAGGAAAGGTATTAAGTTGGATAAGTACCCAGCGCTAACTGAGTCTCTTATAATGGGATTTGATACTGTATAAGCTGTGTACATTTGAAGGGGAACATATCCTTAACTCTGCTAGTTTTCATAACCAGATCCCTGGGGCATGGGGTACTGTAGAGGGGGATTTGTTGCTGTAAGAATGAGTGCCAAAGGACCTGTTGGATTATTATGTGTGTGTGTGTGTGTGTGTGTGTGTGTGTGTGTGTTGTGTGTGTGGTGTGTGTGGTGTGTGTGTGTGTGGTGGTGTGTGTGTGTGTGTGTGTGTGTGTGCGCCCGTCATAACCATATCTTCAGAAAGTTGACTACTAAAACCAGTAGATGACAGTCAGAACAGAATGGAAAGACACTACTTCTCCTGGCAATATCCTCAAATAAGATACATTTAATAATCTTTTGGGGGATGAATTGGATGTTGAAAGAAAGAGTAAAGACAGAAGCGAGATAGTACCAACAGAACAAAAGAAGAAAGGATTGGGGGACAGTTATGCATTCAGAGGACCTCCACTGCTCCCACCCTCTCTCACAAACTTGCTCCATACAGCGTTCTCTTACCCAGACCCAGTATCTATCTCTCTCTCCGCTCTGTCTCTCTCTCTSTGTGTGTGTGTGTGCGTGTGCGCGCCACTGAAAATAATGATCTCGTTTAGCTTCAAACACCCCCACCGATGGCGTCCATTCTCCCCATGACAGCATCATTAGCTCGTCCCATTAGCCCCTGACTTCAAACACAGCCGCTCCCTCCATGCCATTCATCCATTTTTTTAAACATCATTTTTTTGGCAGCTATGTGGAAAATAAGAATGGTCTAATTTCATGTTCCTGTCATGAAGTTAGTGGTAGTTATTCAGCTCTGCCCTGGCTGTGGAGCTGAATATGTTTGTGTCTGTACTTTGAACTATTAATGAGTCTGATTTTCGCTGTTTTTAATCTCAAAGAGCATCACCTGCATAAATAAAGACACAATCAAATAAATGTGTTTCCTAGATTTGGCTGTGGACATGGCTCTGTATCTTTCTCACACCGTGTTTCTCAAAATGCGTACTACCCTTCTTCAAGCCCGCAAATCAAGCACGGGAGGGTCGGAGTATGAGTCCAAATCAAAGTATGTGAAACAGAGCATGGAGGCACTTTTCAAATGCGTACTCCATTTGTACATATTTTGAAGCATGTATCGATGCAAGCTTCAACGGAAAGTATGCACAGAAATGTGACGCAACCACACAAAAACAACGAAATATTTATTGAAATCAATAGCTAGGTTTCCATCCAATTGGCGACAGATTTTCCTGCGAATATTCTAAATTCTGTATTTTCCCACCATAGATATGTTTCCTTAAAATTGACTTGTTGCAGATAAAAGGCTGTGCGTGTTGACGTAGTGCACATAAAAATACCTTTTTCGGTTAAATTCCCATGCATTTTCAACTCTACTGCTGGTTTTCTCACAAAAAAAATTGGTTATATAGTAGCCAGTAGCACACAGATATAGTACAGTATCTTCGCTGTTGGCTAGAGTGCACATATAGCCTACAGGATGATATTATTATGGACAAAAGAGCGAGATTATTTTTATTTGTCAAATGCAACCAGGCGTCGATGATCCTGTCACCAGAATAAAACCCTCATTATTTATTGGAAAGGAGCATCAAGTTCATCACCTTGCACAAATTCATCATAACTTATTTCATCTGTAGCCTAATGAACTCCATGCTTTCCTGACGAGTTGTAGTGGGAGGACCACACAACATGTCATCACACGTCTCCAAGTTCACTTCGATATGACGGTTATTAGATCAATATTTGCGTATAAAGTCATTTACAACATTTGGAAAGTTTGACAACATTTGCTGATAAATGATCTGTTTTCATCAGGCCTGTCATTAATTGTTACATGTATTTTACTCGCAATAAAAGGTTGGATGGAAACCTGGGTAATGTCGGRCATTATTTGAGCTGAAGCGACTTTGGAATGAAATGTTGCCTATTCACATCTATGTTTATAGGCCTTTTTGTTAGTGGCACTTCGATATCTTGATAATATGCAGCTGTTAAAGGGCAAATTCACAGATGAAACGATAACAAAACGCCCACCCCGCCTCTTTTGGTAAAAAGCTGAGGGATGGGCCTGCAGAAATGTAACCACTCTCAGATTAATAGACAGTGCTATGGATGCAAGGACTGACCATCTTGATATCAAACGTTATTTTTTTATCCATGTTATGAGGTTACACAGTGTTTGTTTACATTTACAATGTTTACGAACATTGGAGAAAAACAAGTTTATATTTTGGGTTCTCATGGAGTGTGACAGTTGAACTAAGCTCAGTCATATTCTTCAAGAATCAAGGGATATATATATTTATAAGTCAAAAAATGTATGTAGTATCTAAAGATTGCCCCTTTAAGTCTATCAAAAGTGTGCGAGTTTGAGCATGTGTCCATCAGCATGAATTAGATTGAGCAATAAAAGCCCCAGTTTTATTCCATAGGCTGGGATCCGCACTATGCAGCTGTTGCAAGAGTGCATTTTTCACTGGRTGTCCACTGGTTTCAAAAACAATGGTTGATAGGCAGCTTAAACTTGTTGAATTCAACCATTATTGGGTTCAAACACACATTTAGATTTGTGGACAGCCATCCACAACAACCACAATCCTTAAGGCGCAAATAGCTAAATGAGAGAGCAGCAGTGGGATTCACATCAATGCGCAATGTAGATATCAATAATAAGTGATATCCGTATCACCGTAGACTACAATGCTGCTGTCATCATTACCTCCAAGCGTTTATTCAAGTTGGATCATCTTTGGATGCCAACAGCAGTCGCAGCATTGGAAGACATAGCTTGGACTGTAGCCTATAAAAGCATATTTCTGCTCTTTTCCCACAATCCATCAAACCCAGTTGGTGTGTCATCATTGTGGTCTCTGARTTGTGGTCAGACTCTCTCAGGTGGAGAAATTTTAACTTGCACCTTTTTTCAATGATGATTTGAAAGTCTTTGCGAAAACAGAGAAGTGTCAAATATTTTTTCCCACAAAACTCCTTTTTGAATTTAAAAGTAATCCTTGAAGTAATCCTCTAGTTTTTCAAAAGTATCTGTAATCGGATTACATATTTTTTGCTGGTAACGTAACTGATTACAGTTACCYTTTTTTTTAAGTCGCTTGCATATAAACCGTTACTCCCCAACGCTGCTAATAGTTATGAAGTAAAATGTTTGCTTTCTTGTTTGGTCTCTATTGTTGCCATTGTCCTGGCTGAAGAAGGTTAATTGAATGGGGAGGTGCAGCATGAGGTAATACAGTAAGGGAAGGAGCAGCGTGAGGTAATACAGTAGGGGTGGTGCGAGTGCTTCTGAAATGTAATGTTTTATGTGTTCTCCACACTCTCGTCCTCACAAGAATGTACTCAAGAGAACGTCCTCTGAGATTACACTCGGTAGTAGTATGCATACTGAGAAACACCCATTGTGTCCAGCTGCAACCTGGTGTTTTGTGATGGCTCCTAATCCTGTGGATTGGAGGTCGACCAATTAATCGGAATGGCCGATTAATTAGGGCCGATTTCAAGTTTTCATAACAATCGGAAATCGGTAATTTTGGACGCGATTTTTCCGTTTTTTTTWATGTTTTATTATTATAATTYTTTTTAGTTTTTTACACCTTTATTTAAACATCAATGCCTTTCTTAAAATCAATACACAGAAYTATATATTTTTAWACCTACATATTTAGCTAAAAGAAATCCATGTTAGCAGGCAATATTAACCAGGTGAAATTGTGTCACTTCTCTTGCGTTCATTGCACGCAGAGTCAGGGTATATGCAACAGTTTGGGCTGCCTGGCTCATTGCGAACTAATTTTCCAGAATTGTACGTAATTATGACATAACATTGAAGGTTGTGCAATGTAACAGGAATATTTAGACTTATGGATGCCACCCGTTAGATAAAATACGGAATGGTTCTGTATTTCACTGAAAGAATAAACGTTTTGTTTTCGAGATGATAGTTTCCAGATTCGACCATATTAATGACCTAAGGCTCGTATTTCTATGTGTTATTATGTTATAATTAAGTCTATGATTTGATAGAGCAGTCTGACAGAGATGGTAGACACCAGCAGGCTCGTAAGCGTTCATTCAAACAGCACTTTCGTGCGTTTAGCCAGCAGCTCTTTGCAATGCTTCAAGCATTGCGCTGTTTATGACTTCAAGCCTATCAACTCCCGAGATTAGGCTGTTGTAACCGATGTGAAATGGCTAGCTAATTAGCGGGGTGCGCACTAATAGCGTTTCAAACGTCACTCGCTCTGAGACTTGGAGTAGTTGTTCCCCTTGCTCTGCATGGGTAACGCTGCTTCGAGGGGGGCTGTTGTCGACGTGTTCCTGGTTCGAGCCCAGGTAGCGGCGAGGAGAGGGATGGAAGCTATACTGTTACACTGGCAATACTAAAGTGCCTATAAGAACATCCAATAGTAGTCAAAGGTATATGAAATACAAATCGTATAGAGAGAAATAGTCCTATAATTCCTATAATAACTACAACCTAAAACTTCTTACCTGGGAATATGGAAGACTCATGTTAAAAGGAACCACCAGCTTTCATATGTCCTCATGTTCTGAGCAAGGAACGTAAACGTTAGCTTTCTTACATGGCACATATTGCACTTTTAGTTTCTTCTCCAACACTTTGTTTTTGCATTATTTAAACCAAATTGAACATGTTTCATTATTTATTTGAGGCTAAATTGATTTTATTGATGTATTATATTAAGTTAAAATAAGTGTTCATTCAGTCTTGTTGTAATTGTCATTACTACAAATACATTTTAATAAATCGTCCGATTAATCGGTATCGGCTTTTTTTGSTCCTCCAATAATCGGTATCGGTATCGGCGTTGAAAAATCATAATCGGTCGACCTCTACTGTGGATCCTTCCCGACAGACAGACAGACAGACAGACAGACAGACAGACAGATATGAATAGGACTTATGATCAGTTATCACTCATCTCAGGCTTAGACCTAGGGGGCTTCAGTGTGTGTGTATGTGTGTGTCAACTCTTGGCCCAAAGCACACAGTTACCATGGAGATTGGCCCCCTCAGGTTCAGTGGGAGTGGCCTGTTGTCAAAGCGCTCTCTGACCTTTGGCCCCTCCTTTTTATTACCATTCCTTCAGAAGGTTCTGACCCTCCAACCACACTACACACACATCGCACCCCATCACTGCTCATCTCCAAAGAATTCTACATTTGAACATCTTTGATACACTCAGTGTTACACCAAAGCACCCAACCGTTTTTCTTCACTGGGATCCCTATTGACATCTTTGTTGCACTGTTCCAGCCAAGTCTGGCTCACTGCAATACAATTATTCATCCACTCTGTCACCCTCCATTTGTCTTTCCATCCCTCCACTCTTTCTTCTTCACTTCTATTATTTCTATCAGTCTTTCACCCCCCTCCATTCCTCCATCTCTCCATTCCTCCCTAAGCGTGTATGGATGTGGTGCTATCTGTGACGTGGTCTGTTAACTACCCTGCCTCCCTCCATGGCTGGCCATGCTGCTGTAACCGTGTGACTGAGTGTTATGGCTGCTGTGATAGTGGCAGGCAATGGAGCAGACAAGTTATTACAGGACAGGCAAATGGAGACCTGATAGAGCATGAAAACCTCTTCTCTCCTCACATCTCTGCGGGGCTACCTCCCTTCCTCACTACATCTCGCTCTATCTTTTTTATGTATACCTCTCTCTCAGAAGAGGCTGGTGGGAGAACAGGCTCATTGTAATGGCTGGAATGGTATCAATGGAACGGTATCAAACATATGGAAACCACATGTTTGACTCCGTTCCATTGATTCCATTCAAGCCACTACAATGAGCCTGTCCTCCTATAGGTCCTCCCACCAGCCTCCTTTGCGCTATCTTTTTTTCTCTTCTCTCCCTTTTTATTTTTCACTCGCTATTGTGGCCTTACTCTCTCTCTGTTGTTCCCTCTCACTTCATTGATCCCTCCCTTTCTCTCTGTTTCTCGCTCATCCTCATCCGTGTCTTATCCTAACTTTCTCCTCTCTCTCCCTCTCTCTCTGTCTCTCAATTCCATTCAAAGGGCTTTATTGGCATGAAAAACATGTTTACATTGCCAAAACAAGGGAAATAAACTGTCAAAAATTAACAGTAAGCATTACACTCACAAACATTTTAAAAGAATATAGACATTTCAAATGTTATATTATTGGCTATGTACAGTATTGTAACAATGTGCAAATAGTTGAAGTATGAAAGGTAAAATAAATACACAGATAAATATAGGTTGTATTTACAATTGTGTTTGTGCTCCACTGGTTGCCCTTTTCTTGTGGCAACGGGTCACAAATCTTGCTGCTGTGGTGGCACACTGTGATATTTCACCTAATAGATATGGAAGTTTATCAGGATTGGATTTGTTTTCAAATTCTTTGTGGGTCTGTGTAATCTGAGGGAAATATGTGTCTCTAATATGGTCATACATTTGGCAGGAGGTCAGGAAGTGCAGCTCTGTTTCCAACTCATTTTGTGGGCAGTGTGCACATAGCCAGTCTTCTCTTGAGAGCCAGGTCTGCCAATGGCGGCCTCTCTCACTAGCAAGCAATGATCACAGAGTCTGTACTYTACATAGTCAAGGATGTTCTTAATTTTGGGTCAGTCACAGTGGTCAGGTATTCTACTAATGTGGACTCTCTGTTTAGGGACAAATAACATTCCAGTTTGCTCAGTTTTTTGTTGATTCTTCCCAATGTGTCAAGTAATTATCTTTTTGTTTTGGTTAGGTCTGATTGTGTTGCAGTCCTGGGGCTCTGTGGGATCTTTTTGTGTTTGTGAGCAGAATCCCCGTACCAGCTGGCAGAGGGGACTCTTCTCCAGGTTAATCATTTCGTAGGTGAGGCCTTTGTTAGATTTGAGAATCACTTATGTTTAGGTSGTTGTAGAATTGAATTGCTCTTTGCTGGATTTGGATAGATAGCGGGAATCATCCTAGTTCTGCTGTGCATTCATTGTTTGGGGTTTTACGTTGTACACAGAGGAGGTTTTTGCAGTGTCAATTTGGTGTTTGTCCAATTTAGGGAATTTTTGGTTGGTCTCTCTCGCTCTCTCTCTCCCCCCCTCTCAGGACATATTCACAGGAGGGGTCACACATGAAGTGTGTAATAGCGGGGCAGCAACAGGCATGGATGAGTAATGATGTGCTGGTGATAAGGAATGGCCCTGTCTGTCTGTCTGTCAGGGAGCAGCTAACATGCTACGCTTTTCTATTACTGTTGAGAAGAGCAGCATGGCCAGCAACTGGAATACAGTGTTAATATTATCACGGAGAGGACAGGAGAGAGGGAGGAAAGATGAGATGAAAAGAGGAAAAGAGAGGAGAGAGGAAATGAGAAAAGAGGAAAGGGGGATACCTAGTCAGTTGTACATGCCTTCAACTGAAATGTGCCTTCCGCATTGAGAGGGAGAGAGGAAAGGAGAAAAGAGGAGAGAGGAAAGGATAAAAGAGGAGAGAAGAAAGGATAAAAGAGGAGAGAGGAAATGAGACGAGAGGAGAGGAGGAAAGGAGAAAAGATGAGAGGAAAAGAGGAGAGGAGAGAGGAAAGGATAAAAGAGGAGAGGGGAGAGGGAATGAGACGAGAGGAGAGGAGAGAGGAAATGAGACGAGAGGAGAGGAGAGGGGGAAAGGAGAAAAGATGAGAGGAAAGGAGAAAAGAGGTGGTGTCAGTCCCTCAACCAAGTTGCCCACCACATCAGTCATTTTTAAGAGTGTTTTTCCCGCTCTTCACTGTTCCACAGACAGAGGATTGTGACAGTGAGTAGCTAACATACGTAAGAATGAACAGCATGGCCTCTACAACTTGTTTGTAGTTTCTCCTGCATTTATTGATTTCCCTCCATGTGGGAAGGGTTTAATTAGTGAAGTTTGGACCAAGATGAAAGACGTGTTGGAATTCTGGAATTGTGTGTGTTGTGTGTGTGTGCGGGCGGGCGTGTTGGTGGGTTTGAAGCCTGTTAGCCAGATGGCTGGTTCCTCTGTTTGTGCTGTGTTATACCCTGCTCTCTGCTGGCGATATGGAGGGCTGCCCATAGGGTGAGAGGGGTCGACCATGGATGGGAGGAGTAATCTTGTTTGAGTTTGTAGGCCTACAATGAGGGGAACCAGATTTCCRCAAATGTGGTGAAAAAATAGGAACAGCCTGCCACCTAGTGGTACGTCTCACCACTGCTCCACTCCACAGCATGGCCCTTCTTCACACTAGCTCAGGGATAAGAAACTCCAGTTCTCGGGGTCCGGAGTGGTGTCATTCTTTTCCCCCATGCCTAGAAAACACAGCTGATTAAACTGATTGCATTATAAACTGAAGATCATGATTATTGAAGTCAGGTGTATGATGTGGGGCAAAAGTGTGAATCCAATCAGGCCCCCAAGAACTGGAGTTGCCCATCCCTGCTCTAGGTCCATACATGTTGATGTATGGAGCGGCCAGCTTGGTCAATGACTCCATCGCTGCACCAACATCACGCACCTCTCTCGTTGTTATGGCCATATCCATGGTAACCGGGCCGCCGGCCGCACGCTATACCAGCACCTGTAACTATCAACCGCCACAAGGGGTGCCGCATCCTCCATGTAATGAGACAAACCAATCAACTGGAGACACCTTCTACAAGCAGTGGAATGTTTTAGCAGGAGACAATCCAGTTTCCTAATTTTTCTCATAATGCACCATTTCTTCCAGAAAACTGTTGAAATTAAAAAATATTTTGCTATCCACATATGTATGTCTTTGGTTTGCAGTTAGAAATAAAATATAAAATGAACTAAATGTTAGCTTATTCCACAAAGAAATCCTAAAATGGCCCAGACAATATTATTTGCACCTTCTAGAATTAGTTAGAAATAATTAGAGTTCAAGCAGGTGATTCTCTTTTACTTTGGAATTGAACTCACCTGTGGTGAGTTGAAGGTGCCTGCAATATAAAAATCACTCATTCAACTAGTTTGACTAGAGAAAAGGACTCATTCTCCTGTTTTGTGTCACTGTGTGTATCGCAATGAGCATGGAGCAAAGAAAGAAAAGCAGATAATTATCTGAGGAGGTCCGACACAAGATTGTAGCCAAGCGTGGACCATCTCAAGGCTGCAAGTCCATCACCAGAGACCTTGATGTTCCCGTTTCCACCGTACGTAATGTTATCAAGAAATGTAAGGCCCATGCCACTATAGCCAGCCTCACTGGCCATGGCAGCAAGAGAGAACTTGATGGAAGATTGCAGTGAAGGATTGTTTGAATGGTGGAGAAAGCACTTCGATCAACTGCCACACAGATTCAAGCTGACCTTCAGACACAAAGTACGACAGTTTCAACTCGCACCATCTGTCACCAACTCAATGAAAGGGGGTTATATGGTAGGAGACCCAGGACGACCCCACTGCAGAGAGTGAGACATAAGAGAGCGGACTGCAATTTTCCAAAACACACCTGAACATGCCAAAATCCTTCTGGGATAATGTCCTGTGGACAGATGAGACCAAATTAAAGCTTTTTGGTAAAGCACACCATCTCTAGATTTACAGAAAACAAAATGAAGCCTTCAGAAAAAATAACACCTTTTCTACAGTCAAACATTGTGGAGGTTCAGTGATGTTAGGGGTTGCTTTGCTGCCTCTGGCACTGGGTGTCTTGAACATTTGAATGGCATCATGAAATCAGGAGAATACCAAGGCATATTTGTAGAGCAATATCGGACCCAGTGTCAGAAAGATAGGTCTCCGTCGAAGGTCATGGGTCTTCAGCAGGACAATGACCCCAAACACTCTTCAAAAAGCACCCAGTAATGCTCAAGACAAAACACTGGACTGTTCTGAAGTGTCCAGCATTGAATCCAGATCTAAATCCCATTAAAAACTTGTGGAGAGATCTGAAAACAGCAGTTGGGAGAAGGCACCCTTCAAAAATGGGAAAACATGAGCAGTTTGGACAAGATAAGTGGGCCAGACTGCCAGTACAGAGGTCCTAGAAGCTCTTTTATGGCTATAGTAAACGCTTCATTGCAGGTTTGTTTTTACCAAAAGGCTGTGTTACCAAATATTAGGTCTAGGGTGTCAATAATTTTGTCAATGCCATTTCTGTTTATTTTCRGTTCGTAAATTCAATCTGGAGTACCAAAGTGACCTCAGAGTACGTTCTGAGCATTCATAGTTTCAGAGCGTTGTCAGATTCTCTGTCTGTAAATTCAGAGTGTTTCGCTCTCGGAGCYTTCAGGGTGCACACTGGACACTCTGGCCGAGGAGTAGGGTTGATCCGAGCGTTCTGACATGCTAAGGTTAGCTAGCTTGCTAGAAACTTCCAGACAAAAATGAGAGATCACCTCACTCTGACCATTTTATTCAACGGGTGTTGAGAAATTGTAAATGATCAGTTATTCTACGCTCTYYKAKACTCACATGAGAGTGCTCTGAAATCGGAGTAGATAGCCAGAGTGGAATTATGATCGTACCCTTAACTTCTCTAGGGTAGATGAGACGCTAACGTCCCACGAGGCCAACATCCGGTGAAACTGCAGAGAGCTAACATTTTAAATACACCATTCGTTGTATTAAACATTCTTGTAAATACATGTATCTTACATCATTTAAAAGATGAWCGTCTTATTAGTCCAGCRGCTGTGTCAGATTTCAAAAAGGTTTACTGCAAAAGCAAACGTGATTTTCTGAGGACYGCGCCCCACACACACAAGTATTACTAGCATTTTCTAACCAAGCATTAGCGTCACGAAAGTCAGAAATAACAATAAAATAAATCGCTTACCATTGAAGATCTTCCTCTGGTGGCAATGCCAAGTGTCCTAACTACACAGTGAATGTTCGTTTTGTTTGATAAAATACATTTTTATAGCCTAACACGAAACATTTGTAAACCGGTTGCGTCGTGATTTCCGTCTCATTCAACTTTGGACGAAGCGTTCGTGGTAATTACACACACTAAACAAACATTTATCCAGTCATGGTTGGTTTCATTGCAATCCTCTGGTTGTTACTAACACAACCATACATGATGGTTCTTTTCCRGGGACGTATTGACCGAAACAAACCGATTTGAAGACACCAATCAATGACCTCATTGCGCACCAATGGTAGGACCGGTCTATCYWTGATTGACTGTATTTTGGCCCAATGACCACTGATCATCTTGAAATCTAGCTTGGAAGATAGCCAATGACCTGAGGTAAACGGCAATATGTAATGGTTATACGTTTSAAGACCAGCCTTTCTCGTAAACTCTGGCGTAAAAGAGGTTCATTCGCCATTGCAAATTGACTTGACGGAGCCACGAGTGTTACGCATAGCAGTACATATTCAATAGCATTTTCAACAAGTTTATATATGTAAATTATGGCGAATAAATCAGGAAAAGCTCAAACACAAAGTCTAGGTACACAGATTTAACCCAAATTATAGAGGAAATTGATAGAGACAGCCCCCCATCTCACAGCTAGCCTTCAGGGAGCTGCTCATCCAGGAGCTTGCTAGCTACAGCAAGTCCACTGCAGCACCTTCTGCTCCAACCAGTGGTGTTCACCTGCGCAGATTCATCTCTGCAGGCATGAATGTGCCTCAGGGCAAAAAGGGCACAGTAGGGAGACGTCGTTGTGCCCTTTGTCACAGGAAATGCCCCATCACCTGCACCACCTGTTCAGTAAGCCTCTGCTTTACAGCAGAAAGAGACTGCTATGGGCCATGGCACCAGCAGCACAATATTGTGTGGAGGACTGAGGGTCTTCACAATATTGTAAATAGAAAATGTGTAAATAGTTACCCTTGTTATTTGTTCGTTTATTATTATTTATTTGTTTTATAATTTTTTTCATATATATATATTTATTTTTTGGGGTGTGTTAGAATAGCATTTATGTATTRTGTATATAGTTCTTTCCTTCAAAATGTATCACTGTACCAATTCGGCCACTTGGGTACATTTGGGTACATTTGTGTGGGACACCTGGGTGACTTCATGCTCAATGTCATGTAGCTCGCTCGTTTTTGAAGTTATCTGTCTAAAACTTTGCTCAGCTATTGTTGCCATCTTATGTTCTTCATTCAAATCATCCACAGCATCCTATCTGTATGTTTGGCTGTTCTTGGTCATTTGAAAGATGATGCAGCAACAATAAAAAACAGAAAACGAATGTTTATTTCCTTGTATTTTCTTCTACCAGATCTAATGTGTTATATTCTCCTACATTCAATTCACATTTCCACAAAATTCAGAGTGTTTCCTTTCAAATGATACCAAGAATATGCATATCCTTGCTTCTGGGCCTGAGCTACAGGCAGTTAGATTAGGGTATGTCTTTAGGCGGAAATTGAGAAGAAGGGGGGGGGTACCCCAAAGAAGTTAAATGGATATATTAAGTTCTGAATCATTATTTGTATAGATGCTGTCCTCCTCCCCTATAGTATAAGCAGGGAAAATGTCTCTCTTCCAGTATTCCCAGCTCCCTCTTTTTGTTGATAGGCTTTATAAAGGGGGGCAATTAGGATGAGGTGCTACTTTTTTCTCTTTCTCTTTTATTTTCTTTCTCTCTCTCTTCTCTCAATTCTCATTCATGTTTCTCATTAGAATACTCGCAGGCAGGTGTCTAATCAGGATAAAGGAATGTGCTTCAAAAAAAGCCCTGGTATCCCAGCAACCAACTGCAGTGTTCCATTGATGTAGCTGCATAGTTTGATATGATCAGACAAAGAGGAGTTTCAGGGCTGCTCGCTGTAACCACTGCATGTTCAATAGGCTATTATGTTACAATGTTGGCCCTCAGTTTGTTTGTCACTCAATACATCAGGCATTCTCCAATACTGTGTCTCACTCTCCTGTCTGTGCCTCCTATCTATGCATCTGGTCCTTGAGTTAGAGAGAGATTAACTAGGTTACTTTATTTTCAGGCTTTGATTTTAGGTTTATGTGTCATACTGTAACTACCGTTGTGTTTCTGTCCATGGTGTGTGAACGTGTGTTTCCATCCTTTATACACACACACACACACACACTGTGATGACACAAAGGATCTACCTCCCACACCACCACCTCTCTGTTMAAATGACAAGAACACACTCGTGTTTCTCTCTCTCTCTCTCAATTAAATAAAATGTGCTTTATTGGCATGACGTAACAATGTACATATTGCCAAAGCTTACTTTGGAGATTTACAATATTAACATAATTAATAATAATAATAAATATTMTCAATTGGACAACAATAACCAAGGGTCAAAATAACCATKAATTTAACAATAACAATAAGCATAGGGGACGTTCAGGTTGGTTGGTTGGTTGGTTGGTCTCTCGCTCTCTCTCTCAATTTTAAATTTTAATTTAAGGGACTTTATTGGCATGMGAATRATATGTGTACATGTGATATTTCACCCAATAGGGAGTTTWTCAAAATTMGATTTGTTTTCAAATTCTTTGTGGGTCTGTGTAATCTGAGGGAAATATGTGTCTCTAATATGGTCATACATTTGGCAGGAGGTTAGGAAGTGCAGCTCTGTTTCCACCTGATTTTGTGGGCAGTGTGTACATAGCCAGTCTTCTCTTGAGAGKCAGGTTTGCCTTCAGGGGCCTTTCTCAATAGAAAGGCTATGCTCAC
Organism: Salvelinus sp. IW2-2015; assembly: GCF_002910315.2. Taxonomy (NCBI): domain Eukaryota; kingdom Metazoa; phylum Chordata; class Actinopteri; order Salmoniformes; family Salmonidae; genus Salvelinus; species Salvelinus sp. IW2-2015. The sequence continues at coordinate 77,681,152 of NC_036842.1, read as the reverse complement.
TGAGTCAGTCACTGTGGTCAGGTATTCTGCCATTGTGTATTCTCTGTTTAGGGCCAAATAGCATTCTAGTTTGCTGTTTTTTTTGTAAATTCATTCCAATGTGTCAAGTAATGATCTTTTTGTTTTGATTTGGTTGGGTCTAATTGTGTTGCTGTCCTGGGGCTCTGTGGGGTCTATTTGTGAACAGAGCCCCAGGACCAGCTTGCTTAGGGTGCTCTTCTCCAGGTTCCTTTCTCTGTAGGTGACTGCGTTGTTATAGAAGGTTTGGGAATTGCTTCCTTTTAGGTAGTTATGCAATTTAACCTTTTCACATGTACCAACAAACGGGTGTGATCATTCCATAGTGGTCCCTGCAGCGTATGCTCAAACCGGTGTGAGTAGAATGCTTATTTAGAACGTCCAGTTCCGATTGACYCAACAYTCAGCGTTTGAGCTTTTTGGATGCAATGTTCAGACATTCCCAGAAGAGGCAAGCATCCAAACCACAAAATGTAAGCTACATTTGTCCTAGCGCTAACTAAGGAAAGATTGACGTAACACAAGCAGTCATATTTTTATAACTCTCGGCTGACAGAAACTACGATATAAATTAGCTAATAGCAATTACTATTTATAATTAATCACATCATGGGTGAGCTCACCATTGATCGAAATAATTGAGTAATACACTTTCTACAAATCGGAAGTAATCCAAAGATGAGCAGTTTATGCGCGGCCATGTTTGTTTTTTGCATCAACCTAAYWTAATAAMAGGAGACAAGATGAGTTTGATCTGTTTATAGTATGCATGTTGAAGGGGGTGTGTCGTCTACCATCATTCACTTCCCTTCATTAACTTCCGGAAGTTTACCCGAAAGTTGAGTGAATCATTCCATCTCATTATAACATCTTTGGTCAGACAGACATTTACGTGACACCCAGAATGCAATTGTATAATGTCAACAAACATGGTGCCACACACACAGTTGAAGACGGAAGTTTACATACACGTAGGTTGGAGTCATTAAAACTCATTTTTCAACCACTCCACAAAATTCTTGTTAACAAACTATAGTTTTGGCAACTTGGTTAGGACATCTACTTTGTGCATGACACAAGTAATTTTTACAATAATTGTTCACAGACAGATTATTTCACGTTATAATTCACTGTATCACAATTCCAATGGGTCGGAAGTTTACATACACTTAGTTGACTATGCCTTTAAAKAGTTTGGAAAATTCCAGAAAAATGTGTCATGGCTTTAGAAGCTTCTGGTAGGCTAATAGACATCATTTGAGTCGATTGGAGGTGTATCTGTGGATCTATTTCAAGGCCTACCTTCAAACTCAATGCCTCTTTGCTTGACATCATGGGAAAATCAAAAGAAATCAGCCAAGACCTCAGAAAAATAATTGTAGATTTCCASAAGTCTGGTTAATCTTTGGGAGCAATTTCCGAACACTTGAAGGTACCATGTTCATCTGTACAAACAAAAGTACGCAAGTATAAACACCATGGGACCACGCAGATGTCATACCGCTCAGGAAGGAGACGCGTTCTGTCTCCTAGAGATGAATGTACTTTGGTGCTAAAAGTGCAAATCAATCCCAGAACAACAGCAAAAGGACCTTGTGAAGATGATGGAGGAAACAGGTACAAAAGTATCTACATCTATATCCACAGTAAAACTAGTCCTATATTGACATAACCTGAAAGGACGCTCAGCAAGGAAGAAGCCACTGCTCCAAAACCGCCATAAAAAAGCCAGACTACGGTTTACAACTGCACATGGGGACAAATATCGTACTTTTTGGAGAAATATCCTCTGATCTGATGAAACAAAAATAGAACTGTTTGGCCATAAGGACCATCATTATGTTTGGAAAAAGGGGAGGCTTGCAAGCCGAAGAACACCATCCCAAACGTGAAGCACYGGGGTGGCAGCATCATGTTGTGGGGGTGATTTGCTGCAGGAGGGACTGGTGCATTTCACAAAATAGATGGCATCATGGAGGAAGAAAAATTATGTGGATATATTAAAGCAACATCTCAAGACATCATTCAGGAAGTTAAAACTTGGTCGCAAATGGGTCTTCCAAATGGACAATGACCGCAAGCATACTTCCAAAGTTGTGGCCAAATGGCTTAATGACAGCAAAGTCAAGGTATTGGAGTGGCCATCACAAAGCCCTGACCTCAATCCTATAGAAAATATGTGGGCAAAACGGAAAAAGCATGTGCGAGCAAGGAGGCCTACAAACCTGATTCAGTTACTCCAGCTCTGGCAATGCTACCAAATACTAATTGAGTGTATGTAAACTTCTGACCCACTGGGAATGTGATGAAAGAAATAAAAGCTGAAATAAATCATTCTCTTTACTATTTCACATTCTTAAAATAAAGTGTTGATCCTAACTGGCCTAAAACAGGGAATTTTTACTAGGATTAAATGTCAGGATTTGTGAAAAACTGAGTTTAAATGTATTTGGCCAAGGTGTATGTAAACTTCCGACTTCAACTGCAGTTGTCAAATAGCTTAACATTAGCTCATTATAATCAGTACATCCTTCAAAAAAGTATTTTACACACATTATATGTGTCCATTACAATCTATGCAAGAATCGGAATGCATTTTTTGTCACTGGTACTACAAAACGTGAATAAAACGGTAAACACGATATACAGAAAATCAGGAACTTACTTTGATAGGAACGCACACATTTCCAAAGCTATTATTTGTAAAGAAAACAACAAGGAAGGCAATGCAAGCGCCAGCCAGAAAATTGTACAATTTGTGCAAGACTGCGCAAATGTCTGCATACTTGATCTGCGCAAACATTGGTGAAGTGTGTTGGCTCTCTTGGAAGAGAGAAGTTTGTCCGGCTCAGTAAAGCCTCAAACCTAAATTGTCCGCAATGCTGAAATGAGCTACTTCTATGTGAATTAATGAGGATGCGGAACACACCTCAATTCAAACTGTTGTTAGAAATCACAACTTGTTGGAAAATWATTTGAAATGGACAAGTTGAAACATAGCCTATAGATAATTAGCAGGCAGTGCGTGTTAACTGTCCTGTTGCGTAATAATCACATTTTCGACAGTGAGGGCATTCTGACATCACTTGCATAAAACAACTCACGCTGGGGCAACCATTAGAGATATTTGGAACTCACATATGAAAAAGTTAACGGCTCTTTTCTGGATTTTGATATTAGCGGGTATCGGCCTAATTCTGCTCTGCATGCATTAGTTGGTGTTTTACGTTGTAAACTGAGGATATTTTTGCAGAATTCTGCATSCAGAGTCTCAATTTGGTGTTTGTCCCATTTTGTGAATTATTGGTTGGTGAGTGGACCCCAGATCTCACAAGCATGAAGGGCAATGGGTTCTGTAACTGATTTAAAGTATTTTTAGCCAGATCCTAATTAGTATGTTGAATTTTATGTTCCTTTTGATGGCATAGAAGACCCTTCTTGCCTTGTTTTTCAGATCGTTCACAGCTTTGTGGAAGTTACCTGTGGCGCTGATGTTTAGGCCAAGGTATGTATCGTTTTTTGTGTGCTCTAGGGCAACGGTGTCTAGATGGAATTTGTATTTGTGATCCTGGCAACTGGACCTTTTTTGGAACACCATTATTTTTGTCTTACTGAGATTTATTGTCAGGGCCCAGGTCTGACAGAATTKATTCAGAAGATCTAGGTGCTGCTGTAGGCCCTCCTTGGTTGGGGACAGTAGCACCAGTTCATCAGCAAACAGTAGACATTTGACTTCAGATTCTAGTAGGGTGAGGCCTGGTGCTGCAGACTGTTCTAGTGCCCTCGCKWATTCATTGAAGTATATGTTGAAGAGGGTGGTGCTTAACTTGCATCCCTGTCTCACCCCTCAGCACTGTGGAAAGAAATGTGTGTGTTTTTTGCCAATTTTGACCGCACACTTGTTGTTTGTGTACATGGATTTTAGAATGTCGTAGGTTTTTCCCCCAACACCACTTTCCATCAATTTGTATAGCAAACCCTCATGACAAATTAAGTCGAAAGCTTTTTTGAAGTCAACAAAGCTGGAGAAGACTTTGTCTTTTGTTTTGGTTGGTTTGTTTGTCAATTAGGGTGTGCAGGGTGAATATGTGTTCTGTCATATGGTAATTTGGTAAAAAGACAATTTGACATTTGCTCAGTACATTATTTTCACTGAGGAAATGTCAGAGTCTGCTGTTAATGATAATGCAGAGTATTATCCCAAGGTTGCTGTTGACGCATATCCCCCAGTAGTTATTGGGGTCAAATCTGTCTCCACTTTTGTGGATTGGGGTGATCAGTCCTTGGTTCCAAATATTGGGGAAGATGCCAGAGCTGAGGATGGAGTTAAAGAGTTTAAGTATGGCCAATTAGAATTTGTGGTCTGTATATTTTATCGTTTCATTTAGGATACCATCAACCCCACAGGCCTTTTTGGGTTGGAGGGTTTGTATTTTGTCCTGTAGTTTATTCGATGTAATTGGAGAATTCAATGGGTTCTGGTAGTCTATAATAGTTGATTCTAAGATGTGTATTTAACTCATGTATATGTTTTTGCTGTTTGTTCTTTGTTATAGAGACAAAAAGATTGGAGAAGAGGTTTATCCATACATCTCCATTTTGGATAGATTACTCTTCGCGTTGTTGTTTGTTTAGAATAGTAAAAGCTTTGTGTTCCATAGTGTCTAGTGTTGTTTTTCTGTGGTTTAGGCCCGGACCATCACAGTAGGTGTGAGCAGAGCATGTTGAGCATCTGATACGTACCTCTTAGGTTGCAGGATGGGGCTTGGGCGGGTGCAATAGTGGCGGTTGGGCCTGTTGCTCTGCTCACGGCCTGGGAATATGTCCTGCTGTCATGTTGAGGTCCTGGCCACAGCGGCTGGGGGCATGGATCTCTCTCTCTCAATTCAGTTCAATTCAAGGGCGTTATTGGCATGGGAAACATATGTTAACATTGCCAAAGCAAGTGAAGTAGATAATAAACAAAAGTGAAATAAAAAATACAAATTAACAGTAAACATTACACTCACAGAAGTTCCAAAAGAATAAAGACATTTCAAGTGTCATATTATGTCTATATACAGTGTTGTAACGATGTGCAATAGTTAAAGTACAAAAGGGAAAATACATAAAGATAAATATGGGTTGTATTTACAATGGTGTTTGTTCTTCACTGGTTGCCCTTTTCTTGTGGCAACAGGTCACAGATCTTGCTGCTGTGATGTTTCACCCATTAGATATGGGAGTTTTATCAAAATTGGGCTTGTTTTCAAATTCTTTGTGGATCTGTGTAATCTGATGGAAAGATGTGTCTCTAATATGGTCATACATTTGGCAGGAGGTTAGGAAGTGCAGCTCAGTTTCCACCTCATTTTGTGGGCAGTGTGCACATAGCCTGTCTTCTCTTGAGAGCCAGGTCTGCCTACAACGGCCTTTCTCAATAGCACGGCTCACTGAGTCTGTATATAGTCAAAGTCTCTCTCTGCTGTAGGAGGGAAATAGGGTTTACAATGGCATGACTACTTCCTGCAATCCCTCCCTCTCCATCTTTCTCCTACACTGTCTCTATACTTTATCAATCTCTCTGTCTTTCTCTTACACTGTCCTCTATACTTTATCAATCTCTCTCTTACTCTTACGCTGTCTCTATACTTTATCTATCTCTATTTTCATCTTGTATTTCACCCTGGTTCTCCTTCCTGTCTCTTCCTCCCTCCCTCCCTCTCACTCTCGCATTATCTTGATCTATATTTCTTTCTATTTCTCTCCCTCTGTCTCTAACTGCCCCTCTCTCTTCCATATCCTTCTCTCTCCTCCTGTTGGTCTCTGTCTGACCTTTCTCCCTATAATTCTCTCCTTCCACAGCACAGCTAATGAGATGGATGCAGACAGCAGATAATGGGATGAGCAATAGAGAGAGAGGGAAAAATCATGGAGGAGAAAAGGGAGAGAGAGGGAAACAGAAATTGAGGAGAAATGGGGAAGAGAAGAGGGCTGATATTATGTATTGAAATGTATATATACACTGAGTGTACTGAGCTGTAACTCACTAGGGTATGTTGGACGGTAGCGTCCCAACCTCGTCAACAGCCAGTGAAACTGCAGGGCGCCAAATTCAAAACAACAAAATCCCATAATTAAAATTCCTCAAACATACAAGTATTTCACATCATTTTAAAGATACACTTGTTGTAAATCCAGCCACAGTGTCCGATTTCAAAAAGGCTTTACGACGAAAGCACAACCAAACGATTATGTTCGGTCAGAGCCAAGTCACCAAGAAAAACACAGCCATTTTTCCAGCCAAAGAGAGGAGTCACAAAAAGCAGAAATAGAGATAAAATGAATCACTAACCTTGATGATCTTCAATCAGATGACACTCATAGGACTTCATGTTACACAATACATGTATGTTTTGTTCGGTAAAGTTCATATTTATATCCAAAAATCTGAGTTTACATTGGCATTATGTTCAGTAGTTCCAAAACATCCGGTGATTTTGCAGAGAGCCACATCATTCACAGAAATACTCATAATAAACATTGCTAAAAGATACAACTGTTATGCAAGGAATTTTACACAGACATCATTCAAACTATTTAGAATCTTCAAGAGTGTTTTCTATCCAAACTAAATATGGCATATTCTAGCTTTTATGACTGAGTAGCAGGCAGTTTAATTTGGGCACGCTTTTCATCCACAAATTACCAATGGTGTCCTCTACCTAGAGAAGTAAGAAACATGCGCTTTCCATGACATAGACTGACCAGGTTGAATCAGCTGAAAGACTATGATCCTTATGATGTCATTGTAGTTGAAGGAGAAGGAGACAGGTTTAAGAAGGATTTTTAAGCCTTGAGAAAATTGAGACTGTGAGATTGTGTATGTGTGCCATTCAGAGGGTGAATGGGAAAGACAAAGATTGAAGTGCCTTTGAACGGGGTATGGTAGTAGGTGCCGGCGCACCGGTTTGCGTCAAGAACTGCAACACTGCTTGTGTTTTTTTACACTCAATAGTTTCCCGTGTGTATTAACTAGCCTCTCAAAGCACTTCAAGCTACTGTAACAGAGGACAAAGCTTGCCATCAAGAGTATCTCCAGATCTGATAGATGGTAAACGTGTGGTGTGGGTGTGGGTGTGGGGGTGGGTGTGTTGGGTGTGGGTTGGTTGTGCGTGTGCGTGTGTGCGTGTGAGAGAGAGAGAGAGAGAGAGAAGAGAGAGAGAGAGAGGAGAGAGAGAGAAGAGAGAGAAGACGAGAGACGGAGGAGAGAGAGAGGAGAGAGAGAGAGAGAGAAGAGGAAGAGAGAGAGAGAGAGAGAGGAGAGAGAGGAGAGAGAGAGAGAGAGAGAGAGAAGACGGAGAGAGAAGGAGGAGAGAGAGAGAGAGAAGAGAGAGAGGAAGAAGAGAGAAGACGAGAGAGAGAGAGGGAGAGAGAGCTAGCTATGGGTTTCTTTCTCTCTTAGAACTTATTCATTATGCACCGAGCTCTGCAGAGAGAGGTCGCAAACAAAGAGAAATTATTAAGAATAATACCTCGTAAAAAACAAACTGATAAAAGGATCCCACCGCTGCCACCAGTCCCGCCCGCCAGGTCTCAATGGCCTCTTTCACAGAGTTCACAGACAAAGGGAACTCATAATGCCCCCGCATAAACAACTGGTTGGGATTTGGGGATTTTAGCAATAGAGGGCCTAACTGGAATGCCTGCTGGGTTTTACAAACTCGTCGCGAGAGAAAGAGAGAGACAGAAAAGGGAAAGAAAGAGGTGGTTTATTTTTTACTCTACAGCAATTCCCTAGCTGTCAGGGGAAGGAGGTAGTGTCTTGTCTCTACCCCCCGCTGTGTGTGTGATTGCTCCAAGCCTCTTGCTTGTGTTTTAACCCCTTACATACCGTGAAATTCTTCACACAAAGGAAGGAGCTGTGCTACCACTAATAGGGTAGCTTTTCCCCTTCCCAGATGACATCATCACCTCTAGCAGAGTCTCTATACTCTCAGTGCTCTATACTCCCGTCTCAGAACAGCCTCAATCCGTCGGGGGATGGACTCTACAAGGTGTCAAAAGCGTTCCACAGGGACTCCAATGCTTCCCAAAGCGTTCCACAGGGACTCCAATGCTTCAAGATGGCTGGATGTCCTTCACGTCCGGATGAAAAGCATGCCCAGAGTAAACGGCCTGCTACAAAGCCATAAAAGAATATAGAATATGTGTATTATTAGTAGATTTGGATAGAAAACACTCTGAAGTTTCTAAATCTGTTTGAATGATGTCTGTGAGTATAACCGAACTCATATGGCAGGCAAAAACCTGAGAAAAAATCCAACCAGGAAGTGGCAAATCTGAAGTTGGTCGATTTTCAACTCAGCTCCAATTGAAGAAACAGTGTGATATTGGTCATGTTGCACTTCCTAAGGCTTCCACTAGATGTTAAKAGTCTTCTTAACCTTGTCTGATGCTTCTACTGTGAAGTGGGGCCGAAGGAGAAGGGGAATGAGTAAGGTCTATCATGACCTGAACATGCGCTGACCATGCGRGTTCACGTGAGAGCGAGCTCTGTTCCATCGCACTTCTGAAGACAATGGAATTCTCCGGTTGGAACATTATTTAAGATTTATGTTAAAAACATACTAAAGATTGATTCAATACATCGTTTGACATGTTTCTACTGACTGTTACGGAACTTTTTGACATTTCGTCTGCTTTTAGTGAACGCGCTTCGTGACTTTTGATTTGTTTACCTAACGCACTAACAAAAGTAGCTATTTGGACATAAATGATGGACATTACCGAACAAAACGAACATTTCTTGTGGAAGTGGGAGTCCTGGGAGTGCATTCCAACGAAGATCAGCAAAGGTAAGTGAAGATTTATAATGGTATTTATGATTTTTGTTGACTGCATAATATGGCGGATATATTTGTGTCTTGATTGGGCTCTGAGCGCCGACTTCAGATTATTGCATGGTTGCTTTTTTCCTTAAAGCTTTTTAATCTGACACAGCGGTTGCAATTAAGGAAAGTGCATCTAACAAATTACCGATGCCATACAGTTGTACTTTAGCAAGTTTATTATGAGTATTCCTGTAAATGTGATGGCTCTCTGCAAAATCAAAAGGATGTTTAGGAACTTCTGAACGTAAGGCGCCAATGTAAACTCAGATTTTTGGATACAAAATCATGAACTCTTACCGAACAAAAACATACATGTATTGTGTAACATGAAGTCCTATGAGTGTCATCTGATGAAGATCATCAAAGGTTAGTGATTAATTTAATCTATATTTCTGCTTTTTGTGAATCATCTCTTTGGCTGGAAAAATGGCTGTGTGATTCTGTGAATAAGCACTCAC
>NC_036842.1:77657367-77671493 GCF_002910315.2 Salvelinus sp. IW2-2015 | reverse complement strand
AATTGCAGGGGCAAAATATTACTAAAATATTTATAATCATGCAATCACAAGTGAAATATACCAAAACACAGCTTAGCTGTTGTTAATCCACCTATCGTAGTCGAGATTTTGAAAATATGGCTTTGCAGCGGAAGCAATCCAAGCTTTTGTGGATGTATCAATCAATGCTACAAACAGCTAGCCCCAAATTAGCATCGAGTCACGAAAGTCAGAAAAGCGATAAAATTATCGCTTACCTTTGATAGATCTTCAGATGTTTTGCACTCACGAGACTCCCAGTTACACAACAAATGTTATTTTTGTTCGATAAATATTACTTTTATAACAAAAAAAATGCCATTTGGGTTGCGCGTTATGTTCAGAAAACCAAAGCCTCGTTCCGTTCGACGAAAATTCCAAAAAGTATCCGTAATGTTCGTAGAAACATGTCAAATGTTTTTTTATAATCAATCCTCAGGTTGTTTTTAACAAACATAATCGATAATATTTCAACCGGACCGTAACCTATTCAATAAGAGAGAAAAAGAAAATGGAGAGCTACCCCTCTCGCGCGCAGGAACTAATCAGAGGACACCTGACTAGTTTTGAAGAATCTCACTCATTTTTCAAAATAAAAGCCTGAAACTATGTCTAAAGCCTGGTCACAGCCTGAGGAAGCCATTGGAAAATGAATCTGGTTAATACCCCTTTAAATGGAAGAAAGACGGGCCAGGAAACACAGATTRTTTTTAAAGAAAATCACTTTCGGTTTAGATTTTCTCAGGTTTTCGCCTGCAGAATCAGTTTTGTTATACTCACAGACAATATTTTGACAGTTTTGGAAACGTTGGAGTGTTCTCTATCCTAATCTGTAAATTATATGCATATTCTACGATCTGGACCTGAGAAATAGTCCGTTTACCTTGGGAACGTTATTTAAAAACAAAATAATAATCTGACCCCTAGCGTCAAGAGGTTTTTAAGGACCATATCACCTCCACCCTACCCCACACCCTAGACCCACTACAATTCGCATTGTAATTCGCATTTCCCGGCAGATCAAAGGACAATGCAATCGCCATTGCACTGCACACTGGCCTATCCCATCTGGACAAGAGAAATACCTATGTAAGAATGCTCTTTATCGACTACAGCTCAGCCTTCAACACCATAGTGTCCTCCAAGCTCATCACTAAGCTCAGGGCCCTGGGTGGGAACCCCGCCCTTTGCAACTGGATCCTTGACTTCCTGATGGGCCGACCCAAGTGGTGAACACCTCCYCCACGCTGATCCTCAACACGGGGGCCCCACAGTGGCAGCACGCTCAGCCCCCTTCTGTACTCTCTGTTCACCCATGACTGCGTGGCCATGCACGTCTCCAATTCAATCATCAAGTTTGCTGACGACACAACAGTGGTAGGCCTACAGGGAGTGGTGCCAGGAAAATAACCTCTCCCTCAACGACAACAAAATGAAAGAGCTGATTGTGGACTTCAGGAGACAGCAGAGAGAGTGCACCCCTATCCACATCGACGGGACCGCAGTAGAGAAGGTGAAAAGATTTAAGTTCCTGGACGTGCACATCACTGACAACCTGAACTGGTCCCTTCACACAGACAGCGTGGTGAAGAAGGAGCAACAGCACCTCTTCAACCTCAGGAGGCTGAAGACATTTGGCTTGGCCCCTAAGACCCTCACAGAATTCTACACATTCCCCAATTTAGAGCATCCTGTCGGGCTGTTCACCGCCTGGTACGACAATTACACTGTCCGCAACCACAAGGCTCTCCAGAGGGTGGTGCAGTCACCCCAACGCATCAGTCTGGGCAAACTGCCTGCCCTTCAGGACATKTACAGCTCCCGGTGTCACAGGAAGGCCAAGAAGATCATCAAGTACCTCAGCCACCCGATCGACATCCTGTTCACCACCCTACCAGCTACAAGGCAGAGACAGAACGGGTGCATCAAAACTGGGACTGAGAGACTGTTAAACAGTCACCACTAGAAAAAGAAAATGAGAGCCTCATTCTAGGAGCTCAGATGCAATAACTTTATAACCAATGTTTCAAACAGTCACCACTTGTCTTAGTCACTGTTCTAGCCGGCTACCACCCGGTACTCTATCCTGCTACCATATGTATGATACATAGTCATTGGACACTGTTCACTTTAATCATGTTACATACTGTTTTACTCAATTTATATGTATATTCTGTATTCTAGTCATTGAACACTGGTCACTTTAATAATGTTTACATACAAAACACACCATTTATATGTACTGTATATATACAGTATCTGCAGGGCCACTGAAAACCATAAACCCTTACAGAGCCAGATAAAGCTGACATATAGGATCCTGATATAGCAGATCAACGAGAGATCCACGTGAGAAAGCCTTTAAAACTCCTACAACAAGACACTTCCCCCTCTAAAGTCTACCCCTACAGTTGTAAATCAAATCCAAATCAAAGTTTATTGGTTGCGTATACAGATTTGCAGATGTTATCGCAGGTGCAGTGAAATGCTTGGCTCCAACAGTGCAGTAAAACCTATCAATAATAATACATAAAAAAATACACATATTCCAGAAAAATTAAGAAATAACAGAATGCGTGATATCAGAGACCGGAATATAAATATACACTGATCAAAAATATAAATGCAACATGTAAAGTGTTGGTCCCATGTTTCATTAGCTGAAATAAAAGATCCCAGAAATGTTCCAAATGCACAAATTTGTTTACATCCTGTTAGTGAGCATTTTTCCTTTGCSAAGATAATCCATCCACCTGACAGGTGTGGCATATCAAGAAGCTGATTAAACAGCATGATCCTTACACAGGTGCACCTTGTGTTGTGGACAATAAAAGGCCAAACTAAAACGTGCAGTTTTTGTTAGACAACGCAATGGCATAGATGTCAAGTTTTGAGGGAYCGCGCAATTGGCATGCTGACTGCAGGAATGTTTCCAGATAATTAATGTTAATTTCTCTACCATAAGCCGCCTCAAACGTTGTTTTAGAGAATTTGGCAGTACGTCCAACTGGCCTCACAACCGCAGACCACGTGTATGGTGTTGTGTGCGCGAGCAGTTTATTGATGTCATTGTTGTGAACAGAGTGCCCCATGGTGGTAGAGGGGTTATGGTATTGGGCAGTCATACAGACAACGAACACAATTGCATTTTATCGATGGCAATTTGAATGCAGAGAGATACCGTGACGAGATCCTTGGGCCCATTGTCATGCCATTCATCTGCCATCATCACCTCATGTTTKYGCATGATAATGCACGGCCCCATGTCGCAAGGATCTGTACACAATTCCTGGAAGCTGAAAATGTCCCAGTTCTTCCATGGTCTGCATACTCACCAGACATGTCACCCATTGAGCTTGCTTGGGATGCTCTGGATCAACGTGTAAGACATCGTGTTCCAGTTCCCACCAATATCCAGCAACTTCGCACAGCCATTGAAGAGGAGTGGGGCAACATTCCACAGGCCACTATTAATAGCCTGATCAACTCTATGCAAAAGAGATGTGTTGCACTGCATAAGGCAAATAATGGTCACACCAGATACTGAATGGTTTTCTGATCCACACCCCTACTTTTTTTTAAGGTACAGTATATGGAGTAGGTAGAATCTCAACCTGAGAAAACCCCCTTGCCTCTCAAAGCCAGGTAGAGTTCAAACAACTCTGGCAAAGCCTGACAGATTTGAAAGTGGATAGCAATCAGCACATTCTGTGTAGGCTACTAACGTTGCTTAATTTCATTTGCTGTACAGATGCAGACTATAGTAAAAGAGGTGCTCCTACTTCTACAGTTGTAATCAGGCTTTGAATTACATATCCAATCTTTTGAGTGCAATAGAAGCAATGTGCTGGGCCAATATGGATATTTTCTAAACGTAGAGGGGTGTTCTGAATTGTAATGGGATTGGCTATAGCACCCTTTACTTAATACCCATCCCGGATCCGGGATCCTCCTCATCAAAAAAGCTGACTAGCATAGCCTAGCCTAACGGGACAGGGATATCATATAATATAATTTTCATGAAATCACAAGTCCAATACAGCAAATGAAAGATAAACATCTTGTGAATCCAGCCATCATTTCCGATTTTTAAAATGTTTTACAGCGAAAACACTATGTATTTCTATTAGCTAACCACAATAGCCAAACACACAACCGCATATTTTCACCATGTTTCCACCGCATAGYTAGCTTTCACAAAACCGACAAAATAGAGATAAAATTAGTCACTAACCAAGAAACAACTTCATCAGATGACAGTCTTATAACATGTTATACAATACATTTGTTTTGTTCGAAAATGTGCATATTTGAGGTATAAATCATAGTTTTACATTGCAGCCACCATCAAAAATAGCACCAAAGCAGCCAGAATAATTACAGAGAGCAACGTGAAATACATAAATACTCATCATAAAACATTTATGAAAAATACATGGTGTACAGCAAATGAAAGATAAACATCTTGTGAATCCAGCCAATATTTCCAATTTTTTTAAGTGTTTTACAGCGAAAACACAATATATATTTCTATTAGCTCACTACAGTAGCCAAGCACACAACGCAATTTACTCCCCGCAAAAAATWGCTTGCACAAAACCGACAAAATAGAGATAAAATTAATCACTAACCTTGAACAWATTAWTCAGATGACAGTCTTATAACATGTTATACAATACAATTATGTTTTGTTCGAAAATGTGCATATTTAGAGCTACAAATCCTGATTATACATTGTGAATACGTAGCATCGATTCACCAGAATCTCTGGAGATATTTTGGACACTCACCTAATCTGACCAAAGAACTCATCATAAACTTTACATAAAAATACTTGTTGTATGGCAAATGAAAGATACACTGGTTCTTAATGCAACCGCTGTTAGATTTAAAAAAATAACTTTACCATAACATACAGCTTGCGTTATTGCGAGACAGCGCTCACCAAAACGGCGGAGAATAGGAATCAACATTTTACACAGAAATACGAAATAACATCATAAATGTTTTCTTACTTTTGCTGAGCTTCCATCAGAATGTTGTACAAGGAGTCCTTGGTCCAGAATAAATCGTTGTTTGGTTTTAGAATGTCAATTTCTTCTGTCGAATTCGCGCCACAATGCTAGCCAAGGTTGCTAACATTCCCATCCTCTCTTGGCSCAAAGAACGGAAAACTCCAAAAGTCTCAATAAACGTTGAATAAACTGATYAAACTCGGTTGATAAAACCTACTTTATGATGTTATTATCATATGTATCAAATAAAATCAGAGCCGGAGATATTCGCCGTGTAAACCGAACGCTTTTCAGAAGACAGTGTCGAGCTCCGCCGCGCGCCTTCTAAGACAAAGAAAATTCCGGATCTGTCACTCCAAAAGCTRMTGTTCGGCCTCAGATCAAGCTAGACACCCCATTCCACCTTCCACTGCCTGTTGACATCTAGTGGAAGGCGTATGAAGTGCATGCATATCGATAAATAAAAGCCAGTTGAATAGGCAGGCCCTGAAACAGAGCCTCGTTTTCAGATTTTTCACTTCCTGTATGGAAGTTTGCTGCAAAATGAGTTCTGTTTTACTCACAGATATAATTCAAACAGTTTTAGAAACTTGAGAGTGTTTTCTATCCAATAGTAATAATAATGTGCATATTGTGTGATCTAGAAAAGAGTACAAGGCCGTTTCATTTGGGCACGATTTTTTCCAAAGTGAAAACAGCGCCCCCCTATTGACAAGAAGTTTTAAGGACCCCAGTATTCCTACTCCTTAATGTCTTGTTCAGACTGTGACAGAAATGTATAAGCCTTACTGGGACTGGTCTTGATTCTCATCTAGCCAGTCAATGTGATTTCTTCTCTCTGCCTCAGAGCAGTAATCTGCAAACCAAAGCAGCATTACGCCACTCCAAATATGGGTGCKATACCAGTCAGTCCTAATATGGATACTGAACCTGTCAATCGTAATAAGTTTCCTCCCGGTAAGTCCTTATATGGATGCCTTACTGGGCTCCTATCTCACCCCCAGCAGCTGATTGAAATTCTCAGCCAGTACTATCAGAGGAAATGTTTAAGTGCCATTCCTTCCACTCCCCTGGAATAAAAAGGCACAGTGCTCCTTATTAGTGTGGCAACTCCCTCTGTTCCGTTTTTGACCACCAACTATTCACTTTTTCATCCTGAGCTGTGAGTTCCTAATTGTTACTCTTTCTGGTGTGTGTGCGGACAAGCAAGAGTGTGTGTGTGTTGCTCTCTCCTCTACAGCAGTAATCAGAGTTTCCCTGTAGTGTTGCTTTCTGTTTTCATCTCAGATACTGTAAGTTCCTGAACTCTGCAAAGTTTTTGCTTCTCCAATTTCCCCCTTAGAGCTAGATCTTGCTCTCCTCTCCACTGGGAACAACTGAAATTCCTCAACAATTATGAATGTGGCATTATAATATTAAACATGACAGTAGCATAAAACTTAACCATTCTTATTCTATTTTACCTCCTTCCTCCAGAAGRTCCAGGCCAGGACTTTGTAACCCTGGACTACCGCAACTACCCCAGCATCACCTATGCAGTAATCGGCAGCGCTGTCATCTTTGTCCTGGTGGTGGCGCTGTTGACCTTGGTTCTGCACCACCAGAGGAAGCGCAGCGTGCTGCTGCCCCGGGAGGTCCGGTCCTCCTACCACCACCACCACCACCATCAGCCCCTGCTGCTATCCCGCGTGGTCATCCTAGACCGGGGACAAATCCACCCAGCTGGCCCTGGCCTCTCCCCCACCTCCCGGTCTGCAGAAGCCCAGTTCAGTGCAGGTCCACAGGGGCTACAGATGCTGTCTAGGACCCTCTACCCTGCTGACATGTCCATGGACACGCCACCCTCCTACTCCCAGGCCGTGCTGGATGTCAGGTAGACATACAGTAAATGTACTGTCCTGGAGGGAGTAGCGTGAGGCTAATTGTTTTGCCAACTGTAGCTTTGCCTATTTAAATGTGTTTTTTGGATTGATCTGCCTCTAAAATTGATTTCAGAATACTTCGGAGCATCATTTGTTAATTTATGTGTGATCTTCTTCCTGTATCTATTTTTCCTTCTCCATCATGCCTCCAGCCGGCCTCCCTGGTTCGACCTTCCCCCGCCTCCCTACCTCCCAGACGGGGAGCTGCCGTCAGAAGGAGAGCTGCCCCAGTACGAAGTCCCCACAGAGCCCTCCACTCAGCCCAGCACACGTCTCTCTGAGCCCCCCACATCCAGAACTGTGGCCCCCAGCTTGTCCTGGCCTAGCTTCAGCTCCAGAGAAGAGTGGGACTAGCTGTAGTCCTCCTCTGATGACTGCATGTACATAGGACTACAATACCCAGCCTCAGGGCTGTGGAAGGCTGAAGAGAGAGGAGCTGTTCAATTTGGGAAGACCCAATGGATTGTCCTGCCTAATGTGAGAATGAGAGACAAGGCTCTAGTCTACCGATAACTACAACTGACTAAGGCACTTGGAATTATTGCTATTATATGCTGGCACCCTCTGCTGGAGATTTATCTACATATCCCCTGACTGGGTTGCTCACTTATTCAATCAATCAATCATCAGTCAATTGCATTTCATCTGTGGCTATATAGTGCTTTTTATAAATGAATTTCTCAGTGTGCTTAACAACTTCAAGGGTCTAAACTTCTGAAGACAAAATAAAAACTACCACAGCCTCCCAACACTATGCATCTCCTGTTGGACTGGTGAAGACCCTGGTTGGTGCGAGATCCCGTAGCTTGGTTGTGTTGACTAGATGGATGGTCAACCTTTATAGTACAGTCATGCATTAACAATGTAGTAGAACTCACAGTAACTAACATTGTTTGTGGTACTCATAAAGGGTCAAATGTCACATGGTGTTACAGTAGCAGATGTATATGCTGTGCAAACATAGTGAAAGAGATACAGGGTCAGATCTGTAATGTTACAATTTAGCACATTAGGACAACCAGCTAGCCACAGAAACATGTGGGTAGTGGACACATGGATATGGGGCACGTTTTCCTCCCATCCATATTGRATAATGCTGGTTCTCTTCAATCTTCAATGTTCTCATTGGCCATCTCTTTCATTTCATAGGGATAACTGTATTTCTCTGTCATAGAGCACTTATGATGGCTGGGTTTACAAGTAATTCATGTTTTGCCATGAACTCAAATGGAAGTATTATTTGAGGAAGATAACGTTTGGATAAAAAATACTCCTACTAAGGTCCCAAAGCAAGTTCGTTTTCAGGGTATCTGGACCTTTTCAAAGCACTCAAATATAAGTTTAACGGCTTTGTCTACTGTCCCACTCAGGGTCTAGTTTGACAGAAGTTTATTGAGGTCATGTTCTACTGCCCATGAGGACACTCCATATTGGTTTGTTTTGATATTATATCTGTCCAGACTCTTTGGCAGAGGAGAAGAATGTTCAGATTGAACTTCTCGTCTGACTAGTGTTATCATGTGTATTAATGTTACACTCTGCTGCCTGAGAGCACAAGGCAAACATTTTGGCAGGGAAGATAAAAATACATTTAAGGATTCATTTTCATTAGTGCATAAAGAGGAAGTGTAGAAATACATCAGTAGTAACTTTATTGGCAGGAAAACAAATGACGAGAACATCCCCACAGCTAGAATATCTAACCATAGAGAATACATCATAAAGTGCTTCTCCTATGACTGGAGCAAAGACCCTTCCACTTGGTACCTTGGAACACAAATGTGTAGATTGAAATAAGCATTTGGGATCCTCAAGTTAAAAACATCATTCAAGTCAGTAACTAATTACAGAAGCTGTTCAATTGGCTCTTATGTAGTCACTGAACAAAAAGATCAGCCATTTTCTCCTTGGTTCCATAATTATGTGTTACTGACTGCACCATGTACCACCTGCCTCCATGTTTTTCCTGACAAACTGAAATTGTTGATAGTCACATAAATGGTTGGTCATAGTATTGGTGTATTTCAATCAATGCGATATGTCAATCAGAAAATGTATTTTTTGCTCCATGAATTACATTCAGATACATTCATTATATACAGTTTTGACTCCATACATATTAACATGTTAACCCTTTGTAGTGCTTATTTAAACAGAATTGTATGAGATCAATGTCCTTACTGGGTTGTTGAGGCAAATCAAATTAAATCACATTTTATTTGTCACATGCGCCTTACCATGAAATGTTTACTGACAAGCCCTTAACCAACAATGCAGTTTTAAGAAAAATAAGAGTTAAGGAAATATTTACTAAAATAAACATGTGTAAATAAAGTTAGACAAGCATTTTTGTATGGAGCTCTAGAAGTGACTGATTTACCTTGGTTCAAATGTCTCTCTTACTGTATTTCTTTGATTCATACTCAATCACTTACTGATAGGATTCCTACTGACTCATAGGATCCCAAATGCTCTAACTGCCATTCCTATTATGCAGATTATTTTCTGAATTTGCACCATAGCTATCTGACCGATTCAATTGACACCCAATAATGTTCACCCAATAATGTTTGTTTGGATAAAGAAGAAAATGACACTTTTTTTTTTTATAAGTGTCCCAATTCATGTATGTTTATAAATGTGTWAGTTGCATGACAGATGTCTCGGCTGTACATATGATGTGAGAGAGAAGACTGTCATTGTCTCTCTGTCTCTGTCTGTCCACCCGCCCGCCCAGTAACTAGTATTATTCATTGACTGACTGGTGAAACGCCTATCTGAAGGATCTGTGCATATGTATTGTGGTTGTCGTGTCATTTAATTTCAGAACTTGTCAAGGGTTTCATGTGACCATGTATGAGAGAGAGAGAGATTTATTTAAAAGCAGCATATTTAGACTTTAAACTAATAGAATGTTTAACTATGAAACGTGTTACTTTGGATGGTACCCCTGTCTTTTGTCCATATCCCCAGCAGTCATCAGGCTGGTGGCATTATTAAACAACCTGGAAACCAAAGATTTTCACTCATCATCCCCATAAAACCCAGAAGATAAGCCTTACTCTCCAAAGTCATATCCAAAAACAGTTTTGTGCCTCGRTTTGTTTCAGACCTAGACCTAGCTGTACCTAGCTGACTAGAGAATGAAGAGTAGTATTACTCTTATACAAAGGGGGAAATCCTGCTCATCACTAGATAACTGGAGAATGATACTCAGTCTCAGGATGAATCTGCTCACAGCTGGGTTTTATTCATGAGGAACCATCAGAAGCAAACAGGCTGAAACGGGGATGACTACCTGAAATTGTCCAATAAAGTGTTTATTTTCCGTTGCAAAACGTTTTGCACTAATGAATAAAGCCCTGGTCTGTTGCGTTTCAGTTACAACACACTGTTACACTTTTCACGTCACTATATCCGTTTGGTTTGTGACAGTGATTACTGACTTGTTGTTCCATCCTGTTGGAGACTTGTTTCGTGTTTGTATCATTTATGACACCACCTTTTTGTTTCTAATGAAATATATTCTGTACATTGAAAGTAATATAAAGTGTTTCTGATTCAAAGATGTGTCAAGGGTTTTTCTCTCATAAAATGTAGTATTTGTTTCCCATCATAGTCTATGTAAAGTGTAATTGTTGTTTTATTTCACARGGTTGTGCCTGGGATTCAGTTCACTTATCCTACCACCAGATGTCCCTCTTTCCATACAATTGGCCTGGGTTTGAGATGACCAACTTGTCTGAAGTCTACACCTCTACAGTGTATGTCTGTTGTGTGGGCAGGTTTGTGCTAACTCTCCCTATAGGCTCTCATTAAACTGGAGACTAACATGAGATGAATGCTTAGTTCATACAACTCTTATTAAAAACATGATTTTCCTCTGTTTTATATTTCGYCACTGAAATTGCAAAAATTATAATGTAGGAGCTAACATTTCAGTTTTGGTCAGATGGGAGACGTCACCAGGCGGTAATTAGTTAGACCAATAAGAAGTTACAAACCTCTCTGCCAATAAAATATAGTTTTCAGTGTTCCCCTCTCCATTTACATCACTCCCAGACAGTCCTTGAGAAATTGRTCTTTGCAAACAAGCTATTTGTTTKTTTCTGACCATTTTAACTGAAAACAATCACATAAAAAAATATATGATTGTTACATACGCCTCTTGGAAGGAAAGCAACACCCTGTTACATCTCAACTCACCTTGGAGTGAAAAAGTCTGTGATCATAGGTGCGGGGAAGGACAYAGGCAGAGAAAAATACCGTTTACAGGGAATTTATTATTCCTTAACACGGTAAAGTTGGGAAAACGGGCTGGACGGAACCAAAGCAAATAAGTAAAAATTAAAGAGTCCCCTCTCCTACCTTATCTTCCTTCCCACTTCTTACCTAACATTTAGTACCACCTGGCACGCTAACCAAAATATAGGGGGTGGTCCACCCAGGTCTTACCTAGTGTACATAGGCAGATTAAATACAACAAGTTATGTATGCCCGCAGGCCTCTTGACTAAACACTCCCAAGGTGAGTTCCCCTTCCCCCCCGGGAACAAATTAAAGAATAATTTACGTGGACAATTTCAAATCTCTGAAGGAGTGGCTAACCAACACAGGACATAAGAAGAAGCTTTCKTCTCTGTTGGAGGAACACTGGCTTTTATCAAGCTGGAGAAGGAGTTGGTAATTGACGAGACAGCTGTTTCCCCTGACGTGAAGGAGGACCAGAGCTCCAATCAGCGATGGGGCCYACCAATCAGCTGCTTAACATGCTGACCAGACCGGACACGTCGCGTACGTGAGCGTCGCAAAATAAATTTAGAAATCCATGTTATTCAATTATTGCACCCACACTGCTTGCGCGCGCCAACGAGCGTCTGCGACACCAAGGGCTAAAATAGATGCGGTTCCTATTTCTGACGCAGATCGCGCTCCAAGTCCTGCCTCTCCCGTCTCCTCATTGGTTTATAGAAGCAGGTACCCACGTGCCATCTCCTCATTGGTTATACCCACGTGGGTGATAGAAAGACGAACTGTTTTGCCGGTAGTCGTGGTAATACAATGAAAGTTTAGATGCGATCACCATATAATTTAAACGATAAAAAAGCCTGGAAGGAGGAGAGATGACTAGAAACGATTCGGTTGGCCGTTTTATGTGTGTATTAATTGTGGGAGTAGAGATCCTTGTGCATTTTAGGTAAAATAACAACTCAATGTTTATATCCCAGGACAAATTAGCTAGCAACAGCAAGCTAGCTAAATAGGACAAATTAACGTTAGCTAGCAAGTGCAAGCTAATTAGCTAAATTACCATACATGTTTAATGCTTTTCGACCTGTCCCCAAATTAATGTAATTGGTTCAGAGTTTGTTTTGATATTTTAACCTGCGTGTCGTGATCGCGTTTGGTGTGGGGGGGCAAAATAAATGTATGCACGATAGCGCACGATGGCGCACGCGCGCAGCCGGTTTGGGCAAGGTGTTAGGATTCCAGGAAGCCATTTCCTGAAACACACACACATACAAACCCACAACAACACAGAAACTGGGGAATGTAACGATGATCAAATGTATTTTTTCAGTGTTAGTATGTCTATGCTTTGATCYATATCAGGGCACAAGAGGAAAAGCATGAAATATTTGTTAAGGGTTTGAATTTGAAGAAAACATTGATGAAATGGTAAAGTCATAGAGAAAMGGTATATTGCCTTTGGGCCGGTCASCCATTCCTCCTTATTAAGGTATTGTTTGAACACCCAGGCCCCCCACCTTGCCTTCCTTACCCCTCTTTCCCCATCACATTATGACACAACAGATAGCATCATAACATCTTTGAATCAGGCTGTCCCTAGTCTTCTATTTCCCCCACTCCCTGGCTCCCCTTCTCTACCTTCTATTCCCTTTCTSTCCCCCTCTCCCCTTTGTCCTTGTGTCTAACTCTTTGTCCCCCTCTCCCTTCTTTCACCCTCTGCCTCTCTCTCCCCTCTACCCAAACACTGATGGCGGGGTACCCTGTTTGCGTAGCCCCAACCCAGCCACACAAGCCTTAATTAAAGGACTTCTCTGTCTCTGACACTCTCTCTCGCTCTCTGTCCTGTGTCTCCATCTCGGCTAGGACCTTGTAATCTGTAGATCAGGGTTAGGCAGACCAGGCCTAGCAGACAGCTGGTGTGGAGGAGAGCGGCCATCCAATAGCTACCCAGGGAAATGAGAGGCGGCGTGGCAACACACAGAGACACAGATGAAGTGTTGATTCAGTGTGGCCCGTGATCTGGAGTTGATGACCTTCATTGAGTCCCCAAGGAAATGAAAGCAAGCCCATAACTCAGATTTAATGGCCCGGGGTATGATGGCGGCGCTGGGGTTGGTTGGGTGTCGATGGAGGTGGTGTGCTGGGGTGGGGGTTGATGATAGTGGTGGTTAGTGGATGATTGGATTGCATGATGGTGGTCGGTAATGACTTGGTGGTGTAGTGTGATAGTGTGCTGGTGGTTGTGGATTGGTGTAGTATATGGTTATTAGTGATGATGTTTCGTATGATGATTGGTGGGTAGTGCATGTATTGGCTGTAGTGAATGATTGTATGGTGTGTGGTGTGTGATTGGTGGTGGGTAATATATGATTGTGTGTTGGTAGTTGTGTATGATCGTGGTAGTCATGATGTTGGAATGATTTGCGTCGTTTGTTGTTGGTGGATGGTGTGTTGGTGTGGGTTTTGTTGGTGTGTGGTGATTTCTGGTTTACCGGTCTGGTGATATGCTTGCTGGTAGGTAATGATGGTAGTGTGTTTTATGTGTTTATGAGTTTTGATGATGTGTTAGTCTGCTGATGGTCGCGGTTGGTAATTATGGTAGGTAGTCGCAGATGGTGGTCTTTGTGTGTGGTAAATGATTGTGGTCATGTCTCCTACTAATGAGTGCGTTTTATTTATAGTTTACGTCGAATATACTCATGTTTTACGGCTGATTGTAGGGCGTGTGTATGATGTGTTCGACTATTGTGATGTATGTCACTGGTAGAGATTTTTTATGGTGCTACCTTTTAGCTTGATATGGTATGATTCCTTTATTGTGGTTCTTACGTGGTCAAGTGATCTTAGACACTTATTTTTGGTAGTTGTGTTTGGATGTATCGTTATTACGTGATTTTGGCAGTTGGTGTGCTTTGTCGGTA
>NC_036842.1:77619253-77657342 GCF_002910315.2 Salvelinus sp. IW2-2015 | reverse complement strand
TCCTTTGGCTTATGATGGCTGGTTGGTTAATGATGGTGGTACAGATGTGTATGGATTGATGGGTGGTGATGATTGGTGGTGGTAGTGTGAGTTGAATGGTGGTCGTTAATTAGTGGTGGTAGTGATGATGGTGCGGTGGTAAATGATTTGTGGTGGTGGTAGGTGTGTGATGATGTGGTTAGTGGTGATGGATGGTGGTGTAGTGTGATGATGGTAGTGGTAAGTGATTGTGCCGTGGTGGTAGTGTGATGATGGTGGTGTGGTAATTTTTTGGTGGTGGTAGTGGTGATGATGGTGGTAAGTGTGATGATGATCGGTTAGTGATGATGGTGTGGTAATGATTGCTGGTGGTGGTTAGTGTGACTGATGTGGGTGGGTAATGATTGTCGGTGGTGGGTAGTTGTGATCGATGGTGGTGGTAATGATTGTGGTGGTGGTACGTGTGATGATGGTGGTGCGTAACTGATTGTGGTGGTGGTAGGTGTGGAGATGCAGATACTATAATTAAGGTGGCAGGGTTGACCAGGATAAATAGCTAAGGGGCAAGGGCTTCTTGCTCCTGAGACTCTGCCTTTGTGTTACCATTACCACCGCCCATTGGCTGTTTGAGATGCACTACATGTGTGATGCAGTCTGGCTGATGCCCATTTCCTTTCAAATAATTGGAAAAATGGCATATATTGAGTCATGCAGACTCTAGTAGTTCCATCTCATGATTTACAAAATAATATACATACAGATCAAATACCAACGAAATTATCTCAAATAGTTCTTCTCTTTTCTCGTTCTCACACATTAGATAGTAATGTACTGCATCCCCAGAGGCTACAATGTGATCTCACCACGCCAAATACATACATCAAACAATAATTATACACTATTAAAACGACACAGACACTCAAATAGCAGCTCAATCTTCTATATACACAAGTCGTTCAATGTTAAAAAAGACGTCACTAGCATAGAGTAAGAAGTATCGGCCGTTTGCGCTCACACACACACTCTTCTTCCCACTCACTTACACTCTCAAAAACAGCCCCACAGTGTTCTACTGGCTGCTTCATCCACATAGCTCCAGTGAACTGGACATAAGACTGTGTTTTCTCATGTAAATGCTAGTGGATTGTAGAGGGCCAGGAGAGGGGAAGGAGGGTGTGGTTGTTAGCGTGGCGTGGCTCTGATGGGCTTCGCTGAGGGCTTGGCGAGCTGGACCCTTATCAGATGAAGCACAGCAATGCCTCTCGCGACGGGAGGCAGTGGGGGGGACTAGGAGACTGGGAGAGGGGAGAATAGAACAGCTGGCGGACTCACACGTGCAACCCCAAAACACACAGAGCACGATGGGAAAGCCCAACGCTAAGAAGTCCACAAACACACACAGTCTCGTGTTATTATCAGCCTCTGGACAGCGAGGCTAAGCACACACACACACCACAATCCCAAAATAACAAGCTCAATCACACACATTGCAGTACACACAAATATAAACTGACACACACCAGCATCAAGCTCAGCCACCAACCAGCATGCCTCAGTACACACACACATGATTACACACATCAGACGCGTTAATCACATTCACACATACTGTATACACACACACGCACACTCACATTCAAAACACACACAGGAACTCACACAGACAGATTTGTTTTTTAAATCAAGCAGTCTATTTTTTCCAGTCTAAGTGCCAGGGTCTCACACAGYGCAGATCAGTAGCCAGACCACTGTTCTACTTGTTTCGGAGTTATTATGGAAAACACCCAGACTGCCAAAAGTGGTGTTATCAGCATTCACTGATTTTCACAGACTGGGATTGTAGAAAACAAGCCTGAATTGCCACTGTTAGACATATCTTGTTTAAAGATCTGTGCCTTGCTCCAGTCTAATCCAGAGTGTTAAGTCTRTGTGTGTATGTATAGGTCCAGTTAGCTGTGTTTGCTCTGGTCTATCTGAGAGTTCCAGCCTACTGACAGGACCTTAATACAGTATCTCTCTATGGCAGTTTCTCCTGGCTTAATTGGGTTTTAGGTCTGGGCTAAAAATTGCATCCTGGCCAGAGTCATTGGTTTTATGTGTGTGTGTTAGTGTAAAATAACAAAGTCCACAAGCTATAGGTGGGTCTCTGTACCGATAGGTTTGGGATCTGCTACAGTCCTACTCTATTTTGTGCAAAGTGGATGGCCCAAGACTACCTACTGAAGGAAGAAGAGGGCTACTGTTCTGTGTCAATGACAGTACAACTGCTACCTCCCTTCATCATTCACATGTCATCTACACATTGCAGGTGTCAATCCTCAATAAAGTATTGGTCATTTGTTTTAAAAGTATTTAATACATACCATTCAAATACACTAATTCATTTATACACCATATTTCCTGTTTGAGAAAATGTAKTTCCTAAAACCCAAATGTCAGTGCAGCACAAAACCCACATACCGATAGATAATCATGATCCTCTCATATATATGGATGTATGCTTAACTCAGGGGGACGGCATTAGCAGCTGAAACAGTAACACTTCCCTGCTTAAGAATAGCCCAAGTCCCTGCCTCTTGCCCTCCCCATTCAGACCAGGCCTAAACATACACCAGCATGCTAATAGCTAATCCCCAGGGCAGGCCACCTTTGTCCCCACACAACCCACCGCCAATGTCTCTTTTTGTGCACTGGGTGACATCCACCAGCCTGGATGGGCCTGCTTTAGCCAGCAGGTTGACAAATCCTAAAYGCTTGTTTCTCCTGGGCTGCAAACAGTGGATTGCTAGGCCCTGATGGATTTCTGAAGGGCGTAAAATTGGCGTTTGTCTTAGTTTTCCCTTCTGTCCGGGATGTGCAAGGAGAGGTATGTTAGCTGTCTCTGGGTAGTGAGAGTGTGGCGTGTGGTGGCTGTCTTACAGCGGGTGGTCTGTGTGAGAGACAAAGCCCCCCGGCTGGCCTGATAGACTGCAGTAGGGAGGGAATGCACTCACCACTGTCACTCTTTGTGTTTGGGAGGGAATTGGTGTCAAATGGGGCTGAGAAGACTTTTGATTTTGGGGGAGAGATTTTAGGGACAGTCCTGGGAGATGTGTGGCTGTTTGTGTGTCCCTAACAGTGAATTCCTCACCGCAAGGTGGAAAACTGGGGGAGAGGCAGAGGATCGAAGAGAGGAAGTCAGCATTGATTGGTTGTGTATGGACATTCCACAGTACAAGGTGCAGAGAGGAGGCCATGGCTTGAGACCGAAGAGGTCACCTCTTGTCTGAAAAGAGAAAAGGTCTTCTTGCGCGTGTGTGAGTGGTGTGATGTAGTTTCAATAACATTGTTTCAATCAGTAAGGTTGGTCTGATTGGATAGCTCACTTTACTTCATTCAGTAAGCATAATATACATGTAACTGCCAAAATGAAGTAAACACCAACTGTGTCTCAATAGGGCGTTGGGCCACCACAAGCCGCCAGAACAGCTTCAATTTGCCTTGACATAGATTATACAAGTGTCTGGAACCGGACCCATRCTTCCACSAGAAATTCCATAATTTGGTATTTTGTTGATGGTGGTGGAAAACGCTTTCCCAGGCGCTACTCCAGAATCTCCCATAAGTGTTCAATTAGGTTGTGATCTGGTGACTGAGGCACGCACTCACTCACCCGCAAGCAAACACACACAACACACCCACGCCCCACGCCCCACGCCCAACACCCACACCCACACCCACCCACCCACAACACCACACACACCAACACCACACACACACACACACCACACACACACACACCACACACACCACACACACACACCACACACCACACACACACACACACACCACACACAACACACACACACACACACACACACACACACACCACACCCTTTTAAACCCCTCATTGCTTCCTTTGAAGACCCTCCTTTCAAAGTCTCAGAAGATCTCTTCTTCTAGCCATGGTAGCCAAAATAATGGGCAACTGGCCATTTTTAAACATGACCCTAAACATGATGGGATTTTAATCGCTTAATTATCTCAGGAACTACACCTGTGTGGAAGCASCCGCTTTCAATATACTTTGTATCACACATTTACTCAAGTGTTTCCTTTATTTGGGCAGTTGCCTGTAGTTCACATTGCTTCCTCTTCTATGGGCACAGCTAGCCTCACAAAGCCACCTGATCCTGTACATTCACATTAAACCGTTAGGAATGTATATCTGATGTTGACAATGTTCTCATCAACAACACAGTGTCATGTCATTCCCCCTCCTTTACTATCAATTAGCCACATGAGGAATGTCATTCCTATTACCCTATGGCCAATGAGCATAGCTGAATAATGCAACTTTACCATGCTTGCTAAATAATCTACCTGTGCAATCACCTTTCTGTCTTCTCACCAATGGGAATACATATTGTAATGTATTTAAATGACAGCTTATTTTTGTATAAGTGCTACCTGCCATCATAGCATCTGGCTCCAAGGATCATCCCTCAGAGATGAGACCCCTCCCCAATCTATTTTAATAAATGTTCATACTTGCATTTTGTCTCTGTTGTTCATTCAGTTAAGCCTGCCCTCGGTTGAACTGTGTTGTGTTGGTGGTAGATGCTGATTATTATAAACTCTTGTAATCCCAGCCCTGGTTCTATCCTGTCCGTGATGAAAGATGATGGCCTGGTTCCAACACACACCCTCATCTGTCTCTACACCCTGGGGATGAGCTGGGACACACATAGCACCCACTGTTCACACACACACACACCATCCAGTCTTGTAAGGGGCTAGCCTCAGCATTCTGCTCTTGGCCATCAGTTCATCGTCAGTGTAGTTTGGAAGTTTCCAGAGTTCTAGTTGTATGTACTCTGGTCAAGCTGTGCATTTTATTTTAAGCATCATCAATATTTCTGTAAATCTAGAAGGTTCTTATGGACAGAAATAGAAGGGGAATATTTTAGAATGTATATGCCCTGAAACCATCTTTTCAATGTTAACATTCCAGCTCTCATGACTCTGAACATTTGTTGAAAATCACAGTAGCCTGCAGATTTCTCTTACAAAAGAGAAACAATGTGGGCATGCTCTCTTTCAGACATATTTATTTTAAGATAGTAGCCTGCAGGTGAAAGCCCAGACTAAGATTGGTCAGAGCCATTGTCTGACCTCCTCCAACACCTCGTCATGATGGATCCCATCTTCACCACTCCTTAAGTACTACTTCTTCAACCCACACACTCCCTTGTTCACAATACACTCCCTCACCCACACACACAGCACGTACCCCCTTTTCCACCCCCCTCAAATCCGAACATGTACTTCAACCCACCATCACATATACCCTAGTTCAACTCCCTGAAACTCCCATACATGCACCCTCTCCATCCATCCCTCACCCCCTCCCTCCTGCCTGCCCATCCCTGCAAGGCAGCACAAAGCTCGCCACGTTCCTCTGAGGCATCGCCTCCCCCCACCCATATCCCAACATGTAGCTACCCCCTCTCTTACAGCCTAAACATACCCCTATCCCCCATCCTCACCCCCCACTGACCCGCCCACCCCCAGGGCAGCCCCACGCCTCGCACGTTCCTCTCAAACAGGGAGCATGACACTGCTCCCCCGACCCACCCCAAACCTCCTCTTCCCCCTCCGCATCCTTATATCCCTCCATCTCCCCAGGCCCATCCATCATATTAACCCCCCAGTCTACACCTCAGCCCCATAATAGCAGCCAGGGAAGAAAAGAAAAGGCAAGGAGGAGAAGAATAAGACCGCTACCATGCAGAACAGTGCTGGCCTTAGGACCAGGCCTTTGTTTCATGGCCTGCCTTTCCTCGCCTGGCCTCTCCCCCAAACACACCCTCTCCTGTTGGGGGACAACGGGCTGGGGACGGGGGGTATTGAGAAAGGGATGTGTTGCTCTTTAAAGCAGGCCGCTCGACCCCCTCTATAGCCCCCTGTTCACCAGCAACCTCTCTGTGTTGGGCTGTCAAAGGGGGGTACCCCAGCCCGTCCCTCCCCTCATCTCCCATCGCACTCCCTCAGAGGGCCAACAGGGGACAGGGGACAGGGGCCCCTCCACTCAACTGTAGAACTCAGATCACTGGTGCTCAATGGTGTGGATCAATGGTCTGCAGGTGAGGAGGGAGTAACAAAACTAGAGAGAATGAGAGAGAGAAAAACAGGGAGATCAACAGGGAGTGTTTGTGTGAGAGATAGAGAGAGCGAGAGAGAGAGAGAGAAAGAGAGCGAGCGAGAGGGAGAGGGAGAGAGAGAAAGAGAGAGGGAGAGAGACTAGGCAACAGTGAATTTGTGGTCGTTGTTCCCTCAAACTGTACTTCCTAGAGGCAAGTAACTAGGGTAACGTGTGCAGGTATGTCTTGGTGAAGTAAGAGACAAAGCAACATGTGACAGAGTGACCATCCCCCGCAACTGTGACCTGTCTTCCATCCCAAAGAGAGGTGAGAGAAAGCGAGAGAGAGAGGGTAATAAAGGAGACAAACAGAAAGGAGAAGAGATCATTAGCTCACAGGTGGGAGACAGATCAAACATGCAGTCGGCTTTACCAGCACCTAAGACACACTTCTCAGGTTGATCTAGGAATATGACGCTAGATGACCTTTCTTCCAGCTGCTCAAAGATGAGGGAGAAAGAGAGACAGATAAAGAAGAGAAATAAGCCTCCTCAACCAATGTGAGAAAGACACAGGGAGAGAGAGAGAGAAAGACAGAGAGAGGGAGAGAAAGAAAAACAGACAGAGTGAATGGGAAGCATCCCTAACTACCATTAAGTGTAAACAAAGGCAGGTCCTTTTCTGTATGTGTCTGAGGGTCCAGGCTGCAGGCTAAAGTCTTTCAGCCCAGAGGAAGAGAAGGCAGTCCCACGTTGGTAACGTCCACACTCTTTTCTGATAAAGCAGCCATCAACACCCTTCATACCTGTTAGAGCCCTCTGCAGGTGGCCCTGAAGAGAGAGAGAGAGAGAGAGAGAGAGAGAGAGAGAGAGAGAGAGAGAGAGAGAGAGAGAGAGAGAGAGAGAGAGAGAGAGAGAGAGAGAGAGAGAGAGAGAGAGAGAGAGAGAGGGGGAGGGAGGAATGGAAGCATTGCGAAATGAGTGAGGAAGGCTAAGAGAAGGAGAGAGAGGAAAAGAAGAATAAAGTGAAAAGAGACTGAGAGAGTTAAAAAAAAGAATGGATAGAGAGGGAGTGAGATGCTTCCTTGATAGGTGGAAGCACACTAACATACACGCACAAACACAAACACATACACACACACACAAACACACACAGTAACAGCCCCCCTCCCCCCAAGAACATACCATTCCTTAAAGGGATACTTCAGGATTTTGGCAGTGAGTGCYTGCAGTTTGAAGGAAGTTGCTAACTGGCGCTAGTGCAATTTCTAACTAGTGTTAGCGGAATGCCTGGAAGTTTATGGGTATGTTAGCATATACCTATAGACTTCCAGMCACTGCACTAATGCTAGTTGGCATTGGCTCACGAAACTAACTATAACTTCCTTCATATGGGACACAGAGACATAAAAAWGGCATCCACGAGTTAATTTGACTCTGGGGAAGTAGATAATGGGCCTCATTGCCAAACTCCCAAAGTATCCCTTTAATGGAGCCGTGGTGAACCACTTTCCGGGCTCCATTCAGCTCTGCGAACAATAGTGCTGAGACATCAGAAAGCTGGTCTGTGTGTGTGTATGTGTGTGTGCGTGCTTGTGTCGGGTCCCAGTAAGCACAGATTGTGATTTACCCAGGTGAACCGTACCATCCGGCGGTTGCTCCTTACAGCCCATTAAAGAGCATTCTGATSCATAAGAAAGCATTGAGTAGCAGGGCTTTGAGCTAACCCTGCCTGCATTCCTGCAGTCAGCACCCTAGTCAGTCATCAGGGCCATGGAGCTGTGCCCAAAGGCCCTGGGGTGGGGACCTATGCTAAACATGGAACACAGCAAAAGGAGATCATCTCTGCCTTGTCTTTGATGCACACTGGTGGCTGAGGATGGAGGATAGGACCAGAGGGGCTGGATGACAGCTAGTTGAGTTCCCTGACTAGGCGAATGTGGATGGTAATCCGTAATAGTCACGGATTCATTCAAAATATACTTGTTCAAGAAAGAAAAAAACGACTTGAGGAAATCCGATTTTAAAGAATTGAATCTGTGATTTTAGAGATGGGTTAGAAATCCCATCCTTTTTCTGTTGTATATTTTGCACCTGAATTTTAGATGAAGGAGGTGGGTTAATTATATAATTAAATTATGTTGCTGATGATAATGATGTTTATGTCAGTTCTAATACGCCTTAACACTCCTGTACATTGATTCTCCCCTGTAGAAGTTATAGCCAACATAGCCCTTTTTAGCTGTGTGTCCCATATTACACCCACAGGGCTGAGCGTTGCTAGGCAAAATGCAGCCAGCGGGGGGCTAGTGGAGGGCTAGGGGGTTGTGGCAGGGGACAGGGATGCACCCTCCGCTTCTGATGGTTATAAATGAGCAAAACTGTCGGTGTGTGGGACCCCAGACCATCTGTGTTGCTCTCAGACCCTCTTATAGCTTCCATAGCCGCCTCCTCAAACCCTCCACACAGGCCAGGCAAATATGCTAACACACACACACACACACACGCGCACACATCAAGAACAAATAGCCATCCTACTTACCCCCTCTACTGGTCAACGTGGTAATTACATGACAGCGCTGGCAGATTACTTCACTGTCCCTATAAAACTGTAGAAGTCACAGACAGAGTATGTAATCTATTGCTTAGTCATTTATTTTGTAGGATGACGAGGATAAGGCCAAAACTTTATCTAGGTTTCCCCCAAAAAATATATCTATTTCTCTTGTAGTCAATTTATCAGTTGGCTTGCCACCTAACTCCCTCAGGTAAGAGGAGCAGGAATAGGTAGACTCTTCTCGGGTGAAGGAGAGGGAGAGGAAAGTCAAATATTTATAGATTTATAAGCAAGGATTAATTTGTCTCTCATGACGCTTTGTACGGGCTTGCCTTTTGGCAGCTAACACACACAAGATAAATAGTTCCACATCCAATCCATTCCCATTTTATTTTAGTTTACAGTCGTCAGATATAAACGTCAACCGGCCCACATAGCAGACTGGATCATGAATCTTACCAGAGAGAGATAAAGAAGAGGAGAGATGGAGGAGAGGAGAGAGAGAAGAGAGAGAGAAGAGAGAGAGAGAGAGAGAGAGAGAGAGAGGAGAGAGAGAGAGAGAGAGAGAAGAGAGAGAGAGAGAGAGACGAGAGAGGAGAGAGAGGAGAGAAGGAGAGTGAGAGAGAGAGAAAGATGGACGGGAGGGAGAGAGAGAGCGAGAGAACAGGCAACAGTGAATTGTGTGTCATTGTTCCCTCAAACTGTACTTCCTAGAGGCAAGTTGCAGGGTAACGAGTGTGGGTATGTCTTGGTGAAGGAGGAGACAAAACAACATGTGACAGAGTGACCATCTCCCGTAACTGTGACCTGTCTCCCACCCCAAAAGAGAGGAGAGAGAGCGAGAGAGAGAGAGCGGAGAGAAAGAGAGAGGAAGAGAGAGTAAGAAAGAAGGGAGAGAGCAAGAAAGGAGAGAAACAGAAAGGAGAAGAGTAGAGGAAGAGACAGGAATGAAGGCAAACAAACAAAAATTCTAAAAGCTTTCACAAGAGCAATGAGAAAAATATGGGGAGAAGGATGAAGAGAGAAGAGAAGAGAGTAGGATTGAAATAGAGGACACAGAGATAGGGAATAAAGAAACATAAAGACATTAAAGCCTGGCCCCCCCGCCCCCCCCCCCCGTCCTCCTTTCTTTATACCACTTCCTTTTCATCCAGGAAACAAAGAGGTCATAAAAAAACAGAGAAAGAGAGAAAGCACAAACATCACCCTCAAAACCTGCTGTAACAGTGAGAGGGTCAAGGAGGCAGGGCTCTGAACTCAAAACCTGCTGAACAGTGAGGGGTCAGGAGGCAGAGCGCTGAACTTAAAACCTCCTGTAACTGTGACGATTCAGGGAAGCAGGGCGCTGAACTCAAAACCTCAGAGGTGACCGGGGGACACCACCCAATTAAAACAATACACTCGTTATCTTCCTGGTTCGGTGTGTGTGTATGTCTCTGTATCGTGTTTGTGTGTGTTTGTGCATGCACAACCAGCGTATGTGTGAGTACAGGGTTCCCTGTGGCCATAATGTTCTTCTGAAGATCGAAAGGACTGTTCCCAGTCAATAACACCCCAATCCTCCTGTCCATCCCTTTTCATCTCTCCTCCTCCCCCTTCTCTCCCCCCTCTCCCGCCAGGCTGGAGTGGGTTCCTCCCCCAAACCAAAGAGGTCTTTCTTCTTCTGTCCTCCCTCAGACCAGGAAGACAAAAGAAAGATAAAGAGATAGAGGAGTGTAAGATCATCCACCCAACTCCCTAATCCACAGAAAGAGAGAGATCTCCAATGAAAAGGTGACAGATCCACTGATCAGGGCTTAGGACACTACCTCTCCAACTCTACAATGGACCAGGGGATCTGAGTGGGCTCATCACAGCAGGAACACACAACATAACCATACAACACACACTAATACCACAGATGTAGAATATACCAATCCCAAACCACACACACCTGTGGAACACATACATACACACACATACACTTAACACCATACCATATACTGTGAGCAACCACACACCACACACACACCACACACACCACACACACACACACACACACACACACACACACACACACACACACACACACACACACACACACACACACACACACACACACACACACACACACACACACACAGACGCACACACACACACATTGGTTTTCCTTTTCCTTTCCTCTCCTCTCCTGTCACCCTTGTCCTTTTCCTCTCCAATCCTGTCCCTCCTCTCCTCCTCTCCTCCCTCTCTCTTATTTTTCTCCTCTCCTGTCCTCTCTGGCTGTGCACTGCAGGCTAGAGCTAGATGTTTTCTCATGGTAATCAAACCACTTTGTCCCTGGATGGATAATCCTGCACTGCCTTTTGTCTGAGCCCCACAGCCCAGCCCTACAAGGTCGACCCTGCCTCACACACACGCACAAAGACCAAACACAGCACCCCACTCCAGGCCTGCCGTATCCAAGCACACACAAAACACACACACTCATTAGTTATTCTCAATTCCACCACTCTGACTGACAGGCCATGGTTGTTAAAGCTGACTGCAGATCCCCAACACACACACACACACACCATACACACGCAGGTGCACCACACACACACACACACACACACACACACACACACACACACACACACACACACACACACACACACACACACACACACACACAACACACACACCACACACACACACACCACACACCACACACACACACAATAATACACACACCAACCAAATCAACAGAGAGTTACGTTGCACAAATAACCTTTTTACACAAACCAGTTTCTGCAAATCACGGTATAATAGTATATGTCTGTGACTCGGTATGTAACTGTCTCAACAGAGACAAACTACATACTGGGTAGTTCGAGCCCTGAATGCTGATTGGCTGACAGCCGTGGTATAACAGACCGTATACCACAGGTAAGATGAAACATTTATATTTGCTGCTCTAATTACATTGGTAACCAGTTTATAACAGCAATAAGGTACCTCGGGGGGTTGTGATATATGGCCAAATATACCATGGCTGCGTCGTGCGTGAGAACAGCCCTTAGCCGTGGTATATTGGCCATATACCACACCTCCATTGCTTAATTAAACTATAGACCAACTTAGAAATAAACCGCCTAATCTATAATTCATCTCTATAATTCTGCAGTGGTCCTCCATTTCTATTAAAGGAGAGAGGAAGCACCCATAGGTGTCCACTATGTTCCCTATACAGCTAAATTGCAGATGAATCAAACCCTGGGGAATTTGGGCCTATACATGGTGGAGGACCTTATTACCTTATCACAGTCGCAGTGCAGCCTGCAGTCACACCACAGGTTGGGGAAGGAAGAATTAGGTTATGCACATCCCCATTGAAAACTACCAAAGAATACCTATTTCACAGGAAACTGGTGTCCTTCACAATTTGATGTAAGAGAGTTAAGAATGGGTAATAATCTATATTTAGTGTGSACTCACTTTTCTAATGGTCTCTTTCCCTATATCCCTGGGGCATGGTGGGAGGAATGTATCCCACTGGGTCATTAGCTAGRTATAGGGAGTAAAGGGACTGGGAGCCAGTATGAGGAGGCAAAGAGAAGGGCTCTGTCATCCTCACTGMGAATCAATGGGACACTACCAAAGACTTGTCTGTCTGGGGACAAACTGGGACATTTCTGTTACAACTCTCACACACACACACGCACGCACATACGCAAACACACAAGTACATGCACACACACATGCATAAGTGGGCACCATTCCAGAGATCCCACTGCTTCCAGTCTAGTGATCCTCATTCCGTATTCCGCTGGAGGTTTGCCTTGGGAACAGTGGACGCTAAGTTGACAGACAGAGTGAGAGAGAGAGAGAAAAGGAGAGAGGGAGTGAGTGTGAAAAGGAAAAAGAAAGCAGACAAAAATACTTCCCCCTTTCCGCTCCCCTAGCCGTCATTGGTTGATGACACAGGGTCTTTTCTTTCCTTTCTGCTAATTGGCCACCCAGGCATTGACTAGTTCGTGGGTTACCCTCAATATGTGAGTCTCTGGCTCCCCTGCAGTACATTGCCCCTCTGCCCCTCCTAGGCTATTCTCCCTGTACCTCCACATTTAAATGRCCAAGGACGCCACTGTTGCAATGGCGAGAGACCACAAATGAAAAAAGCAATAGTATTCAAAGGTTACTATGAATGCAAGGTGCAACCCAAAATGTTTTCCCCCTTATCTGCTGCAGAAGACTGCATAAGGTAGCATTCTTATGCTGTTGATATACTGTTAAAATGCATKTTGTAGGGGAAAGCTTTATCTTCAGTGCTTTATGTTTGTCAGTGGAAGTTATGCAGCTTAGCATCACATGTCATTGAAAACACACACTCTCCTGCATAGTCCGTGCTATCCGGAATCCTTGGGATATCCATACCCCATTGAAGTTGATGTTTAAAATGGTTAAGTTTAGGGTAAGGGTAGGGGTTAAGGTTAGGGTTAGGGTTTAGGGTAGTGGCGTCCCAAGGAT
The DNA here is from genome assembly GCF_002910315.2 of Salvelinus sp. IW2-2015. Classification (NCBI taxonomy): domain Eukaryota; kingdom Metazoa; phylum Chordata; class Actinopteri; order Salmoniformes; family Salmonidae; genus Salvelinus; species Salvelinus sp. IW2-2015. The sequence goes on along the minus strand of NC_036842.1, from coordinate 77,644,195 downwards.
CCCAGATAGCACTCACCTCTCCTGCAGTGGGAGACGTAGGKCTTTAGTATCTTATTGGTACAGACAGAGATCTTAATTTGATCACCCTGTTGTTGCAGGAAATGTCCTGCACAGCAGGAAATGCAAACTTGTATTTAAGATTGAAAAAGGCTTCTAAACTTTGTAAATTCCATGAACATTTCTGACTGGATTTGCACTAATAGAAAGTGTATCAACACAAATGTCCATTAGGGGAGAGTGGGGTAAGCTGAGCCATTTTTACATTCAGCATCACTCCCCCCTACAAGGTGCCCAAAGAACTCTAGAAGGTGTCCAAAGGGCTCCACAAGGATGCTGGCCCACATTGACTCCAATGCTTCCCACAGTTGTGTCAAGTTGGCTGGATGTCCTTTGGATGTCCTTTTGTCTTGCCCATTCACCCTCTGAATACAATACAATACGTCTATATTGTCTCAAGGCTTAACAATCCTTCTTTAATCTGTCTCCTCCCCTTTATCTACACGGATTGAAGTGGATTTAACAAGTGACATCAATCATCTTGATTCACCTGCTCAGTCTATGTCATGCAACGATGTTGTCACGATGTTGTCACGGTGTGACTCGGGTGGGAAAATCTATGTTTTCTATTTCTTTGTTGTTTTGCCGTGTGTGGTTCCCAATCAGAGGCAGCTGTCTATCGTTGTCTCTGATTGGGGATCATATATAAGTTGTCATTTTCRGTTTGGGTTTTGTGGGGTGTTGTTTTCTGTTTAGGTTGTTTCCCTGACAGAACTGTGCGCTTTCGTTTTCTCCTTTTGTTTGAGTGTTTTTTGTGAACATTAAATCATGAACACTTTCCACGCTGCGCTTTGGTCTCATTCCGACGACGAARGTTACAGATGTCCTTAATGTTTTGTACACTCAGGGTAGTGTTCTTTCTAACAAAGAAATCTACATATATTTCAGGATGTTGTGTATACCTGGAAATAATCTGAATAATTGTAAAAAWTACAGTTTTGAAAACACAGCTTGTCCAAAAAAAGTGGTAACTTGGCACAACCCCGGGTATGGGGTGAGTTGAGCCGTGGGGCAGGTTAAGTTAAGCCGCCTACAAATGTTTTTACTGAATGAAATATTACCACTACCTTTTTAAAACCATGTCTATCTCTATTTCCCAAACACAATTCAACACAATTACAATCGCTTTTTTGTCTTTRAATAATTTTAAGCATATTTTAACACAGGCTTCACACCTAACAAACACTTTGTACTTTTTTACACTTTAAACATAGGCCAAGCCCCGTTGTTACCTCAAATCCCACAAAAAATAGGGTGGCACACAATTGGCCCAGCGTCGTCCGGGTTAGGGTTTGACCGGGGTAGGCCGTCATTGTAAATAAGAATTTGTTCTTTACTGACCTGCCTAGTTAAATAAAGGTTAAATAAAAATAAATAAATAAACAAAATAATGCCCTGCATTAAGCCTGGGAGTAAAACACATCAATTTGCTCTACTTGCCATTGGCTCAACCATTGACTCAACTTACTCCAATGCAAACATTTTGATTATATTAACCCACAGAGCTACAAGAATGCACGTTCATGCTAGGAGTAGGACCTCATATTGAAGCATAGAGGCATCAACTGATGTATAGATCAATCTTAAAATGATCTACTTTGGTTTAGATACAAGCATCATGAAACCTATAAATTCATTTGACATGTGAAAAACAGCTTTTTAGACCTACCTTGCTTACTACTTTTTCCATGTGGTTTCATCCTTCACAGACTCTCCTAAATATTTGGTCAAATTATTACTTTTCTGTATGATTTCATAGAAACAAGTGTGGCTCAATTCCCCCACTCTCCCCTAATTATCATCCACACAATAATTCACATTTCCTGTTGCTGTAGGATAATTTCTCTGCTGTGAAAAACTGGTCAAATTACGATAATGTATCATATGCAAAAGTAAAATATAAAACGCTGAGGAAATAAACATATTCAGAATTCTTCCTCTGTTTGTCTTCAAATCCATTATGTGAGCTAGAAGCACAGTTATTCCTGGTGAGTTGGTCCCCCGGGGTTGACCGGGGTGGACCGGGGTGGACCAACTCAAAGGGCTGTGATCAATTTTGAAAGAAAAAGAGAAAGTGGGGAGAAGAGGGGAGAAGAAAAAGGTKATTTGATTGTTCTGGAGGCTCCATATGCTTCTGTGGCTGTTGGGTTCACCCTGCCTCACTGCTACCAGGCTAGGACCTTTCAAGGTTTCAAACCAACCACAAATCTCACGTACAACCCTACACACCTACACACTTACCCCCCCCAATCCCTCTGCCAAACAACCACACACACACCCCGAACAAAATACCCTGAATCTGGTTAAGGAAGAATAGAAGAGGCAAACAATGTGGATGGGTACGGGAGGGTGGGTTGTGTGTGTGGGTGCACGCGTGCTTGCATGGGTGTGTGTGTGTGTATCTGTGTGTCGGTGTGTGTCTATTTGTGTTTGCCTGCGTGCACGCGTTTGCGTGTGTATGTTTGTGTGTGTATGTGTGCGTGTGCGTTTTGGTGCGTCTTTGTGTGCGTGCGTGTGAGGGGTGTCAAGTGACCCATAGAAACACTATCAAACAACACTGGGACTCTAAAGGGCACACAATAGAATAGCTTGCTCTTTTCTCTGCAACACCACTGCTGGGGTGAGATAAGGGAATTCCTAAATACGAACAACAGAAAAAAAGGGAAGCTCTGTCTTTTGGGATATTCAGAGCCCCATTCTGAACCCCCATAGATTATGCATGTGGGTTTTGAAGGGGTGCTGAAATAAAGCAACACTTTGTTGAACAAGTTTCCCTTGTTGCTGTCGATCTCCATTTCCATTGTGAGCTCTGGTCTTATTCAGTTCTATGCAGATGACTTGCAGATTACCATGGCCTGGATTTAGCAGGCCTTTAAAGCATCTAAAGCGCCCCAGATCAGGATGAAGACTATATAGCAGGCCTCTGTAGCAAGCCAATGTCTAATGCAAAGCTACAGAGATTCATCCACAATCACTGAATGAAATGACTCCCAACACATGCAGCTGATCTGTAAGGTGTACCACCAGTCATTGTTCAACCTTATCATTATACTCTTTTGATATAAGAATTTGAACTTTCAAGCCAATCTCCCACTATTGCCAACAGGTTTTGTAAGCAAAGGAAAAATGTATTGAAAGAAGAAATCCTTCCAATAGTCCAGCCCCATGATTGTGAATGCTAAGCAGTGTTGGTAATGATTGAGGTGAACGTTTACCACCTCAGGCCAGTTTAGGGTTGGGCAATAGTTTACTCCCTGAAGAAGGCAACGTTTGTGTAAAGACATCATCCATGGAGCATGCAGCATCACAACACCCAACATGAAGCCTGCGGGCTGTGTTACAAGCCTCTGCACCCATCAAACGAGGTGAAATATCTATATGGTCCTGTCTCTGCCAACAACCTGCCATAAGAGAGCCAGAAAAACCTCCTCTCCTCACCCCTCTGTCTTTACCACCACAGATCAAAATACAGCCTCCACTGGCATCATCATAAACTACGCACTGCACACGGGTTGATTCTAGACCCTTTTAGCTCAGGGTGTGTGTGTGTCTGCCTGCTTGCGTCCAAGTGTGATGGGTTGGACAACTGGAGAAGCATGGGAAGTGAAGCATGGGGAGTGAGGGAGAGAGATAMAGAGAGAGATGGAGAGGAGGAGAGAAAAAGAGAGAGATGGAGAGTGAGGAGGAGAGCAGGAGAGAGAAAGAGAGATAGAGTGAGAGTTGAAGGTTCAACTATTTCCTGCCCTTCATTCTATCTTTCTCTCTGTTCCGTAGTGTGTCTCTCATTCTCCTTTTCACCTTCTATCTCTCTCTGTCGGGGGGCTTGCTATAGGAGGCAGGCCATAATACTGACACTGACTACACAGTACAGCCATATGAGATTCAACATTCAGACCATTAAAAGGGGGACTCCCCTGCTAGCCCAGCCCTTATCTCAATGTTAGGAAAACCAGATGGGGCTTTACTGCGTAGCAGGGCTGCAGTATTTGCACAGCGTACAACTTCCTAGTCACTGCGGATTAGTCTAACAATACAACTCCCCACACACAACCCCTCCTTCTGCCACAAACCTCCACCCAAATCACTCTTTCTATGGCTTGTTATAGAGGCCTGAGTATGAATGAGGGGCTCTGTTAGCGCGTCTGAAGATAACACACTCAAACACAAACTCACTGCAACGGAAATGAACGCAGATGATTGCTTGCCTCTGGTTGGCTGATTGGATAACTGACTGGAACTGGTTTTAAACCTGTCGAGCTGAGCTATGAAGTGAGAAAAAGAGAAAAATAGAGAGATAGAAAGACCTGCTGCTCTGTGATTAAGAGGCTGGAGTCTTGAGAGTAGAGTTGAGAGAGAGACTGGCCATATGTGACTTGTTTCAGGAAACTAGGTGTCTGTCGCGCGTCACTACTTCACAGGAGAGCCATTTGAACGTAAACTTTTTTTTAAATCAAAATGTGTTTTTTTGGCAGAAATACCTTCTGGAACATATTAACTTTATTAACTTTATTAACGAGCTTAGTTGGTTTAGCCACAGAAAAAGTCAGCAACCTTCTCCCGGGCCATGATTGGCTGAGATAATGAGTGGCCTTGACATGCCGAGAGATTAGTTCGGATTGGTCTGCCATGTAGCACGTTTCTGTCTGTCATGACTGTCCTGTGAGGATTCGAATGGGTCAGATCAGCTTGGTAATGGATGATAATAACCAGACCTTCTCTCACCCACATAAGAGGGGAGGAGGGAACTGGGCCTGTTTGACAGCTCACACCCTGTCGTAAATTAAAGGAGAGGAGATCCAGAGAGATCTCCCTCTCCAAAATTCACCAAGGAATGTGCTTTGTCTACACAGACAGTCTTCCCGCCGAAACTCTAACACGTCCTAAAAGCGAATACTGGAACAATATTTCTATGTATGTGATGTAAAGAATAACCATGTCATATGGGGTTGTTATTTTGTGATGTCATTAAAATGGTTATAAAGGAAATACTGTAATTTGAAAAGTATATACACTATAGGTATGAAGTCTCCATCCTTAACATTGTATATGAAAGATGAAAATGATTAAGGTATTTTTGTTAATACTGTATATGAATGTGATTTTAGGTGCCATAAGAGAATCTATCTCCTATAAACTGTGAATGGTAAGTTGCCATGCCCGAGTGAGGTCAGAGAGCGTGTCAAACTGATGGAGCCGTCCCCTTCGGCCAGAGTGCATAAAAAGATTGTTGGAGAAATAAACATTAGATCAGAAAATGTGAAGTGGTAGCTACACGTTCGAAATGGTTGGAACTTTGAACCTCAACARGAGGTGAAGAAAATAAACCCACCTCCCAGACCAGAGAGGCTTGTAGAACTGCAGCTCACGTCCAGAGTGGTTTGAACCTTGAATATCAACAAGAGGAAAAGGTGAGAAGCTCAGCTTCCAGACAATCACTGGTAAGGCTGATTAGCTGTCCTAAATCAAGTATCTAGAAAAGCTAATTTAAGTGGGACCATCCTACTACTCTTCTCAAATCACCGTGTCCTACTACTCTCATCACCTATGGGAACCGTCGACACGGCTGGCTAGCCTATCTTCCAAGGAATATCTTCCAAGGAGTATCTTCCAGATTGAACAAATGTAGAAGATGGGAAAGAGGAGACTCCTCAGAGCCATTCAAGAGTGCTGCTGAAAGGCTAACAACCTTCCTAAGGAGGGCTGGTTCCGACAGCGATAAATGGCGAATGAAGGCATTCACACGTAATGTAAAATAGATTCATGACTTCTTACTTCAAACAGGCGGTTTGTGTGCAAAGTCTATGACTACTGTGATAACAGTTTCTAAAATGTATCAATGATAAGTGTCTCTCTTTCTTTTTCTCTCTCTCTCTCTCCCTCTCCATATCATTGTGTAAAAAGCCACCATATTGTGTCAGTCCACTAGGGACCTTTTTCTCATCTACTAAGTATGTATGTTTATTCTGTGTTATTATTTCGTTAGCTAGTAAGTAAATAATTAAACCAATTTGTGTAGTACTGAATTATAAGTAAGGCTGGGGTTTTTGCAGATCCAAGACGGTTACAACTGTTCAGAATGATGATATGATAAGAGGTTATYATTTAATACATTTACCTTTTTATGGATGTGATAGGTAAAGAACTTTAGAGTTTAATTCGGGAGATGGTAACTTTTTAAACAACCGCTCTCATGGTGCCCCAAATTCCTAATGAGTTKATTGTTAATTCCTAATGAGTTAATAGGATTAATTTAATCTGGTAACAATTAAACATAGTTAGTTGATTCGATACATAACAGTCATCAGATTAATGGAAGTAACTTCACGACATGTCTATAATATGGTCGGTATGTGCAGGTAATCCTTTCTAATGCWGTTTTTTTTTTAAAGATGTCACGTAGTGAACTGCATAAGTGTTGCTCTCCACTTTCTGGAGGACCAAGTTTTGAAATCAGTGGAATTAGAGTGTGATAGCTAAGGAGACAGAGAAAATTCTGTCGTTTGATTGCAAATATGCAGACAGAGTCGAAAAGGTCACACACAGAAGGCTGTTGTAAAACACCTGTCTCTGCATTAGATCTTCAAACTAAGGGCAGCCATGGCATCTGTGACAGACAGAGAGAAGTGTCCATCCATGTATACGGGTAAGAGAGTCTAGCTAACTACATTTTCAGATATTACACGTTTCTAATTTTGTCAGAGTTGATTTCATTCATTATGGTTCATTGTTTAGCTAGCTAGCTACATGTCTTAACAAAAGACTCCACTATACAAATAACTATTTCAATAGAATGTTTATGATGTCACAGTGACAACTTTCGATAGACGTAGCTGGTAATTCGCTCTGACTATCTACTCCGATTTCAGAGCACTCTCGTCTGAGTGTGCCAGAGTGCAGAATAACTGACTAATTTATGAACACTCAACACCCGTTGAATATGACTGGTGTCAGTAAATGTTGGCAAAAAAGCGTACCTAAAATGTTGCTAGCAACACAGTTTCAGTCACCAATGCTCTGGATAACATAAAATCAGTGTAACCAGCTCTGCTAGCGTGAGTAAAATGGTCAGAAGTGAACTGTAGCTAGCAAGCTAGCCAACATTAGCCAGTTAGCTTGAGTGCTTGACTGCTGTTGTTAGGTCCGAACGCTCGGATGAACCCTACTTTTCGGCCAGAGTGTCCAGTGTGCACTCTGAAGCTTCGAGAGCGAAATGCTCTGAATTTATGAACGGCCAATCTGACAACGCTCTGAGTTTACAAAAGCACACTCTGGCACTCCAGAAAAAAAAAGCTTAAAAGGGTGTGAACGATGCTGAATGGGTGCAGACAAAGAGCTCTCCAGTAGGAACCAAAATATTCAAGGGCCTTTTTATAAAAAGTCGGGTTACAAGTTTATCAACTTTCAAAACAGAATTACTTACCCATTGTTCCACAACTGTAGTGTATGATATACCATTGTCTAGTTCTGAGTCTCTACTTTTATCCAAAGTAAAAAACACAGTCTTCAAATTTTGCTACATAAGACCGAATCGAGCCTGTCTGTCACATTTAACCATGACAACCTGACAGAATTCAACAGTCTGAATGACAGAGTACAGACAGGGGGAGGGGGCAAGTCAAGCTACTACTAAACAGATGGGTGGAAAAAACTGTTTAATGACAATGGCCAAATGACCTCTGACATGAATGGCAATGAGTGATAGGAGAAAAAGAGAAGAAGAGTTAACCCAAATATAAAGAGGCAATTAGACATGCCAGTGTTTTATGACTGGTGTATTGGTGTTTCAAGGCGGTTTGGGTGAAGGAGGGTGAGACAGAGGTAATTTATAGGGTAGAAACTTTATCAGTAGAATGAGGGTGCAGAGAAGCACTGAGTGAATTCCTTAAATTCCTATAAAATGCACATCTAAACACGTAGAAGAAAAAAAACGCACACGTTATGAAATACTTCACAATGTTTACAAAAAGTAATTAGCTCATTAATTTAAGTCATTAATGTAAATGTTAATGTGTCATCATCACGTTGATTATGAGGTTAACTCTCTGAAGGGATGGATAAACTGTTGTGATTTAGTGGTAAGTAGTGAGTGACAGGTATTCTGTTAAACTCCTTCAATATACAGTTAATTCGGAAAGTATTCAGACCCCTTGACTTTTTCCACATTTTGTTACGTTACAGCCTTATTCTAAAAGTGATACAATTGTTTTTCCCCTCATCAATCTACACACAATAGCCCATAATGACAAAGCAAAAACTGAAATATTGCATTTACATAAGTATTCAGACCCTCTACTCATTACTTTGTTGAAGTACCTTTGGAAGTGATTACAACCTCGAGGCTTCTTGGGTATGATGCTACAGGCTTGGCACACATGTATTTGGGGAGTTTCTCCCATTCTTCCTTGTAGATACACTCAAGCTCTGTCAGGTTGGATGGGTAGCGTCGCTGCACAGCTATTTTCAGGACTCTCCAGAGATGTTTGATCAGGTTCAAGTCTGGCCTCTGGCTGGGCCACTCAAGGACATTCAGAGACTTGTCCTGAAGCCACACCTGCYTTGTCTTGGCTGTGTGCTTAGTGTCATTGTCCTGTTGGAAGGTGAACCTTCGCCCAGTCTGAGGTCCTGAGCGCTCTGGAGRAGGTCATCAAGGATCTCTCTGTACTTTGCTCCGTTCATCTGTCACTCAACTCTGACTATCCCCACAGCATGATGCCGCCCYCCATCACCATGCTTCACCGTAGGGATGGCGCCAGATTTCCTTCAGATGTGATGCTTGGCATTCAGGCCAAAGAATTCAATCTTGGTTTCATAAGACCAGAGAATCTTGTTTCTCATGGTCGGAGAGTCCTTCAGGTGCATTTTGGTAAACTCCAAGCGGGTTGTCATGTGCCTTTTTACTGAGGAGTGGCTTCCGTCTGGCCACTCTGTTCTTGGGGACCTTCAATGCTGCAGAAATGTTTTGGTAACCTTCCCCAGATCTGTGCCTCGACACAATCCAGTCTCGGAGCTCTACGGACAATTCCTTTAACCTCATGGCTTGGTTTTTGCTCTGACATGCACTGTCAACTGTGGGACCTTATATAGACAGGTGTGTGCCTTTCCCAATCATGTCCAATCAATTGAAATTACCACAGGTGGACCCCAATCAAATTGTAGAAACATATCAAGGATGAACAATGGAAACAGGATGCAGCCAAGCTCAATTTCGATTCTCATGGCAAAGGCTATGAATACTTATGTAAATAACGTACTTCTGTTTTTAATTTTGAATACATTTGCTAAAATTTCACTTTGTCATTATGGGGTATTGTGTGTAGACTGATGAGGGAAGAAAATAATTTAATCAATTTTAGAATAAGGCTGTAACGTAACAAAATGTGGTCAAGGGGTTAGAATTTTTTTAGAATGTGCTGTACTTCCAGAGGGTTTCAACCAATCCAAAAGGATTTTTGTTCTTTGCACATTTTTTATACAAGTTTGTCAATATTCCATAACTATTGATCTGACAATAGCACAAATTGGCAACCTACTGCAGAAAATAAATGAAATTCACACACTCTGTTCTTAATTTCACTGACGTACAGATCATCACCTGGCTGAAAAGAACTGTGACTGCAGTGTCATCAGCAAAGAGCCCTCTCCCCCTCCATCAACCACCAGCCAGGGAGGGGTGACTGTGGCCTGTGTTCAATGTAAACACGCATGGGCATTCAGAGCCTCCAAAACTACCCTATTAGGCAGAATGGTTTTGGAGGGCTGTGGAAGGTGGGGGAGTAGGGAAGGTTTATAGAAGGGGAGAGGTGCCAAAGGGGGGAGGTTGGGTTTGGAGGGGAGTGGTAAAGGGGGAGTGTTTTTAGAGATGGAGGTAACGAGGCAGTAGCAGGAATGTTTAATTAACTGTTAGAAGGGGCTCTGGGTGCTCCTACTCTAAATGACCTTACTGCTGAATGGAAGGATTAACTAGCACCACGGCCGGGCCTGTGGCTAGAGCATGCTCATTACTGCAGAAAMGAGAGAAGGAGAAAGAGAAAGAGGGGGAGAGAGAGGGGGGAGAGACAAGGAAAAGAGAGAGGGATGACTGCATTATTTTATGAAGATGGAGAGGGAGAGTGGAGCATGATTGGAGGACAGCTAGAGAAAGAGGGAGAAGGAGAAAGGATGGACACTAGATGAGCATGAGGAATGAGAGAGAGAGAGAGAGAGCGAGAGAGAGAGAGAGAGAGAGAGAGAGAGAGAGAGAGAGAGAGAGAGATGGGAGCTGGCAGGGCTTGAACCGAAAGATTACAGATACTCAATGAAAGCAGAACACACATTCCATAGGGGCTCACACACTCCACCCAGTGCCCTGGCCATGTCCGCATTACAGCCATGGCCAAGCTGACTGTGGTCAGTGTCAACAGCCAAGACAGAGGATTCACAGAGGATTCACAGGGGGCAGTTTGCTCAACCTGCTGGCTGGGCTTGTTGACCATGTTGATTCACGGAGCAAATATACACAACCACTTCCTTAATATGTTGGGAGGAGTGTAAAGTGTTTGAATGCAAGTGCAACACAAATATAAATATGCACCCCTCCTCTATACAGTGTATACCCAGCTAACAATTCTTGGGAGAGAGYACATTTTTGTTTTGTTACACGTCATGTTCTTCTGATGTTTGAGTGTTCAGTTTTCTGTTAGTTAGGGGAAAATTCTATGTCTGTTCGCAAAAACCTCCTAAGAACCTATTTAGCATGTTTTGGCATTAGATTAAGAAGAGCATTCCCTTAATGTCACACCAAACATGCACAGAACATGGTTGCTCTGTGTATGATATTAATATTCTAGACACATGTAATTGGAATGTTTTTTGAAATAATATTTATTAATTATGAAATTATAAAAAATATTAAWAACATTCCACCCATGAAGCCACTAGAGGGAGATTTGGTAATTTGATGTCAGGAAAGAGCTACGAGAAAGGTATCTTGGAAATAGTCCTTGCACATCACTGGAACACTCCAATTAAAACGTTAGGTAATGACCTAATGAGACTCTCAATGGAACGTTCTCTAAAGTTGTTGGAACGTTTGTTGTTAGCTGGTTATGTACAGAAAACTTTTATGCAAATATCAATACACCACTATTTGCTCCCCCCGTCAGATGTACCGTTGAAGTCGGAAATTTACATACACCTTAGCCAAATACATTTAAACTTTCACAATTCCTGACATTTAATCCTCGTAAAAATTCCCCGTTTTAGGTCAGTTAGGATCAACACTTAATTTTAAGAATGTGAAATTTCAGAATAATAGTAGAGAGAATGATTTATTTCAACTTTTATTTCTTTCATCACATTCCCAGTGGGTCAGAATTTTACATACACTCAATTAGCATTTGGTAGCATTGCCTTTAAATTGTTTATCTTGGGTCAAACATTTTGGGTAGCCTTCCAACAAGCTTCCCACAATAAGTTGGGTGAATTTTGGCCCATTCCTCCTGAGAGAGCTGGTGTAACTGAGTCAGGCTTGTAGGCCTCCTTGCTTGCACACGCTTTTTCAGTTCTGCCCACATATTTTCTATGGGATTGAGGTCAGGGCTTTGCGGTGACCAAGCTTTAACTTCCTGACTGATGTCTTGAGATGTTGCTTCAATATATACACATAATGATCTTTCCTCATGATGCCATCTATTTTGTGAAGTGCACCAGTCCCTCCTGAAGCAAAGCACCCCCACAACATGATGCTGCCACCCCCGTGCTTCACGGTTGGAATGGTGTTCTTCAGCTTGCAAGCTTCCCCTTTAAACATAACGATGGTCATTATGGCCAAACAGTTCTATTTTTGTTTCATCAGACCAGAGGACATTTCTCCAAAAAGTACGATCTTTGTCCCCACGTGCAGTAACAAACCATAGTCTGGCTTTTTTATGGCGGTTTTGGAGAAGTGGCTTCTTCCTTTCTGAGCGGCCTTGCAGGTCATGTCGTTTTACTCTGGATATGGATACTTTTCTACCTGTTTCCTCCAGCTGCTTCACAAGGTCCTTTGCTGTTGTTCTGGGATTGATTCGCACTTCTCGCACCAAAGTACGTTAATCTCTAGGAGACAGAACGCATCTCCTTCCTGAGCGGCATGACAGCTGAGTGGTCCAATGGTGTTTATACTTGCGTACTATTGTTTGTACAGATGAACGTGGTAGCTTCAGGCATTTGGAAATTGTTCCCAGGGATGAACCAGACTTGTCTACAAGGTCTACAATTTTTTTTCTGAGGTCTTGGCTGATTTCTTTTGATTTTCCCAATACATCCACAGGTACACCTCCAATTGACTCAAATGATGTCAATTAGCCTATCAGAAGCTTCTAAAGCCATGATATCATTTTCTGGAATTTTCCAAGCTGTTTAAAGGCACAGTCAACTTAGTGTATTTAAACTTCTGACCCACTGGAATTGTAATACAGTGAATTATTGTCACGATCGTCGTAGTGAGGAGACCAAAGCGCAGCGTGATGTCAATACATACTTTTAATGTCAGACGACTGAACACGAAGAACACGAAGAACACTAACAAACTATACAAAATAACAAACGACCGTGAACGCTATAAACACGGAGTGCAGACATGCAACTTCACATAGACAATAACCCACCAACCAAACTGGAAAATGGCAACCTAAATAGGATCCCCAATCAGAGACAACGATAAACAGCTGCCTCTGATTGGGAACCAATCTAGGCCACCATAGTTCTACATATGTCTAGACTAGACACACACACCTAGACATAKAAAAAAAKCTAGAWAAGACAAAAACACACATACCACCCTCGTCACACCCTGACCTAACCAAAATAATAAGGAAAACAAAGAATACTAAGGTCAAGGCGTGACAATTATAAGTGACATAATCTGTCTGTAAACTATTGTTGGAAAAATTACTTGTGTCATGCACAAAGTAGATCCCCCCCCTAACCGACTTGCCAAAACTGTATTTTGTTAACAAGAAAATTGTGGAGTGGTTGAAAAATGTGTTTTAATGACTCCAACCTAAGTGTATGTAAACTTGCGACTTCAACTGTACATCCAGAGGTATATGCCAACCTATAAACGGCCCTTATCTACAGTACCAGTCAGAYGTTTGGACACACCTGCTCATTCAAGGGTTTTTCTTTATTTTTACTATTTTCTACATTGTAGAACAAAAGTGAAGACAAAAAAAAATATGAAATAACACATATGGAATCATGTAGTAAACGAAAAAGTGTTAAACAAATCAAAATATATTTTATATTTGAGATTCTTCAAAGTAGTCACCCTATGCCTTGATGACAGCTTTGCACACTCTTGGCATTCTCTCAACAAGCTTCACGAGGTAGTCACCTGGAATGCATTTCAATTAACAGGTGTGCCTTGTTAAATGTTTATTTGTGGAATTCCTTTCCTTCTTAATACAATTGAGCCAATCAGTTGTGTTGTGACAAGGTAGGGGTGGTATACAGAAGATAGCCCTATTTGGTAAAAGACCAAGTCCATATTATGGCAAGAACAGCCTAAATAAGCAAAGGGAAACGACAGTCCCATCATTACTTTAAGACATGAAGGTCAGTCAATCCGGAAAATGTCATGAACTTCAAACGTTTCTTCAAGTGCAGTCGCAAAAACCATCAAGCGCTATGATGAAACTGGCTCTCATGAGGACCGAAACAGGAAAGGAAGACCCAGAGTTACCTCTGTTGCAGAGGATAAGTTCATTAGAGTTACCAGCCTCAGAAATTTCAGCACAAATAAATAATTCACTGAGTTCAAGTAACAGAAACATCTCAACATCAACTGTTCAGAGGAGACTGCATGAATCAGACTTTCATGGTCAAATTGTTGCAAAGAAATCACTACTAAAGGACACCAATAAGAAAAAGAGATTTGCTTGGGTCAAATGTTACTTGTTTCAGGAAACTTGGCGTATGTCGCGGGTCACTACTTCACAGGAGAGCCATTTGAACCTAAACTTTTTTTTTTTTATCAAAATGCGTTTTGGGGTAGAAATGCCTTCTGGAACATGTGCACTTTCATATGCCTTAATAACAAACTTGTATGTCATCTGTAAATACGAATAAAATTGTTAAATMACGAGCCTAGTTGGTTAAGCCACATATAAAGTAAGCAACCTTCCCACTAGTTATGATTGGCTGAGATAATGAATGGGCTGAACATGTTGAGAGAGGAGTTCAGATTGGTCTGCCATATAGAGGGCTTCTGTCTATTTGAGCTCGTCAGTCTGTGTTGGTAAACCTGTCAAACGCMGCTTTTTTWWAAATGTATCATGTAGTGGAGCTGCATACGTYTTGATCTCCACTTTCTGGAGTATCGAGTTTTGAAATCAGTGGAATTAGAGTATGATAACTAAAGCTATGAAGAAAACACCTGTCTCCGGATTACATCTTCAAACTAAGGGCAACCATGGCATGGCATCCGTGACAGGGAGACGTGTCCATCATGCATGATGATGTATATGGGTAAGATAGTCTAGCTAGCTACATTTTCAGATATTACAACTTTCTAATTCTGACAGAAAGTGGTTTCATTTCAAGCTAAAGTGTACTGTTAGCTAGTTAGCTGACGTTAGCTGGCTGGCTCCCTAGCTAACATTACGTGAGGATGTTATTATTCATATCCCAGAGCCATTTACTTGGCTAGAAAGAGCTTTATGTTACCTAGCTGGCTGGCTCGCTGGCTAATGTTACGTGTATAATGTTACTATTTGTATCTCAGAGCCGCTTGCTTTGCTAGTTAGCTAGCTAACATTGAAACTGGTTGGTTAGCTACCACTACAAGTAGATTCATGCAAGGCATAGTAACATCATGAGTTGACACTATGTTCATTGTTGTTTACCTAGCTAACTTTAGCTGGCTGGCTCGCTAGCTAACGTTACGTGACGTGGATGATCTTACACGTTGTTTACCTAGCTAAGTTCATTGTTTACAGGCTGAGTATGCCAGAGAGCAGAATAACTGATGAATTTAAGAACGCACAACACCCGTTGAATATTGCCGGTGTCAGTAAACGTTGGCAAAAAAAGCTAAATTCAATTGTTGCCAGCAGAGCTGGTTAGGCCCAGCAGAGCTGGTTAGGTTTTCAGAGGTTATACAGAGGTAAACAAATCATCGGCCAGAGCGTCAAGAGTGTGCTCTGAATGCTCCATTAGCGAAACGAGATTGGTGGGGCTAAAGCTGAAGAGGGTGTGAACGATGCTGAAATAGGTGTAGACAAAGAAGAGCTCTTCACTAGGTACCAAAACATTCAAAGGCTATTTTCTCAGAAGTGAGTTTACAAGTTTATCAACTTTCAAAGCAAAATTACTTTCCAATTGTTCCTAAAAAATGCAGTGTATGATATACCATTTTGTAGCTTCGAGTCTCTCCTTTTATCCAATGTACAAAACATAATTTCAAATTGTGCCGGTTGGTCACAAATAAATGCTTCACAAGGTTCACAAGTAACAGACACATCTCAATATCAACTGTTCAGAGGAGACTGCATGAATCAGGCCTTCATGGTCGAATTGCTGCAAAGAAACCACTACTAAAGGACACCAATAAGAAGAAGAGACTTGCTTGGGCCAAGAAACACGAGCAATGGAAATTAGACCGGTGGAAATCTGTTCTTTGGTCTGATAAATCCAAATTGATATTATTGGTTCCAGCAGCTGTGTCTTTGTGAGACGCAGAGTAGGTGAACGGATGATCTCTGCATGTGCGGTTCCCTCCGTGGAGGAGGAGATGTGATGGTGTGAGGGTGCTTTGCTGGTGACACTGAACAGGGATTGATTTAGAATTCAAGGTACACTTAACCATCATGGCGACCACAGCATTCAGCAGCGATACGCCATCCCATCTGGTTTGTGCTTAGTGGGACTATAATTAGTTTTTCAACAGGACAATGACCCAACACACCTCCAGGCTGTCTAAGGGCTATTTGACCATGAAGGACAGTGATGGAGTGCTGCATCAGATGACCTGGCCTCCACAATCACCCAACCTCAACCCAATTGAGATGGTTTGGGATGAGTTGGACCACAGAGTGAAGGAAAAGCAGCCAACAAATGATCAGTATATGTGGGAACTCCTTCAAGACTGTTGGAAAAGCATTCCAGGTGAAGCTGGTTGGGAGAATGACAAGAGTATGCAAAGCTGTCATCAAGGCAAGCAGGCTACTTTGAACAATCTAAAATATAAAATGTGTTTAACACCTTTTTGGTTACTACATGATTCCATATGTATTGTTTCATAGTTTTGATGTCTTCACTAGTATTCTACAATTTGGAAAATAGTAAAATAAAGAAAAACCCTTGAATGAGTAGGTGTGTCCAAACTTTTGACGCGTCCTGTATGTTGACCTTCCTCCACCATGGGCATCACATGACTGACGATTACAAGGTGTTCTCTGTGTGAACGGCATGGCCACACAACAGGGTCAACACTGTGCAGGATGTATATTGCCAGTGAACTTGTGTCAGTCTGTTTGGCGACGAGGGCAGAGATTCTGGTCTGATTCAACTTCACCCACTCTTCCTTCTCTGGTGCTCTTCCACAGAACAGACGTGCAGTGAAGAAACTCGAGCTGATGTAAAAACCCAGAAAGAACACATGAAGTGTATCAATCTGTGTTGGTACTCATCACTAATTTACAAGACCTACATAAGAGAGTGATTCTACTATTAACCTGTTTAACACAGGTACAAGTTTCATATCTAGAATTATGCCACTGGATTAGAAGCTGCAACTCTGCTCTCATTCACATATCCACACTTGACTGCATCCCCACGGGAACACATCCCTGTGTGCATGCATGTGTGTACGTGAATGGGTGCATGTGTGTGCGCTTGCGTGTGTGTGTGTGTACTTGTGGATAACTCTGTGCATGCCCTCTCACAAGTGTGTATATGCATTGGCGAGACGCTGTTTGGGATTTAGCTCCAAATGAGTGGAGTGCTGGTGCATTAATGAGTAACATGCAGCCCTCATCTCCAACAATACCCACTCTCCCCACCCGCCCACCCATGTAAAAACACCCACTCCCATCTCTCTCACTCTCACTCTTCCACACACACACACACACACACACACACACACACACACAACACACCACACACCACCACACAACCACACACACACACACACACACACACACACACAAACACACACAAACACACACAAACACATATATATATATTTCCGGGCTCAGTTCTTTGCCAGAAGAGGAACTTCTTCATTTGGAGTGTGAGACAATGCGGCAGGCCTTGTGTCTTTGTGCTTCTGACGTCATGCCGAGCCACAATATGGCCCCGTCAGGGAACAATGAGGACACACAATGGCCATTACCTATGGGGCTGAGCAGTAGGGCCTCGGGGACAGGGCCTGGGTGGACAGTTTACAGACTGCTGGGTGTCTTGGGCCACATTGGGAGAGGAGAGAGGGGTGGAGAGAGGAGAAGAGAGATATGGAGGGAGGAAAGGAGAAGGGAAGGATGGAGGGAGGGAGATGYAAAAGAGGAGAGGGGGAAAGGTAAAGAAAGTTGAGAGTCAAAGAGAAAATTCTAATGATTGCAAAAATACTGGAGTGGAGGAGAGAGAGAGCGAGACAGATGGGTGACGGATGGAACACTGGAACCTTTGCCAGAGGGAGAAGTTAGGATATATCTCCCTGGGGGGACAAAGGGGGGATAATGGATAACGGCGTTCGTCTTGGAGCTGAACTTGGTTGCCTGATCACACAAGCAGCAGGGGAATGCAGGCAGGCGTTGAGCAAACAGCCCAAAGAAAGGACTGGTTTCACTCTGGCTGCTGCTGCTGCACTGACCCCAGGGCCCAGGCCACACTGACTGGACACAGAGGGGGTGGACAGGGATGGACAAAGACTGGACAGGAGGGCTAGAGGGAATGAACCGGAGGCAAAAGGGGTGGACGTGGGTCACTGGGTGCAGTTGAACTTAACCATCAGTCTCCCACGTGAATCCCCCTCAGCTTGACACTCTGTCACTTTTCTCACCGTTTAGAAGCCAATGCAGCAAAACCCCATCAACTTCTCCAACGCTTAGTGACTAAACACACAACCATACTTAAGCAAGGTGACCACAAGGAGATTTTCATTTTTATGCATTTTGTGTTGTAGTGCTAAACCAATTAATCCCAATGTCAACATAACTTTATCTTATTAAAGGCCTTCTTCTCAGTTGAGAGGACACACGTCCCAGCTCTCCTCGCTTCACCACGTCCACTCTCCTCCTTTCTACAAGTCCATCTCCCTCCTTCTACACATCCATCTCTCCCCTCCTTCTACACGTCCCATCTCTCCCCTCCTTCTACACGTCCATCTCTCCTCTCTTCTACACGTCCATCTCTCCCCTCCATCTACACGTCCATCCTCCTCTCTTCTAAGTCCATCTCTCCTCTCTTCTACACATCCACCTCTTCCCTCGTTCTACAGGTCCATCTCTCCTCTCTTCTACACGTCCATCTTCCCCTCCTTCTACATGTCCATCTCTCCTCTCTTCTACACATCCACCTCTTCCCTCTTCTACACGACCATTCTCCCCTTCTACACATCCATCTCTCCTCTCTTCTACACGTCCATCTCTCCTCTCTTCTACACGTCCATCTCTCCTCTCTTCTACACCGTCCATCTCTCCCCTCATTCTACACGTCCATCTCTTCCCTCCTCCTACACGTCCATCTCTCCCCTCCTTCTACACGTCCATCTCTCCTCTCTTCTACACGGCCATCTCTCCTCTCTTCTACACGTCCCATCTCTTCCCTCCTTCTACACGTCCATCTCTCCTTCCTTCTACACGTCCATCTCTTCCTCCTTCTACAGTCCATCCCTCCTCTCTTCTACACGTCCATTCTCTCCTCTCTTCTACACGTCCATCTCTCCTCTCTTCTACACGTCCATCTCTTCCCTCCTTCTACACGTCCATCTCTTCCTTCCTTCTACACGTCCATCTCTCCTCTCTTCTACACGTCCATCTCTCCTCTCTTCTACACGTCCATCTCTCCTCTCTTGTACACGTCCATCTCTCCTCCTTCTACACGGCCATTCTCTCCTCTCTACTACACGTCCACTTTCCCTCCTTCTACACGTCCATCTCTCCCCTCCTTCTACACGTCCATCTCTCCCCTCCTTCTACACATCCATCTCTCCCCTCCTTCTACACGTCCATCTCTCCTCCTTCTACACGTCCATCTCTCTCTCCTTTCTACACGTCCATCTCTCCTCTCTTCTACACGTCAATCTATCCTCTCTTCTACACGTCCATCTTCCTCCTTCTACACATCCATCTCTCCCTTCCTTCTACAAGTCCATCTCTCCCCTCCATCTACACAACCATCTCTCCTCTCTTCTACACATCCATCTCTCCCCTCCTTCTACACGTCCATCTCGCCCCTCCTTCTACACGTCCATCTCCTTTAATGTTTCAGAGAAAGTCAAGAGAGGAGAGAGAGCGTGAATGGAGAGAGTGAGTGTGGTGAGAGAAAGAGAGAGCGTGAATGAGAGGTGAGTGTGTGAGAGAAAGAGAGAGTGTGAATGAGAGAGTGAGTGACAGTGAGAGAGACAATAAGAGACAGACAGTGAGAGAATGAAAGATAGATAGAGAGCGAGAGAGGGGCCATCTGTCAGTGCTCATCCCTCCAGTGTGAGGAAAGGGGAAAGGGGTGCAGAGCACCGAAGAACCCACGGAACTAGTGCAGTCAGTCCATTGAAGAAGTGCAGGCCAGTGAAAAGTGTAGCCTCCAGATAGATATGAGCTCAATTATCACTGCAGCATTGTGTAACAGTAACAGTGAGGAGTGCAAAATTCCTACCTCTCCTCTACACAGTGTCTGTTTCCCTAATGACACCCTATTTCCTTCATAGTGCACTACTTCTGACCAGGGCCATATTGCACTATATAGGGTATAGGGTGTCATTTGGGACACTCCTAAAAACCCACATCCACAGCACTTTTATCTCCCTTTTCTCCTTACTACCAGGGGCCTGATGCATGCCCCTGTCAGCGTTTGCCCAAAATAGGTGAGCAGTGACCCAGATAATCATGTTGGGACTGACCCCTCACGAAGGTGAGAGCAAACGTTTGGACAGGAGCTGCAGGAATGCCAGAAGCTATGGGAGAGGACTTCCTAATAATTGGCCTGTGTTGTTATGCTGATGAATGAGGACCCAAAAGCGACGTAATAGTAACAGAGTCTTTATTCCAGTATTAAACAAATAATGATTCTCCTGGATATAATCAATGGTAATCCAAAACAGGAAACTGAAATCTCTCTCGTCAATAGAGAGGAACGCCTGGAGACGCCATCACAGACTGCAGGTCGCTTCGGGAAGGCACTGGCCGTAGCTGACATAGACACCTGCTCACACGCAGCATCTGAAGAAGGCAAAGAACACGACAGGGCGAAACAAGGACACAGGAACAGCAAACATCAAACAAGAATCCGACAAGGACAGGAGCGGAAAACAGAGGGAGAAATAGGGACTCTAATCAGAGGCAAAATAGGGGACAGGTGTGAAAGAGTAAATGAGGTCGTAGGGAGAATGAGAAACAGCTGGGAGCATGAACGAACGATAGAGAGAGAGAAAGAGAAATAACCTAATAAGACCAGCAGAGGAAGCACAGGGACAAGACATGATCAAAGACAAAACATGACAGTACCCCCCACTCACCGAGCGCCTCCTGGCGCACTCGAGGAGGAACCCTGGCGGCAACGAAGGAATCATCAATCAACGAACGGTCCAGCACGTCCCGAGATGGAACCCAACTCTCTCCTCAGGACCGTAACCCTCCAATCCACTAAGTACTGGTGACCACGTCCCGAGAACGCATGCCATGATCTTCCGTACCTTGTAAAAGGAGCGCCCTCGACAAGGACGGGGGGGGGGAGGGAAGACGAACGGGGGCGCGAAGAAAAGGCTTGACACAGGAGACATGGAAGACAGGGTGGACGCGACGAAGATGTTGCGGAAGAAGCAGTCGCACAGCGACAGGATTGACGACCTGAGAGACACGGAACGGACCAATGAACCGCGGAGTCAACTTGCGAGAAGCTGTCGTGTAAGGGAAGGTTACGAGTGGAAAGCCACACTCTCTGACCGCGACAATACCTAGGACTCTTAATCCTACGTTTATTGGCGGCTCTCACAGTCTGCGCCCTGTAACGGCAAAGTGCAGACCTGACCCTCCTCCAGGTGCGCTCACAACGTTGGACAAAAGCCTGAGCGGAGGGAACGCTGGACTCGGCGAGCTGGGACGAAAACAGAGGAGGCTGGTAGCCAAGACTACTCTGAAACGGGGACAGCCCGGTAGCAGACGAAGGAAGCGAGTTGTGAGCGTACTCAGCCCAGGGGAGCTGTTCTGCCCAAGACGCAGGGTTTCGAAACGAAAGGCTGCGTAAAATGCGACCAATCGACTGATGGCCTTTCTGCTTGACCGTTAGACTGGGATGAAACCCGGAGAGAGAACTGACGGAAGCACCAATCAAACGACAGAACTCCCTCCAAACTGTGACGTGAATTGCGGACCTCTGTCTGAAACGGCGTCTAACGGGAGGCCATGAATTCTGAACACATTCTCAATGATGATTGTTGCCGTCTCCTTAGCGGAAGGAAGCTTAGCGAGGGGAATGAAATGTGCCGCCTTAGAGAACCTATCGATAACCGTAAGAATCACAGCTTCCCCGCAGACGAAGGCAGACCGGTAATAAAGTCTAAGGCGATGTGAGACCATGAACGAGAAGGAATGGGAAGCGGTCTGAGACGACCGGCAGGAGGAGAGTTACCTGACTTAGTCTGCGCGCAGTCCGAACAAGCAGCCACGAAACGGCGCGTGTCCCGCTCCTGAGTAGGCCACCAAACCGCTGGCGAATAGAAGCAAGCGTACCCCGAACGCCGGGGTGGCCAGCTAACTTGGCAGAATGAGCCCACTGAAGAACAGCCAGACGAGTAGAGACAGGAACGAACAGAAGGTTACTAGGACAAGCGCGCGGCGACGCCAGTGTGAGTGAGTGCTTGCTTTACCTGTCTCTCAATTCCCCAGACAGTCAACCCGACAACACGCCCTTCAGGGAGAATCCCCTCGGGTTCGGTAGAAACCACAGGAGAACTAAAGAGACGGGATAAAGCATCAGGCTTGGTGTTCTTATTTCCGGACGATAGGAAATCTCGAACTCGAAACGAGCGAAAAACAATGCCCAACGAGCTTGACGTGCATTAAGTCGTTTGGCAGAACGGATGTACTCAAGGTTCTTATGGTCAGTCCAAACGACAAAAGGAACGGTCGCCCCCTCCAACCACTGTCGCCATTCGCCTAAGGCTAAGCGGATGGCGAGCAGTTCGCGGTTACCCACATCATAGTTGCGTTCCGATGGCGACAAGCGATGAGAAAAGTAAGCGCAAGGATGGACCTTATCGTCAGACTGGAAGCGCTGGGACAGAATGGCTCCCACGCCCACTCTGAAGCGTCAACCTCGACAATGAATTGTTTAGTGACGTCAGGAGTAACAAGGATAGGGGCGGATGTAAAACGCTTCTTGAGGAGATCAAAAGCTCCCTGGGCGGAACCGGACCACTTAAAGCAAGACTTGACAGAAGTCAGAGCTGTGAGAGGGGCAGCCACTTGACCGAAATTACGAATGAAACGCCGATAGAAATTAGCGAAACGAGAAAGCGCTGTAACTCGACACGTGACTTAGGAACGGGCCAATCGCTGACAGCCTGGACCTTAGCGGGATCCATCTGAATGCCTTCAGCAGACAGATAATCCTCGAGAGCCTTACGTTCGGGAGCCGACAGAGGAGAATAGTCTACCCCGAGGGGAGTGGTCCCCGGAAGGAGATCAATACAACAATCATACGACCGGTGAGGAGGAAGAGAGTTGGCTCTGGACCGACTGAAGACCGTGCGTAGATCATGATATTCCTCCGGTACTCCTGTCACATCACCAGGTTCCTCCTGAGTAGAGGGGACAGAAGAAACAGGAGGGATAGCAGACATTAAACACTTCACAGACAAGAAACGCTCCAGGATAAGATAGAATTACTAGACCAATTAATAGAAGGATTATGACATACTAACCAGGGATGACCCAAAACAACAGGTGTAACAGGTGAACGAAAAATCAAAAAGAAATGGTCTCACTGTGGTTACCAGATACTGTGAGGGTTAAAGGTAGTGTCTCACATCTGATACTGGGGAGAGGACTACCATCTAAGGCGAACATGGGTGTGAGCCTCCCTAACTCTCTGAGAGGAATGTCATGTTTCCGAGCCATGCTTCGTCCATAAAACAACCCTCAGCCCCAGAGTCTATCAAGGCACTGCAGGAAGCAGCCGACCCGGTCCAGCGTAGATGGACCGACAAGGTAGTACAGGACTGATGGAGAGACCGAGTAGTAGCGCTCACCAGTAGCCCTCTGCTTACTGATGAGCTCTGGCCTTTAACTGGACATGACATGACAAAATGTCCAACAGCACCGCAATAGAAGCAAAGGCGGTTGGTGATTCTCCGTTCCCTCTCCTTAGTCGAGATGCGAATACCTCCCAGCTGCATGGGCTCAGTCTCTGAGCCGGTGGGAGGAGATGGTTGAGATGCGGAGAGGGGAAACACCGTTAACGCGAGCTCTCTTTCACGAGCTCGGTGACGAAGATCTACCCGTCGTTCTATGCGGATGGCGAGTGCAATCAAAGAGTCCACGCTGGAAGGAACCTCCCGGAGAGAATCTCATCCTTAACCTCAGCGTGGAGTCCCTCCAGAAAACGAGCGAGCAACGCCGGCTCGTTCCAGTCACTGGATGCAGCCAGAGTGCGAAACTCTATAGAGTAATCCGTTATGGACGATCACCCTGACATAGGGAAGCCAGGGCCCTGGAAGCCTCCTTCAAAAACTGAACGATCAAAAACCCGTATCATCTCCTCTTTAAAGTTCTGATAAACGTTAGAACACTCAGCCCTTGCCTCCCAGATAGCAGTGCCCCACTCCGCGCCCGACCAGTAAGGAGTGATATGACGTAAGCGATCCGAGCTCTCTCTCTTGAGTATGTGTTGGGCTGGAGAGAGAACACAATATCACACTGGGTGAGAAAGGAGCGACACTCAGTGGGCTGCCCAGAGTAACATGGTGGGTTATTAACCAGGTTCCGGAGACTCGGAAGACCAGGAAGTAGCTGGTGGCACGAGACGAAGACTCTGAAACTGTCCTGACAGGTCGGAGACCTGAGTGGCCAGGGTCTCAACGGCATGACGAGCAGCAGACAATTCCTGCTCGTGTCTGCCGAGCATTGCTCCCTGGAACTTGACGGCAGTGTTGAGAGAATCCGTAGTCGCTGGGTCCATCTTGGTCGGATTCTTCTGTATGCTGATGAATGAGGACCCAAAAGCGACGTAATAGTAACAGAGTCTTTATTCCAGTATTAAACAAATAATGATTCTCCTGGATATAATCAATGGTAATCCAAAACAGGAAACTGAAATCCTCTCGTCAATAGAGAGGAACGCCTGGAGACGCGACCACAGACTGCAGGTCGCTTCGGGAAGGCACTGGCCGTAGCTGACATAGACACCTGCTCACACGCAGCATCTGAAGAAGGCAAAGAACACGACAGGGCGAAACAAGGACACAGGAACAGCAAACATCAAACAAGAATCCGACAAGGACAGGAGCGGAAAACAGAGGGAGAAATAGGGACTCTAATCAGAGGGCAAAATAGGGGACAGGTGTGAAAGAGTAAATGAGGTCGTAGGAGAATGAGAAACAGCTGGGAGCATGAACGGAACGATAGAGAGAGAGAAAGAGAAAGAACCTAAAAGACCAGCAGAGGGAAGCACAGGGACAAGACATGATCAAAGACAAAACATGACATGTGG
>NC_036842.1:77585788-77619228 GCF_002910315.2 Salvelinus sp. IW2-2015 | reverse complement strand
ACACAGGCCAATTATTAGGAAGTCCTCTCCCATAGCTTCTGGCATTCCTGCAGCTCCTGTCCAAACGTTTGCTCTCACCTTCGTGAGGGGTCAGTCCCAACATGATTATCTGGGTCACTGCTCACCTATTTTGGGCAAACGCTGACAGGGGCATGCATCAGGCCCCTGGTAGTAAGGAGAAAAGGGAGATAAAAGTGCTGTGGATGTGGGTTTTTAGGAGTGTCCCAAATGACACCCTATACCCTATATAGTGCAATATGGCCCTGGTCAGAAGTAGTGCACTATGAAGGAAATAGGGTGTCATTAGGGAAACAGACACTGTGTAGAGGAGAGGTAGGAATTTTGCACTCCTCACTGTTACTGTTACACAATGCTGCAGTGATAATTGAGCTCATATCTATCTGGAGGCTACACTTTTCACTGGCCTGCACTTCTTCAATGGACTGACTGCACTAGTTCCGTGGGTTCTTCGGTGCTCTGCACCCCTTTCCCCTTTTCTCACACTGGAGGGATGAGCACTGACAGATGGCCCTCTCTCGCTCTCTATCTATCTTTCATTCTCTCACTGTCTGTCTCTTATTGTCTCTCTCACTGTCACTCACTCTCTCATTCACACTCTCTCTTTCTCTCACACACTCACTCTCTCATTCACGCTCTCTCTTTCTCTCACACACTCACTCTCTCATTCACGCTCTCTCTCCCTCTCTTGACTTTCTCTGAAACATTAAAAGAGATGGACGTGTAGAAGGAGGGGCGAGATGGACGTGTAGAAGGAGGGGAGAGATGGATGTGTAGAAGAGAGGAGAGATGGTTGTGTAGATGGAGGGGAGAGATGGACTTGTAGAAGGAAGGGAGAGATGGATGTGTAGAAGGAGGGAAGAGATGGACGTGTAGAAGAGAGGATAGATTGACGTGTAGAAGAGAGGAGAGATGGACGTGTAGAAGAGAGGAGAGATGGACGTGTAGAAGAGAGGAGAGATGGATGTGTAGAAGGAGGGGAGAGATGGACGTGTAGAAGGAGGGGAGAGAATGGACGTGTAGAAGTAGGGAAGAAGATGGACGTTGTGTAGTAGAGAGGAGAGATGGACGTGTAGAAGAGAGGAGAATGGACGTGTACAAGAGAGGGAGAGATGGACGTCGTGAGAAGAGAGGAGAGATGGACGTGTAGAAGAGAGGAGAGATGGACGTGTAGAAGGAAGCGGAGAGATGACGTGTTAGAAGGAGGGAAGAGATGGACGTGTAGAAGAGAGGAGAGTGGACGTGTAAAGAGAGAGAGATGGACGTGTAGAAGAGAGTGAGAGATGGACGTTTGTAGAAGAGAGGAGAGATTGGACGTGTAGAAGGAAGGGAAGAGATGGACGTGTAGAAGGAGGGAGAGATGGACGTGTAGAAGGAGGAGAGATGGACGTGTAGAAGAGAGGAAGAGATGGACGTGTAGAAGGAGGGGAGAGATGACGTGTGGAGAGGGGGAGATGGACGTGTAGAATGAGGGGAGAGATGGACGTGTAGAAGAGAGGAGAGATGGACGTGTAGAAGAGAGGAGAGATGGAGTGTAGAAGAGAGGAGGATGGATGTGTAGAAGAGAGGAGAACTGGTCGTGTAGAAGGAGGGAGAGGTGGATTGTAGAAGAAGAGGAGAGATGGATGTAGAAGGAGGGAGAGATGGCGAGTGTAGAAGAGAGGAAGAGATGGACTGTAGAACGAGGAAGGAGGTGGATGTGTAGAAGAGAGGAGAGATGGACTTGTGAAGAGAGGAGAGATGGACGTGTAGATGGAGGGGAGAGATGGACGTGTAGAAGAGAGGAGAGATGGACGTGTAGAGGAGGGGAGAATGGACGTTAGAAGGAGGGAAGAGATGGATGTGTAGAAGGAGGGGAGATGGACTTGTAGAGCGAGGAGAGATGGACGTGTAGAAGCGAGGAGAGGATGGACGTGTAGAAGAGAGAGAGATGGATGTGTAGAAGAGAGGAGAAATGGTCGTGTAGAAGGAGGGAAGGGTGGATGTGTAGAAGAGAGGAGAGATGGACATGTAGAAGGAGGGGAGAGATGGACCGTGTAGAAGAGAAGGAGAGATGGACCTGTAGAACGAGGAGAGGTAGTGGTGGTTGTAGAAGAAGAGGAGAGATGGACATGCAGAAGGAGGGGAGAGATGGACGTGTAGAAGAGAGGACAGAATGGACGTGTAGAAGGAGGGAGAGATGGACGTGTAGAAGAGAGGAGAGAATGGACGTGTAGAAGGAGGGGAGAGATGGACGTGTAGAAGGAGGAGAGATGGACGTGTAGAAGGAGGGGAAGAGATGGATGTGTAGAAGGAGGGGAGAGATGGACGTGTAGAAGGAGGGGAGAGATGGAGTGTAGAAGAGAGGAGAGATGGACGTTGTAGAAGAGAGGAGAGATGGACGTGTAGAAGGAGGGGAGAGATGGAGTGTAAAGGAGGAGAAGATGACGTGTAGAAGGAGGGGAGAGATGGATGTGTAGAAGAGAGGAGAGATGGATTGTGTAGAAGAGAGGAGAGATGGAGTGTAGAAGGAGGGGGAGAGATGGATGTGTAGAAGAGAGGAGAGATGGATGTGTAGAGGAGGGGAGAGATGGATGTGTAGAAGAGGGAGGTGGAGGAGAAGAGGAGAGATGGATGTGTAGAGAGGGAGAGATGGACGTGTAGAAGGGGGGAGAGATCGATGTGTAGAAGGAGAGAGAGATGGATGTGTAGAAGAGAGGAGAGATGGATGTGTAAGAAGGAGGGGAGAGTGGATGTGTAGAAGGAGGGGAGAGATGGACGTGCAAGAAGGAGGGGAGAGATGGATTGTTAAAGAGAGGAGAGATGGATGTGGAGAAGGAGGGGAGAGATGGATGTGTAGAGAGAGGAGAGATGGATTGTGTGAAGGAGGGGAGAGATGGTGTGTGTAGAAGGAGGGGAGAGATGGATGTGTAGAAGGAGGGGAGAGATGGATGTGTAGAGAGAGGAGAGATGGACGTGTAGAAGAGAGGAGAGATGGATGTGTAGAAGGAGGGGAGAGATGGATGTGTAGAAGGAGGGGAGTGGCCTAATAGGAGGTGAAGAAAGAGAGAGGAAATGGGAATCGACATTTGAAGGCATGTAGTGTTAGACCATATCACAAGTCCCTGCTGTGTGTCCCCTCACGACTTCCCTTCTTTCCCCTCCTCTCCCTCCCTTCTTCTCACTCTTTCGTGCTTTCTTTCTTTCTCTCTCCCTCTCTCCCTCTCTCCCTTCCTTGTTCCTCCATTCCTGTTCTCTGTGTGTTTCACTGCACCCTGGATTCTATCACAGTTGTATTTAGTGTTGGAGCCTGWGGATGCCTCAGTCATACATAATTGAATGGGGAGACGCAACATGTGGCCTACCCCCTGCCAAATCTCACCATCTGGCCTGTCCACACCAAGGTAGGAGCCCCGGTCCAGCGCATAGAGGCKCCTCACCGAGCAGGGGACTGCACAGATGTGTGACCAAAATATTCACACACGTTGACACATACACATGCATGATCAAATATGGGGCCCCTCAAACAAATACACACTCATATCAGGACACCCATACATGCAAGCCTCCATCCACATTAGCATGCATAAGTAGGCCACAAAGGATAGGGCACAGAGATCATATTGCTTCCCAGAAAATACACAGGAAGCACTTGGGAGATGTGTGCTTCACCTGCATGCTGTTGATGGACAAACAGTAAATACCATGTGTACGTCGCTCAGGATATTACTATCTAACAAGGAAATGATAGAAGGATCTTTGGTCCAACCCCTGGTCAGGGGGAATCCCCACACCTAGCCTCAGCATCTGCCATTCTGCCACTCCGGGGAAGCTGAACAGCCATAAGCATGATTACTTTTTAGGGTCAGGAAATCATTTGTGTCCCGTCCATGGTCTGTGTGGTCTGTGGTGTATAATAGACATTTAATGAAGGCAGGGCCAGGCATGGGGCCGCAAGGCAATAAAAAGAAAGAGGGGAGAAAGAGGAGAGAGAAGGGGGGAAGAGATGGAGAGAGAGAAGATACGGAGGGGAGAGAGTTGGAAAGAGAGAAAGAAAGGGGGGGAACGAGGGGAGAGAAAGTAAAGGGGAGAAGACCAGACGCTGAGGACGACCAGCCTGTTGTCTCACTGCCAGCCCCATCTGTCTAGTATTTCACATCAGCACCATCAAACACACACAGAGGGGGAGGTGTGTGCGTGCGCGTGTGCATGCATGCATGTGTGTGTGCAGGGATAAAGGGAAGAAGAGGGGGGTGGGTGATGGCTAGAATGTCTCATGCTGACATCATTACTTTACACATCATTCTGATGATCCCACTGGGCACACACTGGTTGAATCAACATTGTTTCCACATCATTTCAATTAAATTACATTGAACCAATGTGGAATAGACGTTGAATTGACGCCTGTGCCCAGTGGGTAGGCTTACCATGTTACTGTGCTGATGTTCCAATAGGAACACATTTAGCACAAACAGGAGGAAACCTTTCAAATGGAAGGGATACTATTGAAATGTTATTGTTCTGTTTCATAACATGTATCTGTTCTCTCCTAGTGGTCGTGCACCAGGTATGGCTGGGTAGTTCTCTTCCCTTCCTGACAATTCTTCCTGCCAACACCCAGTAGAGGAATCTTTGTTTCCAAGGAGTGGCTGTGTTGTTCCTAAGAGAACCAAATGGAAGTTGGACTGGTTTCAAAGTCTAGGCTTTGGGAAAATAAGCTGCTTTATGGKACTCCACAACTAGAGAGGTTAGCGAATGTAATTGGAGCATTGAAATACATACTATACCACAGACCTAGAGGATGATACTGGGTGAAAATAGAGCTTTAAAAACAGTGGTAAAGGCTTTAGCACCTAGACTAAGGACGGGATTCAAGACAAAACCGCACAGTGCACTTGACATTCAAAGGCCATTTCCAATTGAGCCAATTGAGCGATCTCAGTGAACACGGTAACATTGCCTTTTAAAGCCTTGATTGGACTGAGTGATCTGATTGAAGCGTGAACGGATTGAATCCCGGCCATAGCCTTATGAAATCTTTAATGCAGAAACTGTAACGGCTCTCGTTGGTGGTATGAAGAGTGGACCAAGGCGCAGCGTGGTAAGTGTTCTTGATTCTTTTATTTCAAAAACACTCAAACAAAATAACAAACGTGAAAACGAAAGCGCACAGTTCTGTCAGGCAGAAACACTAAACAGAAAACAAGATCCCACAACCTAATGGTCGGAAAAAGGGCTGCCTAAGTATGATCCCCAATCAGAGACAACGATAGACAGCTGCCTCTGATTGGGAACCACACACGGCCAAAAACAAAGAAACAGAAAACATAGAATGCACACCCAAATCACACCCTGACCTAATCAAATAGAGAAATAAAAGGGTCTCTAAGGTCAGGACGTGACAGAAACACATTGTGATTTTTAAGTTTATATTTTTAAGTTTATATATAAAGTTTATATTTTTAATACATGTTTACGCTATGGCCCCAATATTGATTCAATGCCGACACTTGTCCATACGTCAAACTTTAAGTAAAGAAGCTCTGGGGAGAAAGACTATGGAATATGTTAGAGTGCTGGAAATGGCCTCACATTAGATACACTTAGAAATAAGTATTTTTTATTTTACTAGGCTACTCAGTTTAGAGCAAATTCTTATTTTCAATGACAGCCTAGGAACAGTGGGTTAACTGTCTTGTTCAGGGGCAGAACGACATATTTTTACCTTGTCAGCTCAGGGATTCAATCTTGCAACCTTCCGGTTACTAGTCTAACACTTTAACCACTAGGCTACCTGCCACGTCTAGTTGATGTACTAAAGTGTACATAAATACGTTATATGTATGATACAGAGTAACAGAAATGAGGCATGTTACAGTAGGATAAGAGGTGCTGGTTGTTACCCTGCTCTGTACTCCTTCCATTCCGTGAGAGGTGTTCCGGACACACCTGGTGTCACTTTGTTGAGGCAATCATCTAGGAAGAGCAGAGACAACTGCATGTTATCCACACTAAGATACCTGTGGTGTATATGATAGGGGAACTAAATTACATTGCATGTCTATTGCTGCATGTGAATGATATCGAAGATAAGGCTGAAGAAGAGACAGGGGAAATGACTTTGTCAGATTATTTAGTCCTATACTCAAAGTTTTCTGTTAGTTAACCCCATATACAGTAGAGTAGCAGCAGTATGGGGAGGACAGGATGTGTGAGATGCTATGAGGAGAGAGAGTGTGAGGCAGGTAGAAAACCATTAAAAGGCACCCCTCTCTCAGGTTTAAAGGTATGACACATTCTGCTCTGGGGGAAGCTCTCTGAAAGGTCATCATTTCCATTTGTGGAAAAGAAACTTAACTTAGTGAGCTCTCGTTCTCAACTCTCTTTTCAATCCATGGTATTCATCCTTACCTGCCCTTCATTCATTATGATGTCACCAACAACTAGCTACTGTAGACGTCTGCTCCATGGCAGTTGTCTAGAAAACCTAAGCTTCAAAATGTTCAAGCACTTTACAAATACACAGACACATACATACACACACAAGCACGCACACACACACACACACACACACACACACACACACACACACACACACACACACACACACACACACACACACACACACACACACACACACACACACACACACACGACACCACACACACACACACACACACACACACACACACACACACACACACACTCATGATCATACTGTATGCATACATACACCCAGGGTGCAAACTATGGTGAGAAAAAAAACAGATCAGGGCACCTCTATGAGATTCAAAAGGTTAACCCAGGAGCCCCTTGGCCATTAAAAACATGAATGCTGCTTCAACCCAGTATCTAGAGAACACCCAGGAGTCAACTCAAACTCTACCCATAATATGAACTTTACATCAAATCAAATCAAATGTTATTTGTCACATGTGCTGAATACAACATGTGTAGACCTTACAGTGAAATACTTCATTACAAGCCCTTAACCAACAATGCAGTTTTAAGAAAAATAAGTGTTAAGTAAAAAATAGATAAGTAAAAAATAGATAAGTAAAAGTAACAAATAATTAGAGAGCAGCAGTAAAATAACAATAGCGAGGCTATATTCAGGGGGTACCAGTACAGAGTCAATGTGCGGGGGCACCGGTTAGTCGAGGTAATTGAGGTAATATGTACATGTAGTACATATACAGTACATATTCTACTACACTATATTAGTGCACATGATATGAATTCTCCAAATACAGGGGGAGGAGAGGGAAGGGCATTAGGTCAGAGGAGGAGACTGTCCTCACAGCAGAGTGGCAGACGTCACACTGCAGTCACCCTGTGTTTGTCACACCTATGACAGGACGGGACAAAGCCCAGGGAGGAGGGACAGGGTGATTAACTATCTCAATCAAACTTGATTCAAACTCTGTTCTGATGTTCTCTGTCTTGGTTGAATTGTTTCATCCCTTATCATATTCCCCTCATATTTCTTCTCTCTTCCCCTGTTCTCTCTCCTTGCACACTTTTGATCTCTCCCTCTTGCCCCCGTCATCCCTCACCTCCCATCCTTTCAGTGCCTGCAGACAGTGTGTAACCACAGAACTAGCCTGAAAACAGTTAACCGTCACTGTGTGTGTGTGTGTGTCTAATATCAACACAACTGGAGACGTTCGTCTGTCAGCAACCATACACTGGCACGGGAGCTATCAGTGATCTACTGTACACACACACACAAACACACACACAAAGAGAGTGATTTCAATGCACACACAAACTTAACATAGATACACAAACAGTGATTCAACACACACACAAACATTCAAACGCGATTGCTTCGGGGCGACAAGTTGGTCTTSGAGGTGTACTTTTCAACATTCTTTGTCCAACAAGCTCTCACAGTCTCACTGCAGAATTAGACATTTATCTACGTTTCTCCAAACATCAAATTTAGAAGGTTAAGGGTTAAGGTTTTGGACATGGTTAAAACATTAAGTTTAGGCACTCATTCCMAARGGTTAAGGTAAGGGTTAAGATTTGGGATWAAAAAAAATACATTTATACAAAAAAAAACAAGTGTCCACCACTTGGATAAATCACGCAATCTTATGATCCAGAGTCATGGGATTACACCCATCCGACACCCTGTCCACAATGCCCAAGCCTACTTGATGGTAATAGCGCTCAATGTTGCCCCTAGTGGCCAGTTCTGAAGGTATTTCCAAAAGTCCTCAAGACATGGATAGACGTCAAATTTCGAAGTCCCTCTTGAGCGATCTGCCTGCTCTGTCAGTCATGATGCTTGTGATGTCTTCTAATTGCTATTCTCAGCTATTCTCACACAGCACCACCGCTTAATTTCAGTCGGAACCTGCTGGAACAGGATCCGTACTTCTCAGCTTTGGACTGTTTCTTTCCAAAAACCTATTTGGCCGGATCCAGTASCTCTCGTGGCATGGAAATAACATTCACTGTTTGCAATGTAACAGTTATAATGAAAGCAATCAGAATTACTTCGAGTTGCCTTCTCGTTCATTCTCCTGCCCCCTAAAAAAATGTTTTAGGTGAGAGTGGGGTAAGTTGAGCGAAAGGGGTAAGTTGAGCCACCCTTGTTTCTAGGAAACCATACACAAAATGTATAATTTGACCAAATACATAAGAAGAGGTCTGTGAAGAAAGAAACCACATGGGGAAAAGTGGTAAGCAAATTTACATGATTTACATTAATTCTCACCCATCGACACACAATAACCCATAATGACGAAATMAAAGCATGTTTTTAGACATTTTTGCAAATATATTGAAAACAAAACACAGAAATATCTAATATGCATATGTATTCACACACTGAGTAAATACTTTGTAGATGCACCTTTGTAGATGCTCCAACTCAAGAACATGTGCTCCACGTCCGGCAGGTCCTTCAARGCCTTCTGGAGAATCAGCTGTTTGTGAAGGCGGAGAAGTGCGAGTTCCATCGCTCCACCATCCCCTTTCTGGGTTCCATCATCTCTGCTGGGAGTGTCCAGATGGATCACGGGAAGGTGAGAGCAGTGATGGATTGGCCACAGCCTACGWCKAGGGTGCAGCTGCAACACCTCCTGAGGGTTCGACCACAGGGTAGGGGTTTCCAGAATCTGGTTGACTGGGAGGTTTATGGCCTGGAGGAGAGGTGCTGGGTCCCCGCTAGAGACGTCCTGGACCCAGCCCTCATCGCCGACTTCCACCGCCGGCACCCCGGTCAACCAGTTATGCGCCCAAGTAGGACGCCAGGTGGGGCACCTTGGGGGGTACTGTCATGCCCTGATCTGTTTCACCTGTCTTTGTGCTTGTCTTCACCCACCTTCCGCATTATCCTCTGTGTACTTATAGCTGTGTTCTCTGTTTGTCTGTTGCCGGTTCATCTTGTTTGTCAAGCTTACCAGCGTTTGTCCTGTCAGCTCCTGTTTTTCCCAGTCTCTCTTTTTCTCGCCCTCCTGGTTTTTGACCCTTGCATGTCCTGACCCTGAACCCACCCGCCTGACCACTCTGCCTGCCCCTGACCCTGAGCCTGCCTGCCTTCCTGTACCTTTGGCCCTATCTGGATTTCAGACCTCTGCCTGGCCTGACCCTGAGCCTGTCTGCCGTCCTGTACCTTGCCTCTGTTGCTGTAATAAACATTATTTCTTCAACACAGTCTGCATCTGGGTCTTACCTTATCCTAATAGAGACCAAACGCATGGACATTTAGGAGGAGGGCTGTAGCAACCTTTCTGCTTTCYTTTTCAAGATGATCGATCTCTGTCAAGGGAGGAGTTGTTTTTTACATATTAGATATATTTATTTCTTCTGAACACATTTCTGTTTGTTTGCGATGTCAATTCTTGCATTTTTTTTCAAAACACTTCTATATATTCGCTAGATGGATAGTAAACAGTAGTASACAGCTGGTGACAAACTGCTATCAGGTGAAGTATTTAAAAAAAAWTGTAATCTAACTATTTAGTTATAAAAACGTGACACCATCAATGCAAGCTGTAAAATGACTCCCAACTTAGAATGCAGCAACCGTAGTAATGTAGCTAACTTGCTAATTAGCTAACTAGTTACAACAAGTAGATCTGTTGCTAGCCAGCAGGAGCAGATTGCTTTGGCGATGTCATTTACAAAATAGCCTCSAACACTCTACTCAGCAAATTGGATACAGTCTATCACAGTGCCATCCGATTTGTCACCAAAGCCCCATATACTACCCACCACTGCGACCTGTATGCTCTCGTTGGCTGGCCCTCGCTTCACATTTGTCACCAAACCCACTGGCTCCAGGTCATCTATAAGTCTATGCTAGGTAAAGCCCCGCCTTATCTCAGCTCACTGGTCACCATAGCAGCACCCACCCATAGCACGCGCTCCAGCAGGTATATTTCACTGGTCACCCCCAAAGCCAATTCCTCCTTTGGCCGCCTTTCCTTCCATTTCTCTGCTGCCTATGACTGGAACGAATTGCAAAAATCATTGAAGCTGGAGACCCATATCTCCCTCACAAACTTTAAGCACCAGCTGTCAGAGCAGCTCACAGATCACCTCACCTGTGCATAGCCCATCTGTAAGTAGCCCATCCAACTACCATTTTCCCATACTGTTATTTATTACCTTTTTTTTGCTCCTTTGCAGCCCAGTAATTGCTACTTGCACATTKATCTTTTGCACATCTATCACTCCAGTGTTTAATTGCTAAATTGTAATTATTTTGCCACTATGGCCTATTTATTGCCTACCTCCCTTATCTTACCTAATTTGCACACACTGTATATAGACTTTTTTTCTCTATTGTGTTATTGATTGTATGCTTGTTTATTCCATGTGTAACTCTGTGTTGTTTTTTGTGTCGCACTGCTTTGCTTTATCTTGGCCAGGACGCAGTTGTAAATGAGAACTTGTTCTCAACTAGTCTACCTGGTTAAATAAAGGTGAAATAAAAAAATGATAAAATAAAATAAAGAAGGATTTTTAAGCCTTGAGACAATTGAGACAAAGATTGTGTATGTGTGCCATTCAGAGCGAGGACGCCGGGAGATGATATGGAGCATTGTTACCTTCAAGTAGGTTTCCAAAAGTTTCCAAGTTCGAATCCAGCTATAGAAATGGGTTTATTTTGTTTTCGTTTTAAGCCTATCCCAAAACTTAACCCTTACCTTAACCATTCGGAGTTAATGCCTAACCTTAATAAGTTGGTGTTAATGCCTAAACTTAACCATGGCTCCTGCTGAAAAGAGAAGAATCTGTCTATAATCTACCAAAATATTTAATCAACTTCCCAATAAGCCTATTGAGCGCACAGCATTGTTTTACAAAGTAAAACAAGAGGGAGATACACTTTTTGCACAAGCGCATTGGCCATTGCTGGTGAGTGAGCTGTGCATCATTGGCTGAGTCAGTGAAACTGGAAAGCTTTTTTAGGACTATCATTTCCTCCTCATATTGTACACTTTGTGTCTCCACACACCTAGGCCTAGGCAAATTATAGATTCCAGACAAGGTCGTTTTTATTGATCTCAGACTCTCATCTTGTCCGTGTCTAAGTCGGCCTAATCTGTCATTTCCAAAATTTGTGCGGTATTAAAAAATATTCTGCTAAAGTCTGCAGTAGAATTGCATGAAATGCATTGCATAAACAATTTCCCCTTGTGTGCAATTTATAAGCACCTTTTCTCTACTGCTCTATGCCACTACGCAAATGCAATGCTTTATTATTAAGGTGGGGGTTTTCTAATGCCTTCCGGTACACTTTTAAAGGGTTCTTCGGCTGTCCCCATTGGAGAACTCTTTAAAGAACCCTTTTTGGTTGCAGGTAGAACTCTTTTGGTTCCAGGTAGAATCCTTTCCACAGAGGGTTCTACATGGAACCCAAAAGGGTTCTACCTGGAACCAAAAAGGGTTCTACCTGGTACCAAAAAGGGTTCTCCTATGGGGACAGCCAAAGAACCCCTTTGGAACCTTTTTTTCTATGAGTGTACCTCAGAGGCCCTCAAGTCACCCTCCTCACATTCACTTCTTCTTCCTGCACCTCCCGATTCACAAAGTAAGTACTGCACAGCACACAACATGAAAGAATGATACTGAACAGCAGGCAAGCAATGGAACCACATCTGATAGGGCACAATCGGTGTCCTTTGCAGACTGAACTCTTGCCTTGTCCCTCTCTCTATCTCTTCCTCCCTTCCTCCCTTGATCTCTTTCTCTCTCTCTTTCTCTCTCTCTCTTTKTTTCTCTCTCTATCTCTGCATACACACAGATAACTAGAGGAGTCTTCGCAGGGCTATGGCTGCCAGCACCCATCAGATGTTTACCCAAGCGGAGAGAGAGGGAGAGGGAGAAAGGGAAAGAGATGGGTGCATACCTGGTCCTCTAGCCCTCAGGTGAGCTGTCAATCACAGCATATTATGTGTCCTGAGACTTCACAGGGAAACAGCAATCTCCACCCCAGATTACCCATGTTCATGTATTTCTCTGCAGTAACCCACATTAGAGTCAGAAACACAGATTAATGTTTCACAGTAGCCACTTGGAAGAGTAATTTTAGAATAAAATAATCTATGTTACACTAATTTCATCTACTTCACTTGCTCATGTTTCCTGTTTCTCTTGAATAGCCCCAGTGCCAGTCAGAAAAACCGTCTTAGGATGGCAGTTGATGCTAGGAAATGCTTGACAGAGCTCTATTCAGAGTATGTGAAGCAATGCACATGTTATGAAAAGGGTTCCTCAAATTGCTGAAGTGACCACTCTTTGGGCTGCTGTGATGTTTGATGGTGGTCCTTTTTGTGTACATGTACAGTACCAGTCAAAAGTTTGGACACACCTACTCATTCAAGGGTTTTTCTTTATTTTTACTATTTTATACATTGTAGAATAATAGTGAAGACATGAAAACTACGAAATAAAACATGATAGTGAACAGCTGCAAACTTTTGACTGGTACTGTATGTGTGTGTGTGTCTTTCAGAGGGGTTGGGTTAACAGCAGAACTCAACATTGAGTTGTGTGCAATTGACCAAAAAAGTGATCTTAACCTTAATCTTTGGGGTAGTGTAATATGGTTTCCAGTTTTACCATTATGACCCCACCTAAAGACAACAAGGAAGAGGGGTCAGAGGTCATAGAGATGAAGGAGACATGTCTCTCATCTTTCATATTCCAGCAGTAGGTGCTCTCTGGGAACACACTGGCAGTGAGTTAGTACTGTAGAGTCTCACTGCAGCTGGAAGAATGTAGCAGAGAGAAACAGGACCCAGGCCTGGCTGGGAGGCACCACCCCCACCTCCTCCCCCTTACACGTACAGGAAAGGTAATAAATACAGGGCAGAAGCTTCTACTGACAGCACTGCACCTGAGAGCAGAGGAGGAGGAGAGAGAGAGAGAGAGAGAGAGAGAGAGAGAGAGAGAGAGAGAGAGAGAGAGAGAGAGGACAGAATGCATGACAACCATAGTCATAGAGATCTGGAGCCAAGCTGCTGGCTTACTACCTCATTCACATACCCTATGGGCCTATGGGGATATAACAGTGAGAGGCACTAAGTCGTTAGGTCCTTTCATCATGGGATCATCACCTGCAGGATAAGAACAGTGATATAGTGATATAGAGTTTGATATGAGGCTAGATCTGATCAAACATTAGGAGGATAATCATCTTTGTGCTGCTGATGAGGCAGGCAATGACACCGCTTTCCATAATGAATCAGTAAATCACTGATGACAGTGTTATTTTGGGCAGAGAAGAGCAGGCTGTACATTATACAGTATCATCACCTCCTCGCCCTGATCATGCCCTGGCCTTTCATCAGACTCTTCACGAAATTCACCAGCATCCCCCAAACCTAAACGAAGGCAAGAGTAGTGTGTGGTGTGTGTAGACTTAAAACAATAAAGATGAAGAGTTCACTCCTGTCTCTTGCTTTGTTTGCTCTCGTGACATCCCTGATTCCAACTTCATGCAACTGTTTGTCTCCAAATCCTGATATCAAGCTAAAATCACCTCTGAAGGTTTCACTGTTTCAATGAAAGATAGGATTATGTGCTGCCAGTCCGAAGCAGACAGGTCCAGACCTAAAAGTAGCTGTTCACAGTTTCAGGCAAAGGTAAGAAAAGTGTAGATATGCATTAAATACATTACAAAACCAAGTTGAGATCATAGTATGCATTTTCAGTACTGATTCTGGCAGCTACAGGTGCATGTTTGTGTGGGTGCATGGGTTWATGTGGGTGTGTGGGTGTGTATTTGTCATCAGTTACTATCAAGTTATTGATTTCATGGACCTTGTTTCTTAGGCTACATATGTTATGCTACATAGAATCAGTTCTTTAAAATACATTTTCAGTAGTTCCAAGCTAGCCCTTCTAATGTCATTTGACCCCACATGGACTACGACAGCGTCAGCTCCCAGCAGCTGTCATAGAGCGGTCGGAAGCAGCCTTGTAATGTCCTGTACTTGTGCTCCAGGACAGCACAGGGTTATTGCCCCTGGAACCGAGATGTTTCTTGCCCGATAGACCCGAGCAGCTGTAGTATCCATCGTGGATGATGAATGGGSTGGAGTCTTAGACAGCCTCACGGTCCGATGATGGGGGAGCTCTGAGCATCTGTAGAAGGAACAGGTAGAAGGCACCGGCAAGAGAGACAGAATAGAGGACGAAGGCGCAGGTACCTCCGCATCCGATCTCGAGTCGGAGGTCCCCAGAGAAGAAGGCACCGGAGCCTCTGGATCCAGGGCGGCGAAGATGTTTCTAGTCTGTTTCCAGTCTGGGCTTACCTTAACCAAGGAGGCCCCCATTGCCAGAGGTTGCTGTTTTCGACTTCCACGGCGAGTGACATATCTCCATGGCTGGTTGGTAGGATTGAGAATAGGAACATCCACCAAGTCATCCAGGTGCATCCTACTAATTCTCCAGGGAAGGGAGAGACCCCTTCGGGTAGGGATCCCTGCAGAGTGTCAGCCAGTCAGTTGTGGAGAGCCGAATCCGCGGCGACACTCCCACCAGAACGGCATGCGGCTACTCGGTTAGAAGAGAAGGAAAATGTAGGCGGGCCTGGATTTCCCAGTAGCTTGTGTAATTTTGCTAKTTGTTTGCTAAGAGTAGCCACTTCGCCTCTGTAGACCTCTGCAAGCAAGTAGTTACTAAACTCAGCAAAAAAAGAAATGTCCTCTCACTGTCAACTGTGTTAATTTTCAGCAAACTTAACATGTGTAAATCGTTGTATGAACATTCAACAACTGAGACATAAACTGAACAAGTTCCACAGACATGTGACTAACAYAAATATAATAATGTGTCCCTGAACAAATGGGGGGTCAAAGTCAAAAGTAACAGTCAGTATCTGGTGTGGCCACGAGCTGCATGAAGTACTGCAGTGCATCTCCTCCTCATGGACTGCACCAGATTTGCCAGTTCTTGCTGTGAGATGTTACCCCACTCTTCCACCAAGGCACCTGCAAGTTCCCGGACATTTCTGAGGGGAATGGCCCTAGCCCTCACCCTCCGATCCAACAGGTCCCAGACATGCTCAATGGGATTGAGATCCGGGCTCCTCGCAGGCCATGGCAGAACATTGACATTCCTGTCTTGCAGGAAATCACGCACAGAACGAGCAGTATGGCTGGTGGCATTGTCATGCTGGAGGGTCATGTCAAGATGAGCCTGCAGGAAGGGTACCACATGAGGGAGGAGGATGTCTTCCCTGTAACGCACAGCTTTGAGATTGCCTGCAATGACAACAAGCTCTGTCCGATGATGCTGTGACACACCGCCCCAGACCATGACGGACCCTCCACCTCCAAATCAATCCCGCTCCAGAGTACAGGCCTCGGTGTAACGCTCATTACTTCGACGATAAACGCGAATCCGACCATCACCCCTGGTGAGACAAAACCGCGACTCGTCGGTGAAGAGCACTTTTTGCCAGTCCTGTCTGGTCCAGCGACGGTGGGTTTGTGCCCAGAGGCGACGTTGTTGCCAGTGATGTCTGGTGAGGACCTGCCTTACAACAGGCCTACAAGCTCTCAGTCCAGCCTCTCTCAGCCTATTGCGGACAGTCTGAGCACTGATGAAAGGATTGTGCGTTCCTGTTGTAACTCGGGCAGTTGTTGATGCCATCCTGTATCTGTCCCGTAGGTGTGATGTTCGGATGTACCGATCCAGTGCAGGTGTTGTTACACGTGATCTGCCACTGCGAGGACGATCAGCTGTCGGTCCTGTCTCCCTGTAACGCTGTCTTAGGCGCCTCACAGCACGGACATTGCAATTTATTGCCCTGGCCACATCTGCAGTCCTCATGCCTCCTTGCAGCATGCCTAAGGCACGTTCACGCAGATGAACAAGGACCCTGGGCATCTTTCTTTTGGGTGTTTTTCAGAGTCAGTCAACTTTAGTGTCCTACGTTTTCATAACTGTGACCTTAATTGCCTACCGTCTGTAAGCTGTTAGTGTCTTAACGACCGTTACACAGGTTCATGTTTATTAATTGTTTATGGTTCATTGAACAAGCATGGGAAACAGTATTTAAACCCTTTACAATGAAGATCTGTGAAGTTATTTGGATTTTTTACGAATTATCTTTGAAAGACAGGGTCCTGAAAAAGGGACGTTTCTTTTTTTGCTGAGTTTACATTAAATGTCCAGGTGGTCCACATTGTCTCGGAATAAAGCAAAATTAACACAGCTCCTGCAATGTCATCCATTTGATGCTACAGGTTAGCTAGGCTAGCTAAGCTAGCCTCTTCTTGACAGGGAATTCTCAACTTGTCTGAGAGAGAATTACACAGTTATCAAAARGTCAGGCCAAGGTAAGCCTATGCCAAACACACAATTAATTACAGTTTTGGTAAAATTCACAATGTGAAAAATGAATTGTGGTGTAGACTATTGTAACTCAGGCTAGTAAAACATATATGTGTGTGTGCGCGCATGCATCAATTGGTGTGTGTGTGTTGTGTGTGTCTGTATTCGTGTGTATGTGTGTATGTGTATGTGTGTGAACTCTTCTCTCAGAGTTCATGTATCGATGAGCAGTCAGATAAGGAAAAGCTCTCACACACCCARACCACATTAACACATTAACAAACCTTTTGCATGCAGGTAGCCATACGGCAACACTTGGCCAAACTACAGTACCATGGGCTGGTGAGGGAGYGGGGGACAGAGTGGGAGAGACATGGGGGGAGGAATGAATAGAGAGAGTGGGAGAGAGAGATGGAAAGAGAGGGAGGCAAAAAAGTAGATACTAAGGAAATGTATTTTAAACATTTTAAGAATGACAATTGGTGAGACAGAAAGAGACGAAAGAGTTATAGCAGACTGTGTGCATGTGTGTGTATCCAGAGGTAGTGGGGATAGCCAGCAGGTCTCTCTTGTACTTGACAGAGTTGTTAGAATGCATCACCCTGCGCCCTTCTGTTTTAGGAATGGCGGGTATGCATTCCTGCGTTAGAGAATGGAGGGAAGAGACCTTGGAGGTGTCTTTTAGAGAGCGACTGATAGAAAAGACGTCCGGACAGACGGACAGACAGACATACAGATATATTCAATATTATGTGTTGTATGTGTAGGACATACTGTAATGTTTAAGGTCTATTGAAGTACATCACTACTAAGCTGTAAATGTACTACATTTTGGCAACCAACAAGATGAAGATGACTTCCCTATTATGCCATTTCTTTACCATGGCTTTCTAAAGCTAATCCTGTATGTAATGTGTTGTGGAGTCTGTCCTAAGGCTAGGAGATCTCATGTGCAGCATCGTGCCAGATTGGGGATGTATACTCATCCACCGTGCCAGATATATGTCAATTCACCACTGCCCTGGGCTAAGTCACATCTCTGCACACACTCACCATCAGTAGCACTAATGCCAACCGCAAGATAATTCTTCCCCCAAGTTATACACACTAAATCTCCCTCTCCCTCTCCCCTCTCCTCTCCCTCTCCCTCTCCCTCTCTCTCTCTCTCTCTCCTCTCTCTTCCTCCTCTCTCTCTCTCTTCTCCTTCTCTCTCCTCCCCTCTATCTCTCCGCCTCCTCCTTCCGCTCACATCGGTCTGTTCTCTCCCTCCCCATCTCCTCAATCGCCCTCTCCCCCTCCCTCCTCTATCTCTCTCAGATTCTTCGTCTCCTCAGACGTCTCTCTCACAAATCCAAGCCACCCTAACCAGGGCTCCAGGCCACATGCAGAGACATGAATAGACCTGCCTATCCCACTCCCACTCCAACCTCCTGTGGGAAAAAGTCATTAACTACCAACTGATTTGGGGTTGTGTGCATGTGCGTGCGTGTGTATGTGCAAGTTGGAGCGTATGTTTATAAGCGTGTCTGAATATTTTCATGAGTGGATGTGTGTAGGTGAGAGAAAGTTCACCCGATGATCTGTCTTTTACTAAATATAATTGTACGATTCCAATCAATCTAAGTAATTTATATTATAGATGTAAGCCGTTTTTGTATGCTATCTACTTACCTAACATATTTAGCTATTTGATTGTGTGTTTTAGCACCCCTGTAGGTCCCAACAAATATATAATGTAAAGTTATTTTATGAAACGCTGAGTTTGGCCTTGCTTCTAT
Source organism: Salvelinus sp. IW2-2015 (assembly GCF_002910315.2). Lineage (NCBI taxonomy): Eukaryota > Metazoa > Chordata > Actinopteri > Salmoniformes > Salmonidae > Salvelinus > Salvelinus sp. IW2-2015. The sequence continues at coordinate 77,600,641 of NC_036842.1, read as the reverse complement.
TAGCCCATAGAACGCAATGAATTACACACAGGTTCCATTGTGAATGGAATAGCATTCGTACAATATCATACGAATTATATGATGTATAGTATCACATGTCTTATCCGGTCGTGCAATAGCATAAACCAACAGCCAATCCAGTAGGGTCTGGAAGCTATACTGAGCTTCCATTGGTCAATCATGCCGCAATATCGCCGAGTATTTGCATAAAGTTCAGCTTTCCCCAACTTGGGTCCTGCCCTGTTTACGCTCCCCAGCCTGGCCTCAGAGCCATATGAAACATAAGGTACTTTACGTATTTCTGAGCATCCCAAAGACGTATTATACCTACTAATGATCTAGTTACTTTAGACAGAAACGAAAGTAGGGAGGTTGGTCGAGGAGGATGGTTGGGCTTAATCTGCAACCGTCTAAGGTTGCGTCTTCGAGTCGTGGACATCTGTAGCATTTTAGCTAACCCTTCCCTAACCCTTATTCTAAACTTAACCCAATTCACGTAACCTGCTACATATTCACCCCACCCATCTGAGCATAAGCGAGCTGATATGAGGAGTTATGGCTGGAAATGCCAGTGCGCCAGTTTTTACATGACGAAATTGCAAAATAAGGTGCATTTAACACTAGCGCAACCTTAACGCCAGCCAAAAATAGAGCCCTGTATCTTACAGATTGCAATTGGTTTGGGATCAGGTTGGCAGTAAATATACAATCCAGATGGCTGTGTGTTAAGACATCACTGCATTACAATGAGATGATCAAGATGTTTGCTGGGACAGAACCAGTCATGACAGGTCCAGGCAACACAGCCAATGTTAGTTATGGAATAATACAAAGACATGCAGCTGTTACAGAGAGCTTGTCTGCTTGCTCCCTGGAATCAACTATGCAGTTAACAGGTTACACAACATGAAGCTATCTGGCTACTCCTCTACGCTTGATGTAAATAAAAACATTGGCACTGCTTTGATGGCTTCTCTCTGTGTGTGTGTTGTGTGTGTGTGTGTGTGTGTGTGTGGGTGTGTGTGTTGTGTGTGTGTGTGTGTGTGTGTGTGTGTGTGTGTGTGTGTGTTGTGTGTGTGTGTGTGTGTGTGTGTGTGTGTGTGTGTGTGTGTGTGTGTGTGTGTGTGTGTGTGTGTGTGATTCATGTGTGTGACATTTCGTGTGGTGTTGTGTCGTGTGTGTGTGTGTGAATTAGTGTGAGCGACTGTGAGAGTGTGTGTGTTTAAATCTACAGCTTGTCAGCGTCAGAGAGCAGTTGGTCCACGTTAGCCTGTCTCCTGCCAAAAGGCTCGGAGCAAAGTCTTATCTTGTTGTTTACTGTACAATGTGATAAAGACAAAACCAAAATATTATAAACGTTCACCACACTCACTCTGATGGTATGCCATGTTCTCGACAGCTGGAAAACCAGACATGGAGTTTCACAGAGAAAGACAAATATCAATAACTTAAACTTTCAAGATAAATCAATAAGCATTCAAGAAAAATTTAACTAAGCCAGATTAGAAAGGGAACCGGAGTGCCTGCATCAGCTGACACATCAGCTGAGATTGCACCAATTAGATGCTAGTAACAATCACACGTACTTATTTGGCAGTCTATTTAAGCTGACCGGGTCTGCTCACACATCCTGCTGCCGCTTGCTGCRAGCGCTAGTAGGCTACGCGTTTGCTTCTTTTGCTGCATTGATGCTGCTTCTGTAACTAGCTGTACTCTCTATACTGCTGTTTCTGTTATTACATTTTCTTTTGTGAATTCTCACTAACTGTGATTGGACCTGGCCAGCGTCTTTCAATATGCTCATGTTGCAATGTATGGCTGCTGCGGGGATGACATTGATTAGAGGATCGACCAAGTTGCTGCTCTACTGTTGTCAGTCAATAGCTAAATAGAATTAGTCTCGGGAGTAGCCTATGGTATACTTTGTTTGTTCCCAATGGCAGCTTTCGTGCAGAGTCTGTGCGCTCAGTGAACACACACCCCAACATGGAGAATCCAACACTCCAACATGGAGGAAGTAGTCTATGCTAGGCTAGCTATACAGGCCTATGCATCGATATATAGTGAGTGAGTAGCAATGTTTTCTGACCATAAGCAGGAGATGGTACCTATCACAGTGATTCGATAGTATTTCAGTCTCTATGCAGCCACTAATTGGTTTAGTGGAGCATCAATATCATAGTAGCTAACACACAGCTCATGAGCCCACTGAAAGGCTCTGTCAGCAAAAGCCTACATCTGTTACAATAGTTAGCGTGACTTGCGCGGCAGTCACACATTAAATGTTGTACAAATGATTTCTGACTATGGATATTATTCGTTGGAACCCTATTCCCTCCCACAGATTAAGCTAGAAATGCATTCAACTTAACTTGCAGACTGTTACATCTATACTGTGTCTGTAAAATGTATATAGGTTCAGAACTTTTGTGAAATAGCACAGTTAAAAATATATGGCAAATAGAAATCAAACTGGATGGACATCAGAAATAGATGGGAGAGGTGGAGGTTAGAGGAAGGCCAGGACTAAAAACAAACAAAATATAACTATTGTAAAATAGATTATGTCCGTAAAATGTATATACTATGTACTGTATCAGCTGGAAGTAGAAGCCTAAGTGTTGTTGTTTATTAGTTTACTCCAATTAGGGGAGGGGTGGTAGGATTTGCGGGATATAATAAAGAAAAAATATTTTATAAAATATATATATTTAATATATATATATATATATATATATATATATATATGTGTATTTGTAGGTATGTATGTGTATATGTATATATAAATATATATATATATATATATATATAGGTATGTGTATGCATGTGTATAATATATATAAATATATATATTTACCCCCCAAAAATATGGGGGATTGGAAATAATGCAGACAATTACATTGATGGAAGCTACAATCTATCTGCAATATTAAAGCTGATCTACCCCCTAATTGTATTTTATTTTTATTTAAATAAATATGCAGACTGGTCTGGATTAGTGCACTTGTATAACTACACCTTTGCTGACTTTTCTGCTCTGAGCAAATAAGAGTATCTGCTAGCTCGTTAGTGCATACTGTTGCAATGAGTCACATCTATTAGCATACATTTTATGGTATAATTTCAGTCAATGTAGTTGTACTTACTGTACATCATCCTTATCTGCAGCAGTAGGTTTAGGCTCTGATTTATTACCCATTTTCTAATCATGTGTTTTAGGCTGCAACTCTTAATGTTWTGGTGAATGCTCACACATTCAGGTGTTAGCTGATATTATTTGCTTCATTATCTACACACAGTATTGCATAATGGCATGGCTGTCGATATTGTATGGAGCATGTGCATGGCTAAGCTCCGTACCCATCACTTTGCCGAGGAGAATGCTTGTGCTAATTCATGCGTTGGCTGTTATGTCCTGTATCATCAGCACATAGTCGTTATGGCATGGCTGCTATTATTGCTATTGCCAATAGTACACAGTGAAGTCGTGGTGACATAGAGGCCAACATTAGCTACGCCTTCCACAACATCTGCTTGGAGCATCGCAGTACGATGGCAGACACATTCATTTTATCCAGGTGCATAATGATCGTTTAAGCATATCCTTTACCCACATTCTATGAGGCTTTTAACCTGAACACGTTTTTTTTTTTACATTCATTGACGATGTGCTGCTTTTAGTGTCTGTGTGTCTTTGGCAATACGGCAATACGCTTGACCTCATCTTTACTAGAGGCTGTTCGCCTACAAATCTAACTGAAACCCCCCTCCAGGTCTCTGATCACTACTTTGTTTCCTTTTCTGTCTCCCATTAATCCCAACCCTAACCACTCAGCCCCTACCCAGATGGTCATGCGCCGTCACAATCTTTGCTCTCTCTCCCACTACTCTCTCCTCTTCTATCCTATCATCTCTCCCTTCTGCTAAATCCTTCTCCCTCCTGTCTCCTGATTCTGCCTCTTCGACCTCACTCTCCTCCCTTTCTGCATCCCATGACTCGCACTGTCCCTTTTCCTCCCGGCTGGCTCGACCCTCTCTTCCTGCTCTGGGGTTGAATGACTCACTGCGAGCTTACAGAACAGGACTGTGGGCAGTTGAGCGAAAATTGAGGAAAATTACTATCATCCTTTCACACRCTCCTCTCATCCTTCCCTTCCTCTGTATCCTCTGCTAAAGCCACTTTCTATCACTCTGTATTTAAAGCTTCTGCTTCTAACCATAGGAACCTTTTTTCCACCTTCTACTCCCTCATTAATTCTCCACCCCTCCCCCTCCCTCCTCCCTCTCCTGCAGACAACTTGGTCAATCACTTTGAAAAGAAGGTTGACGACATCCGCTCCTCATTCAGTTTACTGGTCCCACTCACACAGTACTACCCTACGCCTTGACCTCTTTCACCCCTCTCTATCCAAATGAAATCACACTGTCAGTGATTTATTTAGAATTAAGGCACACTTAACCAGCATGGCTACCACAGCATTCTGCAGCGATACACCATCCAATCTGGTTTGCACTTAGTGGGACTATCWTTTGTTTTTCAACAGYACAATGACCCAAAACACACCTCCAGGCTGTGTAAGGGCTATTTGACCAAGAAGGAGAGTGATGGAGTGCTGCATCAGATGACCTGGCCTCCACAATCACCCAACCTCAACCCAATTGAGATGGTTTGGGATGAGTTGGACCACAGAGTGAAGGAAAAGCAGCCAACAAGTGCTTCAAGACTGTTGGAAAAGGATTCCTTATGAAGCTGGTTGAGAGAATGCAAAACCGTCTTCATGGCAAAGGTTGGCTACTTTGAGGAATCTCAAATATAAAATATATTTAATCAAATCAAATCAAGTTTATTTTATATAGCCCTTCGTACATCAGCTAATATCTTGAAGTGCTGTACAGAAACCCAGCCTAAAACCCCAAACAGCAAGCAATTTAAATTTGTTAACAAATTTTTGGTTCCTACATGATTCCATATGTGTTATTTCATAGTTTTGATGTCTTCACTATTATTCTACAATGTAGAAAAAGGTAAAAATAAAGAAAACCCTGGAATGAGTAGGTGTGTCCAAACTTTTGACTGGTAAAATAATATGGAAATCAGTCAGGCTTCGACCCCTGGTATCATATAAAAACACATAAGACATGGAAACATTTGTAGAATTGCAGGAAAAAAAATATTTACCCAATGCTAAATGCGTAGAATTGTGGGCAATTTGCTTTAAAACTGCACAATGTTCTCTGCGCCAACAATAGGGGTGTGTAATCTTTCGTTCTCGCTGTAGTGATCATAAGCATAATGTTAGGCAACATCTTAGGAGTATACTATATTTGAAGATGGTAGTAAGCAAGTTTTCACGCATTATCATTCATGCTTAAATGCTTGTACATAGTGCGTTTGTAAGGGCCAAAGCATCTTATACCCTGATGCAGCTTACTCTGCTATAGTCATTTTGCTGAGCGTGACTCATATCTACCACCATCGTGCTGGTCTGTGTACAGCTGCAGCAAGCGGTAAGCTGCTCAGAAAGCTGATGCTTAAAGTTAGGGAGGGAGATATAAGTCTCCAACTTCAGCGATTCTTGCAATTCGTTCCAGTCATTGGCAGCAGAGAACTGGAAGGAAAGGCGGCAAAAGGAGGTGTTGGCTTTGGGGATGACCAGTGAGATATACCTGCTGGAGCACGTGCTACGGGTGAGTGTTGTTATGGTGACCAGTGAGCTGAGATAAGGCAGAGCTTTACCTAGCAGAGACTTATAGATGACCTGGAGCCAGTGGGTCTGGTGACGAATATGTAGCGAGGGCCAGCCGACGAGAGCATACAGGTCGCAGTGGTGAGTGGTATAAGGGGCTTTGGTGACAAAACGGATGGCACTGTGATAGACTGCATCCAGTTTGCTGAGTAGAGTGTTGGAGGCTATTTTGTAAATGACATCGCCGAAGTCGAGGATCAGTAGGATAGTAATTTTTACGAGGGTATGTTTGGCAGCATGAGTGAAGGAGGTTTTGTTGCGAAATAGGAAGCTGATTCTAGATTCAATTTTGGATTGAGCCTGTATTACATAGACGTCATCGAAGGCGAGATTTACCAGTTAGACCTAGACACCTAGGTATTATTAGTTGTATCAACATATTCGAAGTCAGCAACTGTCCACGCAACTACGTTATGCTCAGTCGGGCGGCAGGGTCAGACAGCGCATCGCGTTGAAGGGGGGGGAGCAGTGCAGTGTCAGTACCCCTTTTTACTAGCGTTTATAGAGCTATGTTGTTGAGGCCCACGATGGTGGTTGTTTATGACATTGAAGCCTCATTTGGGAGGTTTTTTCTTTCGTCTGTATTCTGTTTGCTGTCTTATTTCTTTCAGTTTAGTTTTTCCAGTCACCCTTCTTCCATGAAGGTTACAAGTGGGCTGGGCAGGAGTTTGAATTGCTACTACAGTGTCCAAAGCCAGAATGATACAGAATGGTGTCGTAATGCGTAGAGGGTGGATCAAGGAGAATCACCGCAGCTCAGAGCGACATCGTTGATAGTATAGCAGAGAAAAAAAAAAATAAAAAAAGATGAAGAAAGAAAAAAAAAAAAGCGGAATAGAAAGACGAAGAAAAAGAGTCCGCCCCGAGAATGAAACCCTCTTGGGCAAAAAAAAAAAGAAAAAAAAAAAAAAAAAAAAAAAAAAAAAAAAAAAAAAAAAAAAAGAAAAAAAAAAAAAAAAAAAAAAAAAAAAAAAAAAAAAAAAAAAAAAAAAAAAGAAAAAAAAAAAAAAAAAAAAAAAAAAAAAAAAAAAAAAAAAAAAAAAAAAAAAAAAAAAAAAAAAAAAAAAAAAAAAAAAACAAAAAAAAAAAAGAAAAAAAAAAAAAAAAAAAAAAAAAAAAAAAAAAAAAAAAAAAAAAAAAAAAAAAAAAAAAAAAAAAAAAAAAAAAAAAAAAAAAAAAAAAAAAAAAAAAAAAAAAAGAAAAAAAAAGAAAAAAAAAAAAAAAAAAAAAAAAAAAAAAAAAAAAAAAAAAAAAAAAAAAAAAAAAAAAAAAAAAAAAAAAAGAAAAAAACAAAAAGAAAGAAAAAAGATAAGAAAATAAAAAAAAAAAAAAAAAAATAAAAAAAAAAAAAAAAAAAAAAAAAAAAAAAAAAAAAAAAAAAAAAAAAAAAAAAAAAAAAAAAAAAAAAAAAAAAAAAAAAAAAAAAAAAAACAAAAAAAAAAAAAAAAAAAAAAAAAAAAAAAAAAAAAAAAAAAAAAAAAAAAAAAAAAAAAAACCCCCATAGTGACTGCCAGAGGTACCGGACAACAGGCCTCCGATTTGACCACACTGAACTCTAATTTGAGAAGTAGTTGGTGAGAACCAGCGAGGCAGTCATTTTGAGAACCAAGCCAACTGTTTGAGTCTGCCGAGATAAAACAATTGGTGATTGACAGAGTACGAGAAAACCTATGGTGTCCAGGTCGATCCGAAGAGCGGGGCTGCACAGTACTGGTGTCTTTTATCGATCCGGCGTCGTTATCCATCTGCGATTCCCTCCGCTCTTCTTCATACCTTGATCGAGTCTGAGTGCCCACCGGATGAACAGCTCGGAAACCAGATTGCCACAGCGAAAAGTATGTGGGATCTCAGATAGGGCTCCGTGATCTGCTTCGCTTAACTTGGCTTTCGAAGACTTTCGAAAGAACGGGACAGATGGATATAGCGGTCTCTGGTCAAGGGACAGTTGGGTCTAGAAGTGTCACCCCCTTAAACGCGGGGGCGATGCACCCGCGGCGCAGCCTTTTTCTATGTGTGGTTTCATGTTACCCCCCTCCCACTCCCCACAAAAATCATATGTTTTCTTCGAGCTGCATGATTTTACTCCTTTTTCATATCTGCTCCCTTCTTTGTTGAGTTATTACTGGCGTGGTAGTGGATAATTAAAACTCCCCAACAAAGTCTCATTATATCACCAAAATTTTTTAACCAACTAATGTATCAGGGCCAGGGCGGGGTGGGCCCTCTCCAGGCACATACCCTACTTACTCAACTTCTAAAGTAAAGACAACCAACCCTAGTAAATATTAACATAAAAATTAAAAGTATTATCCCTCCCTCCCTCTAACCCTTTTCCTTTTACATATAGCCCTCTTTTTGTCCAGCCCCTCCTACAACCCTAAAACTGCTAATTTTTTTATTGGGTGCAGTGGAGCCGCGCCCGGTAATGGCGCCAGTAGTAAGGCGCAGGTGGCCGGGGGGGTCAAAAAATCTTTATAGGAATCAATCGGACATAACAAAAGAGAGGACAAGCTGCCAATCAATACCAAAAAACCCCCAATTTTTTTATCGTTTCTTTTCCTCCCCAGGGGGGCTCGCAAGGTGTTTTTCCTTTTCTTGCAAATGTTATTCCCTTTATTATTTTAAAAAAAAAAACATAAAAATAAACTTCTGAATTTTCTTATAGAACTGTAATCAAGCGGGTGCAAACAATGGCGGCAGATAATTTTAGAAAGAGAGGTCCAATTGTCTTTAGCCCAGCTGATTTTTGTACGGGTCCGGTTTTGCAGCTCTTTCAGAACATTTTGCTACTGGATTTGGGTGAAGAGAATCTGCGGGAGCTTTTGGGGCAAAGTAAGCGGCGGGGGTGAGAGCAGTTGGCTGGGTGTGGGGTAGCCAGGAGAAAAATGCTTATTGAAATTCTCAATTTTTTGTGATTATCGAATTTATCGATGGTGACAGTGTTCCTAGCCTCGTGCAAGTGGTCAGCTGGGAAGGCTCTGCTTATTCTCCATGGACTTTAGTGTCCCAAAACTTTTGGAGTTAGAGCTACAGGATGCAAATTTCTGTTTGAAAAACTTGGCCTTAGCTTTCCTAACTGACTGTATGTATTGTTCCTGACTTACCTGAAAAGGTGTAGGAGCGTTTGACAGTTAGATGAGGGTGGTGGCGTGATTTGACCGGGAACCCATAGGCGGGCATGGAGGAAGAGGGATAGAACCCCAAAAATTTTAATTTTTTTTGTTTTATAAAAAAAGTTTCTTTTCTTATTATAATATATTTATTTGCGTTTATGGGTCTCCCCGAGAAGCTTGGGCAATGTGGGAGTGGCGGTTTCTCCACCGGGCAGGTGGGTTTTCCTCTTTATTTCTGATTCGATTATCCATACAAAGGACATCCTATAAAGGACGTGTTTTAGCGGGGAGATTCCTATCTTCCTTGGTCTGTTCATTTGGCTTAGTTGCTGGTTTTTGTCTCTGATCTTATTTGGGACTAGGTGGAAAAAACAGCAGAGGTGTATTTGGAGGCAAGTTGGTCAGGATAATATCTATGAGCGTGCCCATGTTTAAGGATTATTTTCGGTTACCTGGTGGGTGTCCTTGTATAATTTGTGTGAGATTGAGGCATCTAGCTTAATTGTAGACTGCCGTGGTGTTAACTTCTACTTGGTCACCATCTCCGGTCGCCGATCCGGACATCCTCATCAGTAAAAAAGCTGACTAGCATAGCCTAGCATACGCCACAAGTAAATACTAGCATATAAATATCATGAAATCACAAGTCCAAGACACCAAATGAAAGAATACACATCTGTGAATCCAGCCATCATTTCTGATTTTTAAAATGTTTTACAGCGAAAACACAATATGTATTTCTATTAGCTAACCACAATAGCAAAAGACACCGCATATTTTCACCATTTTTTTCCTGCATGGGTAGCTATCACAAAGTCCGACCAAATAGAGATATAATTAGTCACTAACCAAGAAACAACTTCATCAGATGACAGTCTTATAACATGTTATACAATAAATCTATGTTTTTTCGAAGATGTGCATATTTGAGTATAAATCATAGTTTTACATTGCAGCTACCATAAAAGAATATCACCAAAGCAGCCGGAATAATTACAGAGAGCAACGTGAAAAACCTAAATACCATCATAAAATATTTATGAAAAATACATGGTGACAGCAAATGAAAGATAAACATCTTGTGAATCCAGACAATATTTCAGATTTTTTAAGTGTTTTACAGCGAAAACACAATATAGCATTATATTAGCTTACCACAATAGCCAACCACACAAACGCATTCATTCACCGCAAAGGTAGCGATCGCAAAAAACCAGCAAAAGATATAAAATTATTCACTAACCTTGACAAACTTCATCAGATGACAGCTATAACATCATGTTACACAATACATATATGTTTGTTCGAAAATGTGCATATTTAGCGGTACAAATCGTGGTTTTACAATGTGACAGTAGCCAAAATGCACAAAATTGTCCAGATATATTTTGGACAGTCACCTAATCTAATCAAATAACTCATACTAAACTTTACTAAAAAATACATGTTGTACAGCAAATGAAAATACACTAGTCTTAATGCAACCCCTGCGTTAGATTTAAAAAAAAATAACTTTAGTACGACATACAGCTTACGTTATAGCGAGACAGCGCCCAAAATAAGGGCGGAAAATATGACTAAACATTTCTCACAGAAATACGAAATAACATCATAAATGGTCCTACTTTTGCTGAGCTTCCATCAGAATCTGTACAAGGAGTCCTGTACAAGGGAGTCCTTTGTCCAGAATAATCGTTGTTTGGTTTTAGAATTCCTCTTCTCCTGTCGAATTAGCAACCATAGCTAGCCATGTGCGCAAACGTGGCCAACTTCACATGACGCAAAGAAAAGAAAATTCCAAAACTCGCAATAAACTTTCAATAAACTGATATAACTCGGTTTAAAAAAACTACTTTATGATGTTTTTATCACATATATCAAATAAAATCAGAGCCGGAGATATCTAACGTGTATACCGAAAGCTTTTCAGAAAGCAATCTGGGGTTCCTTCTCCGCCTTCCAAGACAATGAAATTTCCAGACACGTCATTCCAAAAGCTCTTGTTCGGCCTTAGATCAAGCTAGACACCCATTCCACCTCTCACTGCCTGTTGACATCTAGTGGAAGGCGTATGCAGTGCATGTATATCCATAGATTTCAGGCAAATTAATAGGAAGGCCTTGGAACAGAGCCTCGATTTCAGATTTTTCACTTCCTGTCAGGAGTTTGCTGCAAAATGAGTTCTGTTTTACTCACAGATTAAATTCAAACGGTTTTAGAAACTAGAGAGTGTTTTCTATCCAATAGTAATAATAATATGCATATTGTACGAGCAAGAATAGAGTACGAAGCAGTTTAATTTGGGCACGATTTTTTACAAAGTGAAAATAGCGCCCCCTATTGACAAAAGGTTTTAAGCATATCCCAGTTTAGATCACCTAACTGAACAAACTCTGACGATAGATGGCGGCAGCGGCGCTCCGCGGGTCCGTGCGCGGCCTGCTCGCCGGGGCCGGTGGTCGTGTGCGCGGCGGCCGGGCGGGGGCCGGCCGCGCGGTGGGGGGCTGGCGCCCGCGACTCTGCGGCGCTCGGTCGGGCGCGCCGCGGGTGCCGCGGCCTGCAATCAATTCACATATGGTGTCCAGGGCACAGCTGGGAGCTGAGGGTGTTCTATAACAGGCGGCAACAGTGAGAGACCTATTTCTGGAGAGATACATTCTTAAAAGTAGAAGCTCGAACTGTTTGGGCATAGACCTGGAAAGTATGACAGAACTTTGCAAGCTATCTCTGCAGTAGATTGCAACTCCTCCCCCTTTGGCAGTTCTATCTTGATGGAAAATGTTGTAGTTGGTTATGGATATCTCTGAATTTTTGGTGGTGTTCCACGCCAGGATTCAGACACGGCAAGAACATCAGGGTTGGCGGAGTGTGCTAAAGCAGTTAGTAAAACAAACTTGGGGAGGAGGCTTCTGATGTTYACATGCATGAAACCAAGGCTTTTATGGTTACAGTAGTCAACAAATGAGAGGTCCTGGGGACACACTGGGCCTGGGTTAACCTCTACATCACCTGAGGAACAGAGGAGGAGTAGGATGAGGGTACGGCTAAAGGCTATCAAATCTGGTCGTCTAGTGCGTTGGGGACAGAGAATAAAACGAMCAGATTTCTGGGCGTGGTAGGATAGATTCAGGGCATAATGTACAGACAGGGGTATGGTAGGGTGCAGGTACAGTGGAGGTAAACCTAGGCATTGAGTGATGACAGGAGAMGTTGCATCTCTGGACGCACTAGTTATGCTGGGTGAGGTCACCGCATGTGTGGGAGGTGGGACAAAAGAGGTATCTGAGGCATGTTGAGTGGGACTAGGGTCTCCGCAGTAAACTATAACAATGCTAACTATCCTAAACAACAYTATACAYGGCATATTGACATTAGAGAGAGACACAAAGCGAGGCATAAAGCAATCACAGGTGTTGATTGGGAGAGATAGCTAAGACAACKACGGGTAAGACAGCAACAGCTAATCAGCTAAGACAACAACAACAGGTAAAATGGCAATGAWTGGGCAGAGAGGGTCAGTTAACTACACACAGGTCCTGAGTTTGAGGCTGGGGCCYACAGATAAACAAAATAAACAAAATMGAGTACCGTGATTAATCAACAATCCAGCAGGCATCAGCWATGTAGCCAAGTGATCATAGGGTCCAGTGAACAGCAATAGATGAAACAGGGAAGCCGCTAGGTAGTCGTTACTACGCTAGCATAGCGGGAGACACCGTTCCAAAAAAGTTAGCAGGCCGGGGCTAGTAGAAACGTCTGCACCGACGTCTGGCAAAGGTCGGTTGAGGGCYCATCGGATGGAATTACGTCGGCAGACCAGTCGTTATGGAACGGCGGGGCTCCATGTCAACAAAGGGTCCAGGCCAGTTGGCAATAGAGGTATTGTAGCTGGGGTTGCACATTTGACTACATGTGCATTTTCAGGGCACAACAAAAAATAAACTAAGGCAAGCATCAAGCAGCTCTTCTTCCTAAATTCCCTTTCCCCTCCATGTCTCACTCACTCAATTGCATTCTGACCATTCCCTCTACACGAGTCCTGAGTGTGCACATAAACTCACATTAGGCCTACAGAAACACATGCCTATAAAAACATATCTAACTGATGAGATAAACAGCTACATTCCTTGCCAAATGATGARAGTTTTATCACAAATTCAAAATGGACTGGTTGATTGAAGTAGYCTGTTTTAGAATAATTGCACCCTGTCTATTTTCCACTTAGGCTACTTTGCAAACTGCTAGTGCCATTTTGAATTGGTTAGCCTATAGGGCAAGGCTATTTTATTTAACTAGGCAAGTCAGTTAAGAACAAATTCTTGATGGCCTAGGAAAAGTGGGTTAACTGCRATGTTCAGGGGAAGAACGACAGATGTTTACCTTGTCAGCTTGGGGATTCGATCTTGCAACCTTTCGGTTACAAGTCCATCGCTCTAACCACAAGGCTACCTGCTGCCCCATAAGCTCCATAAACATAGACAGTTCCACACTGAAAATATGCAAAAACATCAGTTTGATAAAGACAGAGCGTATTTGAATCAGAATCATTAAGCCTATGCCTACTCACCAAAGAGATGTTGTGACCATAATTCATCACCATGCAGTGTTCGATGTGTAATTGTCCATTTAGAAAATTCCAATGAACAGGCAGATTAAACTAAATCGAACGTCTGTATATTGAAAACAAGACAGATGTTGGTTTGTAACCCTGAAAACATTGTCTTTGAACTCACCAAATTGAACCCTGTTTCAAATGATCGCTCTTTGAGAATAACTATTTCAGACACCAGATGCGCATCACTTTGCAATGGCAACTTTTTCATCTGGAAAAATATTCTGTCCTGTTTTATTCTGTTATTTTACATAATGTTTTTTTTCCAATAAKATAGGTGTGTCTTGACTGTGATAAGGGCTCAGGACATTAGAGCTACTTGTCTGGTAAAGGTACAAAACAAGGATATGTCATTGCACAGCCATCGGCTTCTGCAAACAAGCTCCACTGCTGAGGTTACTGCCTTTTTGAAGATTSTGTTCCACGATATAATAAAACCAGTTGATATTCCGGTTTCAATAAATACATCTTAAATGGGACTGMTTTTTTTATTGACTGAATATATATGGGGTAATTTAGCAATTCAGATTTGTTATCCGTTAGGCATTGTTCCGCTCTGTTGGCATACAGGCCTAGATAAATGTGCACATAACATTTTTTATTATWTTTCAAACMTTTTGCACCCCCACTTTCAGACAAAGTCAGGTTCCCATGCACACACATACAAACACACACACAAAAATCTCCCTCCCTCACTTTCGTTTTTCAATCAGGCTTTTAATTGTTCGCTTCGTGCATCTGGGCTGGTGTGTTTACAGAGAACATAACAGGGCCAATCGAACGTCTATACATACACAATGTCTCCAAACCATCCTAGCCGCCTGAGAAATCAGATAAATATTTATCCTGTTTAGATGTTTAGGAGGGAGAGAAAGGGTCTATGCACTAAGCCCCTTAGTGGGGCGCTGTGCAGGGAGTGAAAACATCCAGTGTAAAAAGCCCTATTAGTCTCAGGACACGGACATTAGCATGATAGTAGACTTATCCTCTGGGCTGGAGCAGAGGGATGCCGTTCCGGCCTTTGAGAGGGGGCTCCTCAAGGTGCACACACACACACACAAATGCACGTATACCCACACGKACACAGGTATACAATCACAGACATACACACACAAACATACTCATACACCACACACACAAACAAACTCTCTGAGAGGTGGAGCTCAGACCCCAACACCACGACAGGAAAATGCAAAGGAGGCCTGTATTCAGAGCGTGAAGCACGCCAGTCCCAGTAAACTATGGGAGGGAGGGAGGGAGGGACATACACACACAAACATACTCATACACCACACACACAAACAAACTCTCTGAGAGGTGGAGCTCAGACCCCAACACCACGACAGGAAAATGCAAAGGAGGCCTGTATTCAGAGCGTGAA
>NC_036842.1:77533684-77585763 GCF_002910315.2 Salvelinus sp. IW2-2015 | reverse complement strand
GCTGTTTGTTCTGGTCCTTTAGATGTCCTCTTCTCCTGTCGAATTTAGCAACCATAGCTAGCCATCTGTGGCGCAAAACGGCCAACTTCACATGACCAAAAGAAAAGAAAATTCCAAAAACTCGCAATTAAACTTTTCAATAAACTGAATATAACTCGGTTTTTTAAAAAAAACTACTATTGATGTTTTTATCACAATATCAAATAAAATCAGAGCCGGAGATATCTAACGTGTATACCGAAAGCTTTTCAGAAGGCAATCTGGGCGTTCCTTCTCGCCGCCCTTCCAAGACAATGAAATTTCCAGACACGTCATTCCAAAAGCTCTTGTTCGGGCCTTAGATCAAGCTAGACACCCCATTCCACCTCTCACTGCCTGTTGACATCTAGTGGAAGGCGTATGCAGTGCATGTATATCCATAGATTTCAGGCAAATTAATAGGAAGGCCTTGGAACAGAGCCTCGATTTCAGATTTTTCACTTCCTGTCAGGAGTTTGCTGCAAAATGAGTTCTGTTTACTCACAGATATAATTCAAACGGTTTTAGAAACTAGAGAGTGTTTTCTATCCAATAGTAATAATAATATGCATATTGTACGAGCAAGAATAGAGTACGAGGCAGTTTAATTTGGGCACGATTTTTTACAAAGTGAAAATAGCGCCCCCCTATTGACAAAAGGTTTTAAGCATATCCCAGTTTAGATCACCTAACTGAACAAACTCTGACGATAGATGGGTGGCAATTCAATTCACATATGGTGTCCAGGGCACAGCTGAGCTGAGGGTGTTCTATAACAGGCGGCAACAGTGAGAGACCTATTTCTGGAGAGATACATTCTTAAAAGTAGAAGCTCGAACTGTTTGGGCATAGACCTGGAAAGTATGACAGAACTTTGCAAGCTATCTCTGCAGTAGATTGCAACTCCTCCCCCTTTGGCAGTTCTATCTTGATGGAAAATGTTGTAGTTGGTTATGGATATCTCTGAATTTTTGCTGGTGTTCCACGCCAGGATTCAGACACGGCAAGAACATCAGGGTTGGCGGAGTGTGCTAAAGCAGTTAGTAAAACAAACTTGGGGAGGAGGCTTCTGATGTTAACATGCATGAAACCAAGGCTTTTATGGTTACAGTAGTCAACAAATGAGAGGTCCTGGGGACACACTGGGCCTGGGTTAACCTCTACATCACCTGAGGAACAGGAGGAGTAGGATGAGGGTACGGCTAAAGGCTATCAAATCTGGTCGTCTAGTGCGTTGGGGACAGAGAATAAAACGAGCAGATTTCTGGGCGTTGGTAGGATAGATTCAGGGCATAATGTACAGACAGGGGTATGGTAGGGTGCAGGTACAGTGGAGGTAAACCTAGGCATTGAGTGATGACAGGAGATGTTGCATCTCTGGACGCACTAGTTATGCTGGGTGAGGTCACCGCATGTGTGGGAGGTGGACAAAAGAGTATCTGAGGCATGTTGAGTGGACTAGGGTCTCCGCAGTAAACTATAACAATGCTAACTATCTCTAAACAACAATATACAGGGCATATTGACATTAGAGAGAGACACAAAGCGAGGCATAAAGCAATCACAGGTGTTGATTGGGAGAGATAGCTAAGACAACAACGGGTAAGACAGCAACAGCTAATCAGCTAAGACAACAACAACAGGTAAAATGGCAATGAATGGGCAGAGAGGGTCAGTTAACTACACACAGGTCCTGAGTTTGAGGCTGGGGCCAACAGATAAACAAAATAAACAAAATGGAGTACCGTGATTAATCAACAATCCAGCAGGCATCAGCTATGTTAGCCAAAGTGTCATAGGTCCAGTGAACAGCAATAGATGAAACAGGGAAGCCGCTAGGTAGTCGTTACTACGCTAGCATAGCGGGAGACACCGTTCCAAAAAAGTTAGCAGGCCGGGGCTAGTAGAAACGTCTGCACCGACGTCTGGCAAAGGTCGGTTGAGGGCACATCGGATGGAATTACGTCGGGCAGACCAGTCGTTATGGAACGGCGGGGCTCCATGTCAACAAAGGGTCCAGGCCAGTTGGCAATAGAGGTATTGTAGCTGGGGTTGCACATTTGACTACATGTGCATTTTCAGGGCACAACAAAAAATAAACTAAGGCAAGCATCAAGCAGCTCTTCTTCCTAAATTCCTTTCCCCTCCATGTCTCACTCACTCAATTGCATTCTGACCATTCCCTCTACACGAGTCCTGAGTGTGCACATAAACTCACATTAGGCCTACAGAAACACATGCCTATAAAAACATATCTAACTGATGAGATAAACAGCTACATTCCTTGCCAAATGATGATAGTTTTTACACAAATTCAAAATGGACTGGTTGATTGAAGTAGACTGTTTTAGAATAATTGCACCCTGTCTATTTTTCCACTTAGGCTACTTTGCAAACTGCTAGTGCCATTTTTGAATTGGTTAGCCTATAGGGCAAGGCTATTTATTTAACTAGGCAAGTCAGTTAAGAACAAAACTTGATGGCCTAGGAAAAGTGGGTTAACTGCCATGTTCAGGGGAAGAACGACAGATTGTTTACCTTGTCAGCTTGGGGATTCGATCTTGCAAACCTTTCGGTTACAAGTCCATCGCTCTAACCACAAGGCTACCTGCTGCCCCATAAGCTCCATAAACATAGACAGTTCCACACTGAAAATATGCAAAAACATCAGTTTGATAAAGACAGAGCGTATTTGAATCAGAATCATTAAGCCTATGCCTACTCACCAAAGAGATGTTGTGACCATAATTCATCACCATGCAGTGTTCGATGTGTAATTGTCCATTTAGAAAATTCCAAGGAACAGGCAAAATAGACTATATCGAACGTCTGTATATTGAAAACAAGACAGATGTTGGTTTGTAACCCTGAAAACATTGTCTTTGAACTCACCAAATTGAACCCTGTTTCAAATGATCGCTCTTTGAGAATAACTATTTCAGACACCAGATGCGCATCACTTTGCAATGGCAACTTTTTCATCTGGAAAAATATTCTGTCCTGTTTTATTCTGTTATTTTACATAATGTTTTTTTTCCAATAAAATAGGTGTGTCTTGACTGTGATAAGGGCTCAGGACATTAGGGCTACTTGTCTGTAAAGGTACAAAACAAGGATATGTCATTGCACAGCCATCGGCTTCTGCAAACAAGCTCCACTGCTGAGGTTACTGCCTTTTTGAAGATTCTGTTCCACGATATAATAAAACCAGTTGATATTCCGCGTTTCAATAAATACATCTTAAATTGGACTGGTTTTTTTATTGACTGAATATATATGGGGTAATTTAGCAATTCAGATTTGTTATCCGTTAGGCATTGTTCCGCTCTGTTGGCATACAGGCCTAGATAAATGTGCACATAACATTTTTTATTATATTTCAAACGTTTTGCACCCCCACTTTCAGACAAAGTCAGGTTCCCATGCACACACATACAAACACACACACAAAAATCTCCCTCCCTCACTTTCGTTTTTCAATCAGGCTTTTAATTGTTCGCTTCGTGCATCTGGGCTGGTGTGGTTACAGAGAACATAACAGGGCCAATCGAACGTCTATACATACACAATGTCTCCAAACCATCCTAGCCGCCTGAGAAATCAGATAAATATTTATCCTGTTTAGATGTTTAGGAGGGAGAGAAAGGGGTCTATGCACTAAGCCCTTAGTGGGGCGCTGTGCAGGGAGTGAAAACATCCAGTGTAAAAAGCCCTATTAGTCTCAGGACACGGACATTAGCATGATATAGTAGACTTATCCTCTGGGCTGGAGCAGAGGGATGCCGTTCCGGCCTTTGAGAGGGGCTCCTCAAGGTGCACACACACACACAACAAATGCACGTATACCCACACGCACACAGGTATACAATCACAGACATACACACACAAACATACTCATACACCACACACACAAACAAACTCTCTGAGAGGTGGAGCTCAGACCCCAACACCACGACAGGAAAATGCAAAGGAGGCCTGTATTCAGAGCGTGAAGCACGCCAGCCCAGTAAACTATGGGAGGGAGGAGGGAGGGAGGGAGGGAGGAGGGAGGGAGGGAGGAGGGAGGAGGGAGGGAGGAGGGAGGGAGGGAGGGAGGGAGGGAGGAGGGAGGGAGGGAGGGAGGGAGGGACAACTCAGAAACACATCACAAACCAACTTGTATTCAGATGAAGGTATTGAATTGTGAGAATGGTGGTTTATGCTAACTTAGAATGTGGATGTAAAGAAGTAGTTACCTTGGTGCTTATCTATCTCTCTCTACATCGCACGCTGTTTATCATCTTTCACTGTTGTTTGTTGTTGAGTTGCACATCCAAATATTGAAAGTTATAACGTTCTACAATAGGGAACGTGCGCTTGATTTTCTATCAAACAATCACATTTTCATGATTGTTTTWGTTTTTTAATTGCCATGGAAATGAAGTGACGCATACAAAAGGACACAACCTCCCACAAAAATGCTCCCTGTTGGTCTTCCCTACTCCCCCTGTGGTGAGGGATGAGAAGAGGAGAGGGGGAAGATGGAAGAGGAGGGGTTCAAATGGAAGGGAGGGGTAACCTGTGTAAAACAAGCTGACCAACACTTCACGCTGAGTTTGGGAGAGAAAGAGGAGCCCAGACAACAGGACAGGACTCCCTCTATCCAACACACACACACACAATATTACTCATGCATGCACTCACACAGATCATAGCAATCATACAAAAACATGAACACATTCAAACAGACACAGTCAGTAACCCAATGCTCACAAACACACCCACACACAATTACACAATCACTAATGCACATCAGAGGATGATGCTTATACACACTTTTACATACGTAAATACATACATACACACATACACACAATATACCTATTCATAGAGCTACATACATGATATGTCTGGGTGCCAGGGTTGTTGGACTGGGGGGGTCAGCACTGTGGGGGGCAGTTATGTACAAAGCGTGTGTTTATAGTGTAAAGGGTAGAGAGAGGGTACACAAACGACACACAAGGAAGGGCAACTCGTGAAGAGAATGTCCTCCATTGTGTCTTCTGCTGGGGGGGCTAGGGGTAAAGCGGGCAGTGGGCAGTATAGACAAACATTACTGATGGCTAAAGGCTAGGGGGGACACAAGTAGAGGGATTATTTTTTTGAAGAACAAAGGACAGGCAGAAAATGTAATGGCAAAACTGGAAATGAACTGACAAGCGTTCAACCCTGCTGCTGTGTGTGTGTGTGTGTGTGTGTGTGTGTGTGTGTGTGTGTGTGTGTTGTGTGGTGTGTGGTGTGTGTGTGTGTGTGTGTGTGTGGTGTGTGTGTGTGTGTGTGTGTTGTGTGTTGTGTGTGTGTGTCTGCGTGTGGTGTGTGGTGCGTGCGTGCGTTTGTTGTTGTGTGTGTGTGTGTTGGTGTGTTGTTGTGTTTTGTGGTTGTGTGTGTGTGTGTGTGTGTGTGTGTGTGTGTGTGTGTGTGTGTGTGTGTGTGTGTGTGTGTGTGTGTGTGTGTGTGTGTGTGTGTGTGTGGTGTGTGTGTGTGTTGTGTGGGTGTGTGTGTGTGCGTGCGTGCGTTAAGATCGAGGGGACACCACAAGAGAGGGCTTTGAAAATGTGATAAATTGCTGTTAATAATATAAACATGAGGGTTTTCAAGACGAGGCAAGACGTTTTGAGATTAGGCAGAGGAAGGAGTCAATATTGGTGTTGGTGGGCGTTAGAAAAAGCCCTGTCTGGATAAATACAACCGAGAATAAAACATTTGCAGCTGATGTCAARGTTTGAATAGTGATCCTAATTGTTTGCACAGAGATGAGGTCTGACTTGGTTTAACGTTATCAGACATGTCAGTCATTCCCAGCGTGGTGTTCTGAGCCAGACAGCACAGACAGACCTCCATGGATTATTTTWATTTTTATTTATTTATTTATTGAACCTTTATTTAACTAGGCAAGTCAGTTAAGAATAAATTCTTATTTACAATGACGGCCTACCCCGGCAAAACCCGGACGACGCTGGGCCTCGCACGGCCGGATGTGATGCAGCCTGGATTCGAACCAGGGACTGCAATGCCTTAGACCGCTGCGCCACTCGGGTGAGTGGAGCAAGGATGGCTATGTATGGSGACTAGTAATATCAGACTGAGGCTACTGATAAATAATAATCAGAATAATAATGCAACCATTTAGCAGGCATTTTTACCTTACCGTAAACACGTGGCCATTCAAATCCACAACTTTGATGGTTTAGCATTATCAAACATCCATCTGGAGACTTTAGGCTGCATCTACTGCATAGAGTTTGTCATGGGCCAGGAAAAACTCCAGGCCTTAAAAATTAGAAGAAGGGATGGCCTAATAATAAATATTGTACATTTTTATAGTAATATGGTAATTTAGCAGACACTTATAATTACATGAACATGAACACTATGCACATACTGTATATTCAGCACGAGGCCATGCAGGACTCAAACAAACAAAYTGCTACACAAATCTACTGAGCCACTTGAATCAGGGAATCCGGTAACCCTGGTGAGGCAACATTTACTCTGAATTCCTGGTATGAGAAAGAAGGGTCCTCCCTCTCTTTTAAAAGGGGATCTTTCCATCTCAAGGTTCAACAGTTGGTTGCAGACTGTACATTTATGAGGTAATGTATTGCAAAACCACGTCTGTCATGTCTGGTGACAGCATAGTGCTCCCAATGCGACACCGCTGAACTTAAGGAAAATGAGGGAGACATTACACATGAGATAGAAAGCATAAGTATGCAAATAAAACATAACAAGTGTTTCATTGGCAGAGGATCAGGTGATAATTTCATACAGGTTCTGTCTGTCTTCCACGTTATTCAGAATGATTCACTACCCACCATTAAACCAGCTATTAGTTTGTTTTGAGTAACAATGTTTATGATAAGAACGTCAGGTTCAACTGACAATCTTGTGCTTTTAGAAGAGGTTTTGTGTATCAATAGGGAAACAGTATCTAACCAGATGATTTGGTTAGGAGTAAATGTTTTCATTACGTATCTAATAGAATGCGTAATGGTAGACTGGTACCCATCCAGTGTGTGTGTGTGTGTGTGTGTGTGTGTGTGTGTGTGTGTGTGTGTGTGTGTGTGGTGTGTGTGTGTGTGTGTGTTGTGTGTGTGTGTGTGTGTGTTGTGTGTGTGTCTGTGTGTGTCTTGTCGTGAGAGAGAGGGAGAGAGAAAGAGAGCGAAGAGAGAGAGAGAGAGAGAGAGAGAGAGAGAGAGAGAGAGAGAGAGAGAGAGAGAGCAGAGAGAGAGAGAGAGAGAGAGAGAGTAGAGAGGAGAGAGAGCAGAGAGAGAGAGAGAGAGAGAGAGAGCATTTGTGCGTGCATACGTACATGTGTGTAAAGGTATCCCTGGAAGAATATTTTGGGCCCGCCCAGCGCTTTGATGAATGGGTCTGAGGGTTTGTCCCACAATGCCCTTCACTTTATTACTGTCACAGAGAACAGATGGTGCCTTTCACAGAAGCCCTCCCAAACACACGCAGACACACACACACACACACACACACACACACACACACACACGCAGACACACACACACATGTAAACTCAGCAAAAAAAGAAACGTCCTCTCACTGTCAGCTGCGTTTATTTTCAGCAAACTTAACATGTGTAAATATTTGCATGAACATAACAAGATTCAACAACTGAGACATAAACTGCACAAGTTCCACAGACATGTGACTAACATAAATGGAATAATGTGTCACTGAACAAAGGGCGGGTCAAAATCAAAAGTAACAGTCAGTATCTGGTGTGGCCACCAGCTGCATTAAGTACTGCAGTGCATCTCCTCCTCATGGACTGCACCAGATTGGTCAGTTCTTGCTGTGAGATGTTACACCACTCTTGCACCAAGGCACCTGTAAGTTCCCGGACATTTCTGGGGGGAATGGCACTAGCCCTCACCCTCCGATCCAACAGGTCCCAGACGTGCTCAATGGGATTGAGATCCGGGCTCTTCGCTGGCCATGGCAGAACACTGACATTCCTGCCTCGCAGGAAATCACGTGCAGAACGAGCAGTATGGCTGGTGGCATTGTCATGCTGGAGGGTAATGTCAGGATGAGCCTGCAGGAAGGGTACCACATGAGGGAGGAGGATGTCTTCCCTGTAACGCACAGCGTGGAGATTGCGTGCAATGACAACAAGCTCTGTCCGATGATGCTGTGACACACCGCCCCAGACCATGACGGACCCTCCACCTCCAAATCAATCCCGCTCCAGAGTACAGGCCTCGGTGTAACGCTCATTCCTTCGACGATAAACGCGAATCCGAACATCACCCCTGGTGAGACAAAACCACGACTCGTCAGTGAAGAGCACTTTTTGCCAGTCCTGTCTGGTCCAGCGATGGTGGGTTTGTGCCCATAGGCTACGATGTTGCCGGTGATGTCTGGTGAGGAACTGCCTTACAACAGGCCTACAAGCCCTAGGTCCAGCCTCTCTCAGCCTATTGAGGACAGTCTGAGCACTGATGGAGGGATTGTGCATTCCTGGTATAACTCGGGCAGTTGTTGTTGCCATCCTGTATCTGTCCCGTAGGTGTGATGTTCGGATGTACCGATCCTGTGCAGGTGTTGTTACAKGTGGTCTGCCACTGCGAGGACGATCAGCTGTCCGTCCTGTCTCCCTGTAGCGCTGTCTTAGGTGTCTCACAGTATGGACATTGCAATTTATTGCCCTGGCCACATCTGCAGTCCTCATGCTTCCTTGCAGCATGTCTAGGCACGTTCACGCAGATGAGCAGGTACCCTGGGCATCTTTCTTTTGGTGTTTTTCAGAGTCAGTAGAAAGGCCTCTTTAGTGTCCTACGTTTTCATAACTGTGACCTTAATTACCTACCGTCTGTAAGATGTTAGTGTCTTAACGACCGTTCCGCATGTTTATTAATTGTTTATGGTTCATTGAACAAGCATGGGAAACAGTGTTTTAATCCTTTACAATGAAGATCTGTGAAGTTATTTGGATTTTTAATAATTATCTTTGAAAGACAGGGTCCTGAAGAAGGGACGTTTCTTTTTTTGCTGAGTTTATATAGAGAGAAAGAGAGAGAGAGAGGCTGGAAAAAATGGCTGTGTTCTTCTGTGACTTGGCTCTGACCTAAGATAATAGTTTGGTGTGCTTTCGTCGTAAAGCCTATTTGAATTCTGACATGTTGGCTGGATTCACAACACGTGTAGCTTTAATTTGGTATCTTTCATGTGTGATTTCATGAATGTTTGATTTTTAGAGTAATTTATTTGAATTTGGCGCTCTGCATTTTTACTGGCTTTTGGCCAAGTGGGACGTTAGCGTCCCACATATCCCAGAGAAGTTAACGTCCATGGAAATGGAGAGGGGCTGAGTGGGGATATCCAGCTCAGAAGAGTCGATGAGTACCCGTAGAGATTTCAATCGGTTCCCTCACAGCAACATGACATGAAAGGGGATGCAAGTAAGGGGAGGGGAAAAGTTATCCAAATGGCCCACCAGAGTACTTGCTCCTACCTGTGAGGCTGGTCTTTTAGTGGGCAGGTGGAGACGAAATGACCAGTAGGCTGTATTGCCATTCAGCTGGAGACAGCCTAGCTCTGCCTAGTTGCATGGGCTCAGGAAGAGGTGAATTGGCAGTCTTCGGAGGCTCTCGGGGGATCTCGGGTAGCCTCGGGTTCTCTCAGCAACGGAGCCGTCGGGGACTTCCGGGATACCTCGGAGGCGAGGTGGAATCCATGGACGGGCAAGTGAAATCGAATCTTCTCTCCTTCCTTCATTCCCGTAGTCACCCATCGATCCGAATGGTCAAGGCGATGAGCAAGTCGAGATCTGTCGGTAGTTCCCGGGCAACAAGCTCGTCCTTTACTTCCTCCGATACTCCATATAGGAAAATGTCAAACAGTACTTCCGGGTTCCAGGCACTCTCAGCTGCCAACATGCGGAAATCCACTGCGTAGTCGGCCACACTGCGGGAGCCTTGCCGAAGCTGGAGTAACATCCGGGCAGCCTCTCTCCCGGACAATGGAGCATTGAAAACTCTTTACCTCTGCAACGAACTCCTCCAGACTGAAGCATACGACCAACTGTTGTTCCCATACTGCCGTAACCGAGGCGAGAGCCCTCCCGGATATCAGCGTGATGAGGCATGCTATCTTAGAGTGGTCCAAGGGGAAGGAGGAGGGCTGCAGCTCAATGATGAGTGAACACTGAGCGAGAAATGCCCAACAGGTGCCCGACTCTCCATCAAAGCGCTCCGGGGGAGGTAAGTGGGGTTCCCGGGAAACCGGGGTGACCGGAGTGGCGTCGCTACTAACAGCCGGGTTACTGAGGGGCTGGGAGGTTACCGTCATGGTAGGCTGTCTAGTAGACAACCCATAGAATTGCTCCAGCAATGTGTTCAATGCTTGGTCGTGGCGTTCGGTCAAGGTCTGGAACCCTTCCACAAGACCCAGAAGCAACTCCTCGTGCCTTCCAATGGTGGCACCTGGGGAGGAGAGGGTGTTGCGGAGCTGGTCCGAGTCTGCTGGGTCAGTCATGGCCAGTTCGTACTATCACATTTCAGGTGTGACCCAGATGCAGACAGTGTCAAAGAAACAAAAGTTGATTTATAATACAGGGGCAGGCAAATGGCAGGTCAAAGGGTCCAGAATGGCAGGCAGTCTCAGGGTCAGAGCAGGCAGGGGTCAATAATCCAGTGAGGTGGGGCAAGGTATAGAATGGCAGGCAGGCTCAGTGCAGGCAGCATGGTCAATATCGGGAAGAACAAGGAAACAGGAGCAAGAAACAGACAGGAGCAGGGGAACAAACACTGGTAGGTTTCACGAACAAAACAAACTGGCTACAGACAAACAGAGAACAAAGGTATAAATACACAGGGGATAATGGGGAAGATGGGCGACACCTGGAGGGGGGTGGAGACAAGCACAAAGACAGGTGAAACAGATCAGGGTGTGACACAACCAGCTAATTATTAGAATCATGTGTGTTAGATTAGGGTTGGAGAGAAAACCTTCAGGACGGTAGATCTCCAGGAACAGGATTGGAGAGCCCTTATGTAGAACCACCATAAAATAAATATGGATATTTTCTAGCAATCTTCTAAGTTTGTCTGCCCTTATGGATTCACAGAAGATATTTATATAAACTGTACAGGGCTCTGTAGCATCAAACATATGCTAGACATTCAGATATACAAGGAATGTTCGTTAATTTGTCAAAATCTAAAATACAGGGGAGTGTACACTATTTAATGCTATCTCAAGAGAACTGGGTATTCAACAATAATGTTATATGGTAAAATGAACAAACAAAAAATGTGTATGAACAGTGTAATACAATTCAGTGTGTCCGAGTGTGTCTCAGGTGTAGAGAGACACAAGTGCAGAGAACTGTAACTACAGATTGTTACACCAGACTTGAAATAGAGAAGATGGTGGCATTCACATTGTTAGATTACTTTATGGAGCAAAAAAAGTATTTATTTTAATAACGGAGCATTTTCTAAATTCAAACTGACCCCCTGCAACTAGACATAGACATTTAATGAGACTTCCGTTTATGAGAAGAATCAAGGATGAAGGTTGGTAGAAAATTCTCTGTGTTGCACCAAACAGTGGGAGGAGTGTTGTCATGGTCAAACTGTCATTCAGCTCCTCATGAGTCATTTGATTGAAATCCAGCATAATGTCTAATCCCTCGAGAGGGATACAGTTCACAAGATACAGTTCTGCTACAATGACAAGGAATTKTGTTTCTGTATCTAGAATCACCTCCAGGAAGAAGCCCAGGCACCATACATTATTGTCTGTAAGACAAAAAAACTTAAACAATTATACTCTATTGTACAGTTTGAACAACAGTTGAACTGTGCCAGCATAACATCAACAATAGGGTAGACTAGTTGAACATGCATACATGTGCACAAGCACAGAGATTACATTTACAACAATATCTAGCCTAATATAAACACATATGGCTTCAAACTTTGAACAGAGACCAGAAAGTACAAATGTTTCTGGGTAGGTACGCAAACAGTATTTACTTACAGCCATTTCCATCAGGCATGTTTAGGCAAATATTTTTATATTAAAACCAGATTCAATATCAACCCTCGTCAATTATGTTAGATAGCTATTCATTAAATTCTTTACAGTTGCTGATGTTACACGTTTGCATGTCTTCAACCAGGATCTCAGCGATCACTGCCTCATTGCCTGCGTCCGTAATGGGTCCGTGGTCAAACGACCACCACTCATCACTGTCAAACCCTCCCTAAAACACTTCAGCGAGCAGGCCTTTCTAATCGAACTGGCCCGGGTATCCTGGAAGGATATTGACCTCATTCCGTCAGTAGAAGATGCCTGGTTATTCTTTTAAAGTACTTTCCTCACCATCTTAAATAAGTATGCCCATTCAAAAAATGTAGAACTAAGAACAGATATAGCCCATGGTTCACTCCAGATTTGACTGCCCTTGACCAGCACAAAAACATCCTGTGGTGTACTGCATTAGCATCAAATAGCCCCCGCGATATGCAACTTTTTCCACAGCAACTTGCCCAAGCCTCCCCCACTTCTCCTTCACCCAAATCCAGATAGCAGATGTTCTGAAAGAGCTGCAAAATCTGGACCCTACAAATCAGCTGGGCTAGACAATCTGGACCCTCTCTTTCTAAAATGATCCGCCACAATTGTTGCAACCCCTATTACTAGCCTGTTCAACCTCTCTTTCGTATCGTCTGAGATCCCTAAAGATTGGACAGCTGCCGCGGTCATCCCCATCTTCAAAGGGGGAGACACTCTAGACCCAAACTGTTACAGACCTACACTGCTCAAAAAAATWAAGGGAACACTAAAATAACGCATCCTAGATCTGAATGAATGAAATATTCTTATTAAATACTTTTTTCTTTACATAGTTGAATGTGCTGACAACAAAATCACACCAAAATTATCAATGGAAACTCAAAATTTATCAACCCATGGAGGTCTGGATTTGGAGTCACACTCAAAATTAAAGTGGAAAACCACACTACAGGCTGATCCAACTTTGATGTAATGTCCTTAAAACAAGTCAAAATTAGGCTCAGTAGGCTCATGATGTCCCAGATGTGCTCAATTGGATTCAGGTCTGGGGAACGGGCGGGCCAGTCCATAGCATCAATGCCTTCCTCTTGCAGGAACTGCTGACACACTCCAGCCACATGAGGTCTAGCATTGTCTTGCATTAGGAGGAACCCAGGGCCAACCGCACAAGCATATGGTCTCACAAGGGGTCTGAGGATCTCTATCTCGGTACCTAATGGCAGTCAGGCTACCTCTGGCGAGCACATGGAGGGCTGTGCGGCCCCCCAAAGAAATGCCACCCCACACCATGACTGACCCACCGCCAAACCGGTCATGCTGAGGATGTTGCAGGCAGCAGAACGTTCTCCACGGCGGTCTGCAGACTCTGTCACGTCTGTCACATGTGCTCAGTGTGAACCTGCTTTCATCTGTGAAGAGCACAGGGCGCCAGTGGCGAATTTGCCAATCTTGGTGTTCTCTGGCAAATGCCAAACGTCCTGCACGGTGTTGGGCTGTAAGCACAACCCCCACCTGTGGACGTCGGGCCCTCATACCACCCCATGGAGTCTGTTTCTGACCGTTTGAGCAGACACATGCACATTTGTGGCCTGCTGGAGGTCATTTTGCAGGGCTTGGCAGTGCTCCTCCTGCTCCTCCTTGCACAAAGGCGGAGGTAGCGGTCCTGCTGCTGGGTTGTTTCCCCCTACGGCCTCCTCCACGTCTCCTGATGTACTGGCCTGTCTCCTGGTAGCGCCTCCATGCTCTGGACACTACGCTGACAGACACAGCAAACCTTCTTGCCACAGCTCGCATTGATGTGCCATCCTGGATGAGCTGCACTACCTGAGCCACTTGTGTGGGTTGTAGACTCCGTCTCATCTCACCACTAGAGTGAAAGCACCGCCAGCATTCAAAAGTGACCAAAACATCAGCCAGGAAGCATAGGAACTGAGAAGTGGTCTGTGGTCACCACCTGCAGAACCACTCCTTTATTGGGGTGTCTTGCTAATTGCCTATAATTTCCACCTGTTGTCTATTCCATTTGCACAACAGCATGTGAAATGTATTGTCAATCAGTGTTGCTTCCTAAGTGGACAGTTTGATTTCACAGAAGTGTGATTGACTTGGAGTTACATTGTGTTGTTTAAGTGTTCCCTTTATTTTTTTGAGCACTGTATATCCATCCTACCCTGCCTTTCTAAAGTCTTCGAAAGCCAAGTTAACAAACAGATCACCGACCATTTCGAATCCCACCGTACCATCTCCGSCATGCAATCTGGTTTCCGAGCTGGTCATGGGTGCACCTCAGCCTCGCTCAAGGTCCTAAACGATATCATAACCGCCATCGATAAAAGACAATACTGTGCAGCCGTCTTCATCAACCTGGTCAAGGCTTTCAACTCTGTCAATCATCACATTCTTATCAGCAGACTCAACAACCTTGGTTTTTCAAATGACTGCCTCACATGGTTCACCAACTACTTTTCAGATAGAGTTCAGTGTGTCAAATCGGAGGGCCTGTTGTCCGGACCTCTGGAAGTCTCTATGGGGGTGCCACAGGGTTCAATTCTCGGGCCGACTCTTTTCTCTGAATACACCAATTATGTCGCTCTTGCTGCTGGTGATTCTCTGATCGACCTCTACGCAGACGACACCATTCTGTATACTTCTGCCCCTCCTTTGGACAATGTGTTATCAACCTTCCAGACGAACTTCAATGCCATACAACACTCCTTCCGTTTCCTCCAACTGCTCTTAAATGCAAGTAAAACTAAATGCATGCTCTTCAACCGTTCGCTGCCCGCACCCGCTAGCATCACTACTCTGGACGGTTCTGACTTAGAATATGTGGACAACTACAAATACCTAGGAGTCTGGTTAGACTGTAAACTCTCCTTCCAGACTCACATTAGGCATCTACAATCCAAAATTAAATCTAGAATCAGCTTATTATTTCGCAACAAAGCCTTCTTCACTCATGCTGCCAAACATACCCTCGTAAAACTGACTATCCTACCGATCCTTGACTTTATCGATGTCATTTACAAAATAGCTTCCAACACTCTACTCAGCAAATTGGATGTAGTCTATCACAGTGCCATCCGTTTGGTCACCAAAGCCCCATTTACCACCCACCACTGCGACCTGTATGCTCTCTTTGGCTGGCCCTCACTTCATATTTGTCGCCAAACCCACTGGCTCCAGGTCATCTATAAGTCTTTGCTAGGTAAAGCCCCACCTTATCTCAGCTCACTGGTCACCATAGCAACACCCACCCGTAGCACGAGCTCCAGCAGGTAAATTTCACCGGTCATCCCAAAGCCATCTCCTACTTTGGCCGCCTTTCCTTACAGTTTGCTGCTGCCAATGACTGGAACGAATTGCAAAAATCACTGAAGCTGGAGTCTTATACTGTAGATTTTCTATTGTGTTTTTGACTGTATGTTTGTTTATCCCATGTGTAACTTTATGTTTTTTGTGTCACACTGCTTTGCTTTATCTTGMCCAGGTCGCAGTTGTAAATGAGAACTTGTTCTCAACTGGCTTACCTGTTTAAATAAACCTGTTTAAATAAACTTTTATCCAGGCAAATATAATTATTAAAGCATATGTGAAGGGTGTTAATCCTTACAGTTCCCATTGGAATTTCAATAATAAAAAGCATCAACCTGGTTCTGTACAAAGATACTGTATGTTATCTAGCTCTGTCTTACCATGAACTGCTATTACATACAGTATAAAACAATTACCTGGTACTGGTATTTAAAAGGAAATGTTACCTAGATTTCTTGGATATTATGTTTTTAGTGTTCTTGCAGGGGCCCCTTGTTCTGCGCCTTTGGGTGAATGTCACATTAGTGCAGGCCCAGTGACCTAACAACTCCCTTGCCTGGCCTGCCCCTGCGGCCCACACTGCTCCCAACAACCTGGAACTCCGTTTCTCAACCACACCCACTCCTGCTCCCCACCACAGGGGTCACAAATCACCCAATCCCCTCTCGCTCAACCACACAGTAGCTCCCCTGGAGCACACAGCAACACACACACAATGAGCTCTGTCTCCAAGGGTAGACTGTGTGTGCGTGTCTCTGTGCTGGGTTTGTGTGTGAGGACATATTGCTACCTTTCCTGGCAGATTGAAGAGTGTACCTGTCATATTCACTAAAGATCAGACTGCCTGTGGTGATAGGTGGAAAAAGATCAGAAATCCTATGGTCACTTGTAAAACTCACCTAAAATAGGATCTACTGTGCAGAGAGATGGACAGAGGAGTATGTCTTTGCCTGTGTGAAGCAGGATGTGAAATCTGACTCCACTTGAAGCTGGGATGTCCCACCTAACATTTAATTCGTTCTTCTGACTATGCATCAACTTCTGGCTAAACCCTACGTCACAGCCACTAACAATCGTAGCGCAGCAGGAGAGAGTGGTTTCGACGCTGTAGTACATTCAGAGATTTATAGCCAGTAATCATAAATAATTAATAGATGTAAAAAAAAAAAACGTTCTGTTTGTCATAGACGGACAATATTAATATGAGACGAAAGGTGAGTTCCTAACGAGTTCAGGAAGCCAAGCTAGAGCGATGGGGACAGACTTTTTGATCAAGATAGACCTTTAGAAAATTTGCACATTTTGTTTAACACTAACATATAAATATGAATTTTACAGTTATAAAGAAGGTGAAATCTTATAGTTCTAATTTGATTGTACCATATTTTGAAAGCATACAAGTCATTTCCAGTCTTATTCATACAGTTTCGTTGAACAGGAAATACATCATGTAAAATATTTAATGTTTTCATATTTGTATCATATTTGTACTGTGTACTTGAGCTTGTGTCCTCTAAAGTGACTACACCTCAGCAATTTATAACTATTTCTACCAGAAAGGTGAGATTTAAACATTTCTTGGAGTGTGCAGCATTACTAGTTATTGTTGATGGGCCTTTCATGATAAATAATGACTTTGTCACGTTCCTGACCTTATTTCCTTTATTTTGTCTTTGTTTAGTATGGTCAGGACGTGAGCTGGGTGGGCATTCTATGTTATGTGTTTCTATGTTGGGTTCTTTTCAATTAGCCTGATATGGTTCTCAATCAGGGGCAGGTGTTTTACGTTTCCTCTGATTGAGAACCATATTAAGGTAGGCTGTTCACACTGTTTGTTTGTGGGTGATTGTTCCTGTGTCAGTGTTTGTGCCACACYGGACTGTTTCGTTTGTGAGTTTGTTCCTGTTCGTGCGTTCTTCGTTGTCTGTAAGTTCTCATGTTCAGGTCTGTTTACATCGTTTGTTATTTTGTAGTTGTTCAAGTGTGCTTCGTGTTCGTCTTTCTTTATTAAATGGATTATGTATTAAACCCACGCTGCATTTTGGTCCGATCCTTGCTCCTCCTCAGACGAGGAGGAGAACGAACGTTACAGACTTTGAGATTACTTAGATTACATTTTTGATTGCATGTTGTTACATTTAACTGGTTTTAAATAGTGAAACATTAAAAGTTATCTTTAACTGATGAAAACACACTGCTTTGCAATGAAGGTCTACAGTAGCCTCAACAACACCCACTAGGGTAACACCATGGTGGAGTCAGAGAACAGCTATTTTCCATCCTCATCTGTGTACATTGACTTCAATACCAAACCTAGGAGGCTTATGGTTCCATAGACACAGAAATGATGACCACTTCTGGAGGATATCCTCCAACCTATCAGGGCTCTTGCAGTATTACATGACATGTTGTCCATCCAATCAGAGAATTTACCTAAAGCATAAGCCACAGCTAGTGAGCACGGAAGTGCATAAAGTGTGTTCAGTAGTTAACTCAACAGTTTTGAACAAATTCATTTTTTCAAAAATMAAGGTGAAGCAGCAGAAAGAGAAAAATAAATATTTTGATCTGTTTTTTTATTCTTAGTTTGCATTTCACTTAGTTAATGCAGCTAATTTAGACTTTACTCAACAACCTAACTCAAACAGAGAGGAGTGATACTTAGGTTAGCTTGCTGGCTAAGTCAAGGTAAGCTTTCGGTTTTATTAATGTATTGCCACCGGGGCCCGCCGATGTAACTGCTTGCTGTGCACTACTGCATGATTGTACACACGGATTGGATTGTGGGTTTACTAATGKGTTAGTTCTAGTTTGTTGAATATAATGTTAATATGGTGACAACGATATAGGCTGTGTAGTGGTTAGTGGTTATGATATTAAGGTTTGGCTTGAGTTTTTTGTGCGTGGTCAAAGACAGCTGTTGTGTTGTGCACTGAAGTCCACAAGCTAAGGGGAAGGTGAGAGGAGGAAAGTGTGTAGATGCGAGATGGAATTATATAACTAGCAAAGTGATGATGCTGTATGTGGCTGCTATGAAGGTGAAATATGTGTGCGGGTGATCAGGTGTGTATTCATTCCGCCGATTCTGTTGCAAACACATTTCTTAAACGGAAGGAAACAGAAAGAAATGGGGAGGGACCTGCCTGAATTTGTCCAATAGAAACTCTCATTTTAGTTGCAAAACACAACATTGCTTGGACTAATTATTACACCCCAGATCTATCTGCTAGTTGCAGGCAAGTGTGTGCAAGGCGGTATTTCATTTTTCACTGTCTGTCATCTTGTTATTTGCAATTTGTCTCTCAACCTATGCACCTACGTTATAAACTTTGTTGGCTAAGTTGTAGCAACCTCATGATGGGTATAGGGCAAATTCAAGTATTATGTAGTAGCTTAAAACATTGAGCTAGTGAATGGAAAATGAATGATAGTCATCCAACATGCTGTAATAGAAATAAGGACATACTCATAAAAATATAAATTTGTGCTCCCTAATCCTAAATGAAAATTAAATAGAGAGAGAGTGTTCACAAATTATTTTGCTCCTCCGCTTTCTATCTAAATGTTATACAACTCTCTATCCTCGCTGACTGCTGTTCACCTGCCGAGAAAAAGGTGAGAAGACCAACCTCCAAATGTCCTTAATCATATAAACACACACACACACAGTATACTGTGGAGCGAGCAGAGTTCCAAGGCTAACAGTCTCCCTGCTGTAACGCACACCTTCCTATGGCTGCCAGATCATAAGACAACAGCAAACACCATCCCTCCACACACACACACACACACACACACAGACCGACCCTACTATCTAACAGAAAATCAGAGCCATTGATACAGAGGCAGGGGACACGCCATTGTGCACCCAATCACAGCGCCTATCTGTTCCGGTGGCCCAGCCCAACCTCCATCACACTAGCCATATCTTATTGGTTTAACACTGAACAAACTGTGGCATGCAGCACACAGGCCCACCAGCCACAGGGTCTACTTTATTTGATCATATTTCTATTTACCCTACTTTCTGCTATAAGCCAGGTCTCTATTAAAGATGCATCTGTCTTGTTTACAAACGGACCGAAAACTGGGTGTGTCAGTGGGATTGTAGTCAAATGATGTCTGGAAGAAAAGAGGTGCAGGTTAGACAGACAATAGCCAACATTCTCATATTCAGAACAATCTTTAAACGTAATGGTACTGGGATCATTGAGGACTGTGGTCTGTAAAGTCTGTGCATTGTAAATGTTCTTTCATTTTTTGTGGATCAGTTTATCTTCTTGATCAGTGCCCTATGCTGAAACTGTTACTCCTATACAGGGGTGTCAGAGGGCCAGAAAAGGAGAATAAAATCATTCCAATTCCGATTAAAATGCAATGGCTGTTTAGCGTATTAAATGGCTGGCTTTACGACSATGAGGAGCATCGCTCGGAGAGAGCAGCTACCAGCCTGGGCGCCTTTTCAGACACTTTAGAAAGCAGAGAGCAGAGACTGTGGAATTTGCTTTGTAAGTCAGCTGTTTAGGCAGTGCAACGATTGCTTTAAATTTGATGTTGGCATTTGAACTCAGTCTTGTCAGCCTTGTTGTAATCTGATAGCATTAGAAACCAAAAGCTATTATATTGCTATTAAAATATACAGTTGACGTCAGAAGTTTACATACACTTACGTTGGAGTCATTAAAACTATTTTTCAACCACTGTAACCATTGTTTACAGACAGATTATTTCACTTATAATTCACTGTATCACAATTCCAGTGGGTCAGAAGTTTACATACACTGAGTTGACTATGCCATTAAACAGCTTAGAAAATTCCAGAAAATTATGTCATGGCTTTAGAACCTTCTGATGGGCTAATTGACATAATMTGTGTCAATTGGAGGTGTACTTGTGGATGTATTTCAAGGCCTACCTTCAAACTCAGTGCCTCTTTGCTTGACATCATGGGAAAATGAAAAGAAATCAGCCAAGATAATTGTAGACCTCCACAAGTCTGGTTCATCCTTGGGAGCAATTTCCAAATGCTTCAAGGTACCACGTTCATCAGTATAAACAATAGTACGCAAGTATAAACACCATTGGACCACGCAGCCGTCATACCGCTCAGGAAGGAGACGCGTTCTGTCTCCTAGAGATGAACGTTGTTACGGATCTCATTGGTGGTATGAAGAGTGGACCAAAGCGCAGCGTGGAAAGTGTTCATGATTCCTTTTATTTCAAAAACACAAACAAAATAACAAACGTGAAAACGAAAGCGCACAGTTCTGTCAGGCAGAAACACTAAACAGAAAACAAGATCCCACAACCTAATGGTGGGAAAAAGGGCTGCCTAAGTATGATCCCCAATCAGAGACAAAGATAGACAGCTGCCTCTGATTGGGAACCACACTCAGCCAAAAACAAAGAAACAGAAAACATAGAATGCCCACCCAAATCACTCCCTGACCTAACCAAATAGAGAAATATAAAGGGTCTCTACGGTCTGGTCGTGACAGTACCCCCCCCCCCCCCCCCAAAGGTGCGGACTCCGGCCGCAAAACCTGACTCAATAGGGGAGGGTCCGGGTGAGCATCTATGCTCGGTGGCGGCTCTGGTTCGGGACGTAGCCCCCGCTCCGCACGCTGATCCCTCCGCTTCCGTGGAACCGGACCGTGGATCGTCGCCGGAGGAACCGGACTGCGGATCATCGCCGGAGGCTCTGGACAGCGGACCGCCGCCGGAGGCTCCGGACCCGGGGACCGCCGCCGGAGGCTCCGGACCGGGGACCGTCGCCGGAGTCTCCGGACAGGGGACCGTCGCCAGAGGCTCCGGACCAGGGACCGTCGCCAGAGGCTCCGGACCGGGGACCGTCGCTGCAGGCTCCGTGCCATGGATCGTCGCTACAGGCTCCGGGCCATATCTCTGGAGGCTTCGTGCCATGGATTATCACTACAGGCTCCGGGCCATGGATCATCACTGGAGGATTTGTGCCATGGATCATCACTGGAGGCTTCTTGCCATGGATCATCGCTGGAGGCTTCGTGCCATGGATCATCACTGGAGGCTTCTTGCCATGGATCATCACGGGAGTGAGGAGAGGCTGGAGAGACATACAGGAGGCCCTGTCCTTGGCAGAGGCACCGGATACACTGGGCCGTGGAGGCGCACTGGAGGTCTCGAGATTGGAGCCTGCACAACCCGTCCTGGCTGGGTGGTTATCTTCACCTTGCAAATGCGGGGCGCTGGCACAGGACGCACTGGGCTGTGCAGACGTACCGGAGACATAGTGCGCAGAGCCGGCGCAGGATATACTGGGCCGAGGAGGCACACTGGAGGTCTGGAGAGCAGGGCTGGCACAACCCGTCCTGGCTGGATGCTCACCCTAGCCCGGCAGATGCGGGGAGCTGGAATGTAGCGCACCGGGCTAAGAACGCATACTGGAGACACCATGCGCTCCACCGCATAACACGGTGCCTGACCAGTACGACGCTCTCCACGGTAAGCACGGGGAGTTGGCTCAGGTCTCCAACCTGACTCAGCCAAACTCCCTGTGTGCCCCCCCCCAACAATGCCTCTCGGGCTTCCTTGCTAGCCGTGTTCCCTCATAACGCTGCCGCCGCTCTGCTTTCGCTGCCTCCAGTTCCTCCCGTGGTCGGCGATACTCCCCAGCCTGCCTCCAGGGTCGCTTACCGTCCAGGATTTCCTCCCAAGTCCATGAATCCTGAACACGGTGCTCCTCCTTACCACGCTGCTTGGTCCGTTGGTGGTGGGGAGTTCTGTCACGGCCGTTGAAAGAACTTGACCAAAGTGCAGCGTGGTGAGCGTACATATTCCTTTATTTAAGTGAATACGCCGACAAAACAATAAACACCATAAACAAAGTCAACTTCCCACAAAGACAGGTGGGAAAAAGGGCTACCTAAGTATGGTTCTCAATCAGAGACAACGATAGACAGCTGTCCCTGATTGAGAACCCTACCTGGCCAAAACATAGAAATACAAATAATAGAACATAGAATACCCACCCCAACTCACACCCTGACCAAACCAAAATAGAGACATAAAAAGGATCTCTAAGGTCAGGGCGTGACAGACCCAAGTTAAACAATTTAAAGGCAAGGTTTCAAATACTAATTGAATGTATGTAAACTTCTGACTCACTGGGAATATGATGAAAGAAATAAAAGCTGAAATAAATCATTCTCTCTCCTATTATTCTGACGTTTCACATTCTTTAAAAAAAGGGGTAATCCTAACTGACCTAAGACAGGGCATTTTTATTGTGAAAAACTGAGTTTAAATGTTTTTGGCTAAGGTGTATGTCAACTTCCGACTTCAACTGTAGGTTGTGATAGCTGTTTTTATATGTGTAGCACCCAGATAGTCCAATTGCTGTGTAGGCAACACAATATTATCAGACAGAGACAAGCATGCCTGGGAAAAAATTGGCATAAGCCGCCTCCTCATTGGCTACTATGTTGCAATATCAATGTTACAGCCAGGTCACCCATGATACAAGTCAGTATTCAACGTCCATCCATGTCTGAGGACGTAAGCATCTGCATTGCATGTTTGAATCCGGCAATAGAAAGTTGTTTTTGAATTTTTTGTTTTAAGCCTGTCCCAAACCTTAACCCTTACAATAACCAATCGGAGTTAATGCCTGACCTTAAGATTTCGGAGTTAATGCCTAAACTTAACCCTAACCTTAAAAATGTGCAGTTAATGCCTACATTTATGCCTACATTGTCACGTTCTGACCTTTATTTCRGTTGTTTTGTCTTTATTTAGTATGGTCAGGGTGTGAGTTGGGGTGGGCAGTCTATGTTTGTATTTTCTATGTTTTCCTATTTCTGTGTTTGGCCTGATATGGTTCTCAATCAGAGGCAGGTGWTTTGTTTGTCTCTGATTGGGAACCATATTTAGGTAGCCTGTTTTGTGTTGGGTTTTGTGGGTGGTTGTCTTCAGTCTTCGTGTGTCTGCACCAGATAGAACTGTTTCGGTTCCACTTATTGTTCACCTTTATTGTTTTGTATTTCTTAGTGTTCAGTTTATGTTTGATAATAAACGTGATGGACACT
Organism: Salvelinus sp. IW2-2015; assembly: GCF_002910315.2. Taxonomy (NCBI): domain Eukaryota; kingdom Metazoa; phylum Chordata; class Actinopteri; order Salmoniformes; family Salmonidae; genus Salvelinus; species Salvelinus sp. IW2-2015. The sequence continues at coordinate 77,562,289 of NC_036842.1, read as the reverse complement.
TACCACGCTGCGCATTGGTCCTCTGATCCTTCGAACTTCTCCTCCTCAGACGAGGAGGAAGACGACAGCCGATACAGAACCACCCACCAAAACCGGACCAAGCAGCGTGGTAAAGGACAGCAGAAGCAGCGGCAAAGTACACAGGACTCCTGGACATGGGAGGAAATTCTGGACGGTAAGGGACCCTGGGCACAGGCTGGTGAGTATCGCCGCCCCAAAGCTGAGCTGGAGGCAGCGAAAGCGGAGAGGCGGTGGTATGAGGAGGCTGCACGAAAGCGCGACTGGAAGCCAGAGAGGCAGCCCCAAAAATGTCTTGGGGGGGGGTACACGGGGAGTGGTGTTAAGCCAGGTAGGAGACCTGAGCCAACTCCCCGTGCTTACCGTGGAGAGAGAGCGACCGGGCAGGCACCGTGTTATGCAGAGATGTGCACGGTGTCCCCGGTGCGTGTGCATAGCCCGGTGCGGTACATTCCAGCACCTCGTATCGGCCGGGCTAGGGTGGGCATCGAGCCAGGTGCCATGAAACCGGCTCTACGCATCTGGTCACCAGTGCGTCTCCTTGGGCCGGMGTACATGGCACCAGCCCTACGTATGGTGTGTCCCATACGTGTACATAGCCCAGTGCGCCTTATTCCACCTCGCCGTACTGGCATGGCCACGGGGAGTATTCAGCCAGGTAGGGTTGGGCAGGCTCGGTYCTCGAGACCTGTAGTGCGCCTCCACGGTCCGGTCTATCCGGTGCCTTCTCCACGCACCAGTCCGCCTGTGGTAGCCCCTCGCACCAGCCCAGTACCACCAGTGCCAACACCACGCACCAGGCTTCCTGTGCGTCTCCAGAGCCCTGTGGGTCCTGTTCCTCCTCCCCGCACTCGCCCAGTGGTGCGTGTTCCCCAAGTCCCGGTAAACCTACCAAGGTTCCGGCACCAACGCACCAAGCCCTCTCTGTGCATCTGCCCAGAGCCCTGTACACCCTGTTCCTGCTCCCCGCACTCGCCCAGTGGTGCGTGTTCCCAGCCCGGTACCACCAGTTCCGGCACCACGCACCAGGCCTACCAGAGTCTTCCGTCTGCCCAGCGCCGCCTGAGCTGCCCGTCTGCCCAGCGCCGCCTGAGCTGCCCGTCTGCCCAGCGCCGCCTGAGGTGCCCGTCTGCCCAGCGCCGCCTGAGCTGCCCGTCTGTCCAGCGCCGTCTGAGCTGCCCGTCTGTCCAGCGCCATCTGAGCTGCCCGTCTGTCCAGCGCCATCTGAGCTCAGACGAGGAGGAAGACGACAGCCGTTACATACATGTTTGAGAAACATGGATGAATGTTTAATACTGACATGAGACTGTGAGAGCTTGCAGTGTTCTCGGAGCCGCCTTGTTACTACAAATTTCAATATTCTCCAAGCCGCCTCGTTTGTTGATACAATGTTTCAATATTCTTACCGTCACCTTGTTGATGCACAATGCCTCAATATTCGCAGAACGTTTCCCTTCCTGGTTAATAATGAAGACAGACAAATGCAAAAATTAGCTGGGCGCACACATTATGAGGAACAGCTCTGACTGCAGCGCAACGAGATATGTTTTTGGGAAGCGCACGAGACAATGACACTGTCATAATAACCTGTATGCATCTTTCTACAAGGGTGGCTTTATATAGCCTATTGCAGGGGGTCGGCAACCTTGTTAAAATGCAGTGCCAATTTGCAATTGATCCTACCATTTCTAAAGATTTGTGTGCCTGTTATGATTTTCATACACACATTGTAGGCTACCTAACTGTGCCCCCCCCAAAAAAACTGTCCACAAACGGAAGAATTCTATAGCGGGCTACCAGACAGAGGCGCTGTCCATTCAGCACCACACCACAGAGCTCCACTAAACCTACCTGTACCGAGGCGATGTCCATTAAGCGGTGCTGAATCATGGGCGAGAGCTTAATGTGTAGATATTACTTTTGTATTTCGTGATTTGAATCAATCTTTGGTTGAAATTGTTTGTCTTCGTGTGTCCTTGTCGATTGTAGGCCTAAGTAAGTCCTTTAATGTACAGTACCAGTCAAAAAATTGGACACACCTACTCATTCAAGGGTTTTTCTTTATTTTTACTATTTTATACATTGTAGAATAATAGTGAAGACATGAAAACTACGAAATAAAACATATGGAATCAAGTAGTAACCAAAAAAGTGTTAAACAAATTGAAATATATTTTAGATTTTAGATTCTTCTAAGTAGCCAACCTTTGCCTTGATGACAGCTTTGCACACTCTTGGCATTCTCTCAACCAGCTTCATGAGGTAGTCAGCTGGAATACATTTCAATTAACAGGTGTGCCTTGTTAAAAGTTTATTTGTGGAATTTCTTTCCTTCTTAATGTGTCTGAGCCAATCAGTTGTGTTGTGACAAAGTAGGGGTGGTATACAGAAGATAGCCCTATTTGGTAAAAGAACAAGTCAATATTATGCCAAGAACAGCTAAAATAAGCAAAGAGAAATGACAGTCCATCATTTCTTTAAGACATGAAGGTCAGTTGTCTGGAAAATTTGTGCAGTCGCAAAAACCATCAAGCGCTATGATGAAACTGGGTCTCATGAAGACCCCCAAAAGAAAAAGAAGACCCAAAGTGACCTGTGCTTCAGTGGATAAGTTCATTAGAGTTACCAGCCTCAGAAATTGCAGCCCAAATAAATCATTCAACAGACACATCTCAACATCAACTGTTCAGAGGAGACTGCGTGAATCAGGCCTTCATTGTTGGATTGCTGCYAAGAAACCACTACTAAAGGGCACCAATGAGAAGAAGACTTGCTTGGGCCAAGAACCACAAGCAATGCACATTAGACAGGTGGAAATCTGTCCTCTGGTTTGATGAGTCCAAATTTGAGATTTTTGGTTCCAACCACCGTGTCTTTGTGAGACGCAGAGTAGGTGAACGGATGATCTCCGCATGTGTGGTTCCCACCGTGAAGCATTGAGGAGGAGGTGTGATGGTGTGAGGGTGCTTTGCTGGTGACACTGTCAGTGATTTATTTAGAATTCAAGGCACAAACTTCTTCAGGATTGGTCGGTCCCCTGCGGGATGGTTGAGCTAACGTAAGCTAATGCGATTAGTATGAGGTTGTAAGTAACAAGAATATTTCCCAGGACATAGACATATCTGATATTGGCAGAAAGGTTAAACTCTTGTTATTCTAACTGCATTGTCCAGTTTACAGTAGCTATTACAGTGAAAGAATACCATGCTATTGTTTGAGGAGAGTGCACAGTTTTGAACATTAGGCACATTTCGGCAGTCTTGATACAACATTTTGAACAGAAATGCAATGTTTCATTGGATCAGTCTAAAACTTTGCACGTACACTGCTGCCATCTAGTGGCCAAAATCTAAAATCTACCTTGCACCTGCGCTGGAATAAAACATTATAGCCTTTCTCTTGCATTTCAAAGATGATGGTACAAAAAAATACAAAAGAACGGTTGTCTTTTTCTTTGTATTATCTTTTACCAGATCGAATGTGTTATATTCTCCTACATTCCTTTTACATTTCCACAAACTTCAATGTGTTTCCTTTCAAATGGTACCAAMAATATGCATATCCTTGCTTCAGGGCCTGAGCTACAGACAGTTAGATTTGGGTATGTAATTTTAGGCGAATATTTWAAAAAAAGGGGCAGATCCTTAAGAGGTTTTAAATAGCATTGCTACCACAGCATTCAGCAGCAATATGCCATCACATCTGGTTTGTGCTTAGTGGGACTGTCATTTGTTTTTCAACAGGACAATGATCCAACACACCTCCAGGCTGTGTAAGGGCTATTTGACCAAGAAGGACAGTGATGGAGTGCTGCATCAGATGACCAGGCCTCCACAATCCCCCGACCTCAACCCAATTGAGATGGTTTGGGATGATTTGGACCGCAGAGTGAAGGAAAAGCAGCCAACAAGTGCTTACCATATGTGGGAAATCCTTCAAGACTGTTGGAAAAGCATTCCAGGTGAAGCTGGTTGAGAGAATGCCAAGAGTGTGCAAAGCTGTCATCAAGGCAAAGAATCTCAAATGTAAAATATATTTTTTAATTGTTTAACACTTTTTTGGTTACTACATTATTCCATATGTGTTATTTCATAGTTTTCATGTCTTCACTATTATTATGTAGAAAATAGTAAAAATAAAGAAAAGCCCTTGAATGAGTAGGTGTGTCCAAATTTACTGTATGTATTTTATTGCAATGCATATGTAGGTTTTATCTGGCCGAGTTTGCATTCACATTCAGCTGTTTTAAGCTCTGGTTTTAAGCTCTGATGTCAACTTTCAAGTTGACATCAGCATTTGAAGTCGGCTTTTGTTGTGACTTGATATAGTGTATTATGTGTCTATTTAATGTTTCACTGTATGCGCTGTTCCACAAGTAAATTAGTCAATGTATGATGAAGTTGAGTAGTGGTTGACATTGTACACACCATTCCACAGACCTTTAAACCTAATAATGCAGTGATAATTAATGGCTGGGTTCATTTTTGTTTTGTTTTTGCTCTTCTTCAAATAGCATTTTCTAGTTTTTAAATTGTGTAGAAATGCACTAAATGAGCTTCAACCTCCAAAAATGTCCTTCCATACCCTAGGTTAAGCTGAATTGACACCACTGCTCCTATATATTGACAAAAGGAGGAATGTCTAGGCCAGAATGCTGGTGCTCCTGCCATTTCTCCTAACTGTTCTCAGTGGGTATCAGATGTAAAGTCTCCTGGCCTCCTCCATCCATCTTTGTTTGTCCAATACAGTAAAAGAACCCTGGAGGAATAGATTGGCATCCCTCTGCCCACCATTGTGATGGAACGATCAATATAATGGATCAATTGGAGAAAGAATCCCAACCTTTGGAATTAGAACTAATTCTCATTCTATGATCCAACTGAAAAACCACTTGGGATTGAAGGTGATTGATCTGGGAACAAGTCTGTCACATATTTTCCCTGCTCCTATTCACTAGACAGACTTCCATATGAAAGGCTAACTCAACTGGTTCCTGAGGCCCATTATTTTGCTCTGTCCCAGTGGTGGTGGTGGTTCTCGTAATGGTGAGGCATATCTGCACTGTGTCTGTAAATGTGTAGATCTATGGATGTGTGTCAGTGGTGTTTGAATGAAGAGGAGACCTCCCAGTAAGGAAGACAGCATTTCACTCATTCCTCTGTCTGCAACGAGATTAGATATCACTGCTGTGACACTGTAAAACAGGGTTGCCCCACACACACATGTGCACACGCACACACACACACACACCTATATGTACACGAATACTCACTATATTTTCCTAAAACACACATTTATACAGTAAGTTAAGTAAAGAGATATATCATGGTCTAATATTCAGTCTGGCTGATATAACCAGGATTTGGTTTCTCTGGTTTCTCCCCCAGAGATCCTCTGTACAGTAAATATATACACATATGACCTGTTATACCAAAGAGAAAGCACAATTTCTGTAATCCCCAATGGCACATTCACTCTCTTACAAACACCACCGTCAATAGGCTATGCACAATTCAGGCCAATTAGAGAGGTTGAAGTATAGCGATAGAGTGATCTATAGCCCAGGAGCTGGGACGTGTTCCAGGAGGATCCAGAGGTAAATGCTGGGTGACATGGACGTGCTCACTTAATGCCTCCACATGTTTTATGGGCTAGCCCGACTGATGGGGTGAGAAATAGGCTAGGTAGAGACAGTTTAACAACAACTCTTAACAATCAGTGTTCACATCCACAAATAGACACTCATATACTGTAGGCCATGTCATAGAAGTGGGAGTCACTGATGTCACTTGATGAGTGTTAGGCTACTTSACCTCTGGTACTAAAGGAAAATTGTTCCTGAGCAAGAATTCATATAACTGAGTAGTATGGATAACTGATGGCTGGGTGGATACACTGTAGTGGGTACTGTAGAATATCAAAAGTAGGATTGATTGTGTCCTTTGGTTTAGTCATTACTTTCGGGGTTCACCAGAAAAACAAGGAGTTCTAAGGTTGTCTTCATAGAATTTCATGTGGCTGGCCAGAGGGTGGTGTGTTCCCTGCTTGTTCTTTCTGCTGCCCCACAGCTCAAGCCATCTGGACTCTGCCCAGGCCACAGGCYCAGAAATGGAGGGAACAGGAGGGCTTCATCCTTTATTACCCATAAAGAGCCAGGAGTGAAGACCCTTGTCCACAGTGAGAAACGCTCGACAACTGCCGTGTTGTTGACTTTAAATCCCGGCTCTCGACAATATCCCCCCCTTGATAAATGGATTCATGCTGAATTTTTTTCCCCTCCAAATGTACAGCCATTATAAACATACAGGTGCTTCTCTGGGGTGCTGAAAGTGTGTGTGTGTGTGTGTGTGTGTGTGTGTGTGTGTGTGTGTGTGTGTGTGTGTGTGTGTGTGTGTGTGTGGTGTGTGTGTGTGTGTGTGTGTGTGTGTGTGTGTTGTGTGTGTGTGTGTGTGTGTGTGAGTGTTGAGTTGAGTTGAGTTGAGTTGTCAGGTTTCCTATGTGGTGTGTGGCAGCAGGTCTGTAGGCCAGTCCTGCTAAATGTATCTGGTATTAATCACCCAGTTAGATAACAGCCTGTTATAGGAGGGCCTCATTATGTCCCTGGGGCAGGAGCCCTCCCCTCCACACCCAGTCACACAGAATCCACAGGCACATCTGGGTTACACACAWGCATGCACACACACACACACACACACAAACAAACTCTCAGTTTACACTCCTACATATTGTGAAGAAGATTGATTGGACAAGAGTGTGTTGATGGAATTTTTCTTCAAATTGTATTCTTTCTTTCTCTCTCCCTTTCTTTTTTACTTACTTACTTTCTTTCTATATTTCTTTAATCTTTTCATGTGCTTGCTTTCCTTCTTTCAGTCATGTCTTACAATTGTGATAACATAATGAATGAGAGGCTCAAGTGCTGTCATGTCCTTCAGGACAAATGTTCATGATGTTTGTTTTGGACTGTGGTTGTTGCATTTTCCAGAGAAATTTCAAATCAAATCAAATGTTATTGGTCACATACACATACTTAGCAGATGTTGTTGCGCCTGTAGCGAAATGCTTGTGTTCTTAGCTCCAACAGTGCAGTAGTATCTAACAATTCACAACAATACACACAAATCTAAAAGTAAAAGACTGGAATGAAGAAATATATACCAGGCAACTGGTACAGCGATAGGATGCTCTCAATTGTGTAGCTGTAAAAGTTTGTGAGGGTTTTAGGGGCCAAGCCAAATTTCTTCCGCTTCCTGAGGTTGAAGAGGCACTGTTTAAGATTCCATCAACTGAACAGTTGAAACCAAAATGGTGGTCCAGTCCCTTTAGAGCAGGGTTCCCCAGTTGGCCCGTGGGCCGCCAAGGWTTTTACATTTTTTATTGTTGGACATAAAATATTGTAAAAACAACAGCAAATCAGCTCCAAGGGTGGAATTTCCTTGTTATGCACTTTTTTTTACTATGTGTATTCTGACCTTTAACATAAGCACGAGAATAGCATGCTATTCACCCACAATTAGTTTGGGGTGGAGATGGAATAAAGGTGTGGAGGAGGTATGACTACAGGTATGCCGTTTTCTGACCTTGACTTAATTCCTTAATAATTCCCCTACCTTTACCAACGCACTAGACGACCAGTTCTTATAGCCTTTAGCCGTACCCTTACCCTACTCCTCATCTGTTCCTCTGGTGATGTAGAGGTTAACCCAGGCCCTGTAGTCCCCAGCACCACACCTATTCCCCAGGCGCTCTCAGTTGTTGACTTCTGTAACCGTAAAAGCCTTGGTTTCATGCATGTTAACATTAGAAGCCTCCTCCCCAAGTTTGTTTTATTCACTGCTTTAAGACACTCCGCCAACCCTGATGTTCTAGCCGTGTCTGAATCCTGGCTGAAATTTCCATCCCCAACTACAACATTTTCCGACAAGATAGAACTGCCAAAGGGGGCGGAGTTGCAATCTACTGCAGAGATAGCCTGCGGAGTTCTGTCATACTATCCAGGTCTGTGCCCAAACAATTCGAGCTTATACTTTTAAAAATCCACCTTTCCAGAAATAAGTATCTCACTGTTGCTGCTTGTTATAGACCCCCTCAGCCCCCAGCTGTGCCCTGGACACCATATGTGAATTGATTGCCCCCCATCTTTCTTCAGAGTTTGTACTGTTGGGTGACCTAAACTGGGATATGCTTAACACCACGGCCGTCCTACAATCTAAGCTAGAAGCCCTCAATGTCACACATATTATCAAGGAACCTACCAGGTACAACCCTAAATCCATAACCATGGGCACCCTCATAGATATCATCCTGACAAACTTGCCCTCTAAATACACCTCTGCTGTCTTCAACCAGGATCTCAGCGATCACTGCCTCYTTGCCTGCGTCCCTAATGGGTCCYCGGTCAAATGACCACCCCTCATCACTGTCAAACACTCCCTTAAACACTTCTGCGAGCGGGCCTTTCTAATCAACCTGGCCCGGTTATCCTGGAGGGATATTGACCTCATCCCGTCAGTCGAGGATGCCTYGTTGCTCTTTAAAAGTGCTTTCCTCACCATCTTAAATAAGCATGCCCCATTCAAAAAATGTAGAACTAAGAACAGATATAGCCCTTGGTTCATTCCAGACTTGACTGCCGTTGAAAAGCACAAAAACATTCTGTGGTGTACTGCATTAGCATCGAATAGCCCCCACYATATGCAACTTTTCAGGGAAGTCAGGAACCAATATACACAGTCAATTAGGAAAGCTAAGGCTAGCTTTTTCAAACAGAAATTTGCTTCCTGTAGCACTAATTCCCCAAAAATTTGGGACACTGTAAAGTACCTGGAGAATAAGAGCCCCTCCTACCAGCTGTCCACTGCACTGAGGCTTGCAAACACTGTCACCACCGATAAATCTACGATAATCAATCATTTCAATAAGCACTTTTCTACGGCTGGCCATGCTTTCCACCTGGCTACCCCTACCCCGGCCAACAGCTCTGCACCCCCCACAGAAACTTGCCCAAGCAATTGAAGCTGGAGACTTATATCTCCCTCTCTAACTTTAAGCATCAGCTTACCGATCACTGTACCTGTACTCAGCCCATCTGTAAATAGCACACCCAACTACCTCATCCCCATATTGTTATTTTTTTATTGCTCTTTTGCACCCCAGTATCTCTACTTGCACATCATCATCTGCACATCTATCACTCCAGTGTTAATGCTAAATTGTAATTATTTCGCCTCTATGGCCTATTTATTGCCTTACCTCCCTAATCTTACTACATTTGCACACACTGTACATAGATTTTTATATTGTGTTATTGACTGTACATTTGTTTATCCCATCTGTAACTCTGTGTGGTTGTTTTTGTCGCACTGCTTTGCTTTATCTTGGCCAGGTCGCAGTTGTAAATGAGAACTTGTTCTCAACTGGCCTACCTGGTTAAATAAAGGTGAAATAAAAAAATATATAAATAAATCTTATTCCACCTGAGGCCATTCAGAGCCACCAGAGGGATTAGAAGGAAATAGTTTCAGAGGAGTTCATAAATTAATCAATTATATGCTAGAACCTTGTTACCAACACATTTGTCACAGGGAGCTAAACAGAACTAAGGCCTAGAATTGCTTTCAATCCAGGTTTCAAACAAGCCTCAACGATACTGTATGTTTTCTCTAAAGAGGTCAGATGTTGGGAGTGACAGTAATTGTGATGGGTTGTGTCAGGGGACAGGCTAGGTACTGGAGGAACATGGCAGCAGGGGTAGAACAAACAGGACTACAGGTCTGAAGGGCCCACCTGACTCACTCTTCACATTGTGTTTGGAGAATTGTGTTGAGCCTGTTTATGTTGTGTTAGGGTTCATGTTGTGTTAGTATTTCCAACAGCATAACTGTGCCTCTGTAGAGACAGGGGGATCAGAGAGGCCTTAGTCTCAATATCAAAACTTTATTGTACCTGACAAGAATCACATTTGATCATTTTATCATTCAAAGTAATTACTGATAAACCATTGGATAAAGTACTATTATTATTGTAGTGTTATAGAGGCAATACAACTTGATGACATTACATTACTCACCCATGTGTGACCTACCTGTGTGTTTGTTGACTGTGATCAGATACAGTAAGTAATGCAGTAGGAGGAGGAGGAGAAGGAGGAGGTGCTCTAGAAGAAAGTTCAGAAGAGCTTATAAATAATGTGGCCCACCTACATGGAGACWCTCTCTCTCTTTCTCTCTCTCAATTCAATTCAGTTCGATTCAAAGGGCTATATTGGCATGGGAAACATATGTTTACATTGCCAAAGCAAACAGAATAGACAAAATTGATTCTTTCCAAATAGTTATCTTTGTGCTTTCTCATAATTTGGTTGGGTCTAAATGTGTTTCTGTCCTGGGGCTCTGTGTGGTCTGTTTGTGTTTGTGAACAGAGCCCCAGAACCAGCTGGCTGAAGGGACTCTTCTCTTGGTTAATCTCTCTGTAGGTGAGGGCTTTGTGGTAGAATGTGTGGGCATCGCTTCCTTTTAGGTGGTTGTAGAATTTAACAGCTCTTTTTTGGATTTTGATAACTAGCGGGTACAGTCCTAATTCTGCTCTGCATGCATTGTTTGGTATTTTGCATTGTACACAAAGTATATTTTTGCATAATTATGAATACAGAGTCTCAATCGTGTGTTTGTCCTATTTTGTGAATTCCTGGTTGGTGAGTGGACTCCAGACCTCACAACCATAGAGGGCATTGGTGGAAGTATTTTTAGCCAGCTCCTAATTTGGAGGTTGAGTTTTATGTTCCTTTTGATGGCATAGAAGGCCCTTCTTGCCTTGTCTCTTAGAGCGTTCAAAGCCTTGTGGAAGTTACATGTGGTGTTCATGTTTAGGCCTAGGTAGGTGTAATTATTTGTGTGCTCTAGGGCAACAGTGTCTAGATAGAATTTGTTGTCTTGGCTACTGGATCTTTTTTGGAACGCCATTATTATTGTCATACTGAGATTAACTGTCAGAGTCCAAGTCTGACAGAATCTGTGCAGAAGATCTACGTAGGTGCTGCTGTAGGCGCTCCTTGGTTGGGAACAGAAGCACCAGATCATCAAACAGTAGACATTTGATTTCTGAGTCCAGTAGGGTGAGGCCGGGTGTTGCAGACTGTCCTAGTGCCATCGCCAATTCATTGATATATATCTCTCTCTTAGTCCAGCTCCTCAAACAGACTCCTCTGAGTCCTGGCAGATAGGAGGTGTCAATAAACAACAATGGGAGCCGGGCTGGGGCCCAACACACCGACACACGCAGACAAACACACACTTTCACCCCAGTGGATATCTACCTGTGTGTTAAACATGGCTCTGATACATTTAGACAGACTGATAAAGAGAAAGACTGGTTCTAGTAAAGGCAGTAGAAGTATCTGTAGAAGGCATAGATTGTGTCCCAAATGGCAGACTATTCCCTATATACTGCAGTACTTTTGACCAGGTAGCATAAAAAAAAGTAGATTACTATGTAAGGAATAGGGTGCCATTTTCATCTATCTTTTAAGTCCTTTTATTGTGGCCCCTCTCCCTGGCCTTTCTAAAGCCCTGTTGATGAGCAGGCCGGGCAGGGGCTCTCAGGGCAGCAATAATCTCTCTTTACGGTGCTGAGAGAGTGAAGTGAGCCATAAGAACCCTCTCTGTCAGCCATCAGAAAGAAAAAGTCATAATTATAGTGCTTCTCTCTGTCGCATAGACTCATATAAAGCTTCTTGCCTGAGCCCCTTTACACTCCCCCCTGCCCTGACACACACCCCCCCACACACACACACACACACGCAAAAACACATACACACACACTCACACACCCTTCAATAAAGAGGCACTAATCAATCAGGGGCTCCCCTGCCACGGCTTCATCCTGCTCCCTGTCTGAAAGGCGGACTGACAGCCCTTAACCTCCCAGCATTGTCAGGGGAGACTGATTAGGCTTCTGACTGGCTACCTCAGCCACCAGCAAGAAAAACATGGGTTAAAGGGTCCCCATTTGAAATCGAAAAACACTGAAAAGTTCTGGACACCTGCTTTTAAAGCAATGCTTGTTTCTGCAGTTCTATCCCCTCTTTTTTGTTATTCGCAATTTGGGAGAGGTGGAGGAGAATGGGGTTGTTTAGGAGGCAGGAGGGAATCTGGTGAATAAGTGTGTGTGTGTGTGTGTGTGTGTGTGTGTGTGTGTGTGTGTGTGTGTGTGTGTGTGTGTGTGTGTGTGTGTTATGTTTGTGTATTTGGGCTGAAGTTTTGAAGGGGGAGCTTGGCCCTGGGCCCAAGGCTGGAACAAAGAGGGGACGCTCTTTACATGCATAGCCAGACAGAGCAAACTGGCCGACCTAGCTGCCAGCAAATACGAGGCCCAAAGAAAGTGAAAAGAAGAAAGTAGGGGAAAGCCAACCAACACAACATCTATCGACATCCCTCTCCACCCTTGCAGCATTTTAGCCATTTGTTTAGTTAATATCAGAAATGTATTGGGTGGCATGCTTGCGAGGCATTAAATAGCACAAGCTGCTTAGATTTTAGTGTTTGCGTTCAATATGGGCTATGTGGCCATGGGTAAGAGATCCCTTCGCAAACACCCGCAGGGTGAACAAATACATGCAATTAGTTCAACAGAGCAGCAGAAAGACAGGTGGGTGGAGGGGGCTGCTTTGTCTGTTCTGTTTATGTTCTCTTCATCAGTCCAGCACTTGATAGTGGATCCGTCACAAATCAAAGCCCACTGTATATCCGTTAACCTCTGAGCAGAGCACATGAACATGAACAATTTCCACGTCCCATAAATAATTATATATATWTTTTTTTMTACCTTTATTTAATAAAGCTTTGCACATTCAGACCAAAACTTTCTAAAGCCTGAAGTTTTCTTTATTTACATGCCTTTACATTATTTTTCTTTTCTCTTTTTTCTCGGAAATTAGCTTAAAGCACTGCTACGATTTTGCCCTCAAAAAGAAGGGGGCACCCACTCCATCAATGAAGAACAATAGCATATTCTGACAAAAGTCTGAGGGCGTTACGCCACCCCTCCGTCACCAGTTCACCCTCCATGCAAACTCCACCGGTGACTGGTAAATGCCACTTTCAATCTTTCTCTTTTCTCTTTCTCCCTCTCCTTCTCTTTTCATCCCTTCTCTTCTTTGGGGCCATCAATGGGTGTTTTAAGCATTGTGCCTGTTTTTGGGGGGCGGTGAGTCAGTCTGGATCATTAAAAGCAGGCCCAGTCTTTGGCCAGATCAAAATAATTAACTGGAGGGGTCACAAGCTAATGAAATGAAAAGGGGGGCTGAAAGGGACCTCTAAATGGCTCTCACTAATCCTCCCTTTACCTTGTTTTAGGGAGGGGGACCCATGCCTCTATTGGCCATCTCCACTGATAATAGGTGGATGTTGTGTAGGGGGATATATGAGAAGGGTGTGTGTGTGTGTGTGTGGTGTGTGCTGGTGGTGTGGTGTGTGTGTGTGTGTGGTGTGTGTCGTGGTGTGTGTGTGTGTGTGTTGTGGTGTGTGTGTGTGTGGTGGTGGTGTGTGTGTGTGTTGTGTGCGTGCCGTGCGTTGCGTGGCGTAGGCGTGCGTGCCCGTGGTGGTGTGTGCTCGGTGTCCTTAGCTCCACTTGTATTTGTACTGAAGCTAAACTATATTTCTCAGCCTAATCCTAAAGGTAACTTTTCCATGAAATGTTGTGTCCCAGACTCCACACAATTTGGGAAACACCAAACATTAAATGCAAGAGGGACACGGGAAGGATACAACAGGATATGAAATAAGGGTAGATGACTGTGAGCAATGACAACTCTTGCGTCATGTGAACAGGTTCTCTACTGGAGCAGGTCCAACTGTCAGTAAGAGGAGAGGAAGAGGAAGAGAGAGAGGAGAGAGGGAGGAGGGAGAGAGAGGAGAGGAGGGAGAGGAGAGAGAGAGAGAGAGAGGGAGGGAGAGGGAGAGGAGGAGGAGAGGAGGAGGAGGGAGAGAAGGGCGGAGGGGGTAGAGAGAGATCAGCATATGTATAATCAAACTGAAGTGTGTGCGTGCGTGCGTGCGTGTGTGTTGGTGTGTGTGTGTATCCTTAGCTCACAGTTGTACTTGTGACTGAACTATATTTCCTGCCTAACCCTAAGGTAAAACATACCATGAAATGTGCAACAAGCTCTCACAGTCTCACGTCAGAATTAGACGTTCATCCATGTTCCTCAAATGTCAAATTTCTAAGTTCTTCCAAACTTCAAATTTCAAAGTGTTTAACAATGGCCTGGGAAACTGCAGGAGCATTAGTCAGTCCAAATTGCATCACAAGGTATTCATAGTGCCCGCTAGCCGTGTTAAAGGCTGTCTGCCACTCGTCTCCTTCCCGTAACCGCACCAGATGGCAGATGTTCCAAAGGTACAACTACGAGAAGATATTAGCCCCCTGGAGAGGCTCGAAAGCCGAGGCAATGAGTGGTAGCGGGTAACGTTTTTTAACTGTGATATGATTAAGACCCCGGTAGTCGATACACGGGCGCAGGGTTTTGTCCTTCTTCTCCACAAAGAAGAACCCTGCGCCAGCGGGGGAGGCAGAAGAACGAATACACCCTGCAGCCAGGGTGTCCTCAATGTACCTTTCCATCGCCTTGGTCTCGGGACCCAACAGGGAATAAAGCCGCCCCCGAGGTGGTGTAGTGTCCTGGAGAAGGTCAATAACGCAGTCGTAGGGCCGATGCGGAGAAAGCGATGTGGCACGGGCCTTGTTGAAAACCTCCCAAAGGTCCTGGTATTCCGCGGGAACAGAGGAAAGGTCCGAGGCTTTTTACCCAAGCCTGCGGGAAGATGTCCTAGGGCAGTCTGCAGCGACTTCAGGCAATGAGCGTGGCAGAATGGGCTCCAACCCTTGATAGAACCAATCGTCCAGTCGATAAAGGGATTGTGCCTCTGGAGCCATGAAAACCCTAAAACCACGGGTACTTGAGCAGATTCGATGATCAGAAATTGCATGGACTCACTGTGGTTACCTGACACTCGCAGGTTGATAGGAACCGCATTATGGGTGACTCTGCCAATAAAGCGCCCATTCAGCGCTCTGATGTCAATGAGAAGGGAGAGGGGTTGAGTAAGGATTCCAAGCTCTGACACCAGGGTAGTGTCCATTAAACTCTCGTCAGCCCCAGTGTCAATGAGTACCCGGACAACCCACAGCAGGATGGCATGGAGAGGGGTACGAGTACTGAGAGATTCTAAATTCTCCGTATGGCCCACCAGCGTACTTGTACCTACTGATGAGCCTGGTCTTTCAATGGACAGGTAGAAATGAAATGACCGGTACAGACAGCTCTTGGTGTTCAGTATACGTAAACATTCAGCAGGAGACAACCTAGCTCTGCCAAGTTGCATAGGCTCTGGAAGAGGCGAGTCGGCAGACCTCAGGTAACCTCAGATTCTCTCTGTAAAGTAGTTGCAGGGGACTTCCGGGATCCCTCGGAGGCGAAGTGGGATCCTTGGATGAGTAAGTGTGACTGGGAACAGACCCTCCTACGTTCCCGTAAGCGCCCATCAATCCATATGGCCAAGGTGATGAGAGAGTTGAGATCCATGGGCAGCTCCTGGGCTGCGAGTTCGTCTTTACCCTCCTCCGATAATTCATGAAGGAACGTGTCGAACAGGGATTGCACCTTTGGGGGGGGGGGGGGGTACTGTACTGTCAACCCTGACGGTACGATTTGCTTTTGTATGTTTCTATTTTTGTTTGGTCATGGGTGTGGTGGGGTGGGTTTCTATGTTGTAGGTTCTAGGTTTTTCTGTTTCTGTTTCTGTGTGTTTGGCCCTGGTGTGGTTCCAATCAGAGGCAGATGTCTATCGTTGTCTCTGGAGAGCCATACTTAGGTAGCCTGTTTTTCCCACTTGTGTTGTTTGTGGGTGGTTATTTTCTGGTTAGTGTTTGTTGCACCTGTCAGAACTGTTCGTTGGTCGTTTTGTTGTTTTTGTTCGTGTATTCATCTTGATTAAAAGTATTATGGATACGTACCACGCTGCACTTTGGMCCTCCTCTCCTTCAGCCCGCYACGATCGTTACAGTCATGGCCAGTTCGTACTAACACAACTCAGGATAAGACCCAGATGCAGACACAGGAGGCAGGTTCGAATCTCAGATGTTTATTACAAAATAGGGGGCAGGCAAATTGCTGGTCCAGGGCAGGCAGAGGTCGGAAATCAAAGACAGCYTCAACCAGGGACAGGATGGCAGGCAGGCTCAGAGTCAGAGCAGGCAGAATGGTCAGAACCGGGAYGACTAGAAAATCGAAACTAGAGATACTGGAAAACGGGAAAACACTCTGGTAAGACTTGACAAAACAAGATGAACTGGCAACAGACCAACAGAAAATGCWAGTACTGTATAAATACCTAGGGGATAATGGAAGAATAAGGGATAKACCTGGTGGGGGGGTGGAGATAAGCACAAGAGAGGTGAAACAGATCAGGGTGTGACAGATTTGGGATAGGCTTAAAACAAAAATCTCAAACAACTTTCTATTGCTGGATTCAAACATGCAACCTTTTGCACATGAGGCAGAGGGTCCTAATGGTGAGTGAACATGTAACCTTTTGCACCAGAGGCAGATGCTTATGCTGATCCACCATCCCCGACCACAATGACCTAGCAAAACCGAAACCTACTTGATTGTAACAGCACTCCCTGTTGCCCCTAGTGGCCGGTTTCCTTGTCATCTCCCGACGAACTCAGACATGGATGGATGTCTAGTACTGACTTGTATCACGGGTGACCTGGCTGGAAATGTGTGTTCCAAACTCCCAACCCACAATTTGTGAATCACAACATTAAATGTCAGGAGGGACAAGGGAAGGATAAACAAAGGATATGAATAAGGGTAGATGACTGTGAGCAACGAACAATGCTGTGTCACTGTGAACAGGTTCTACTGGAGCAGGTCCCAACCTGTCAGTAAGAGGAGAGGAGAGGAGAGGAGAGGAGAGGAGAGGAGAGGAGAGGGAAGGGCCCCATATCTGGTCAGTCGCCCCCTCGCCCGAAGGAATGAGGTCCTCGTTCTGTAGCTCGTTTTAGTTTTGATTAAATCGACGCGGTAAGTTAAGGGGCCATGTGGCGAGCGGAGCCGGCTGGTGGTCGTTAATAATGACGCGGAAGGATTTCATGAAGTGATGTTAGTCGAGCTTTTTTTAACTTTAGGGCAAGATTGAGACTCGGTGACACACCGTTAATTCGGCCGACTATTGACTTTATTTGTTTTTTGTCGATAGTATGTTTGAGATGAAATGAATTAATCATGTCATCTTCTCGCACTGTGCTTTCCTGCTCTCTTTTCTCTTTTATTCATTTGCAGAGACCATTTTACTTTAAACCCTAGTAGAACGCATGTCTTTCTCTATCTTCCAGCAAGCTTGGTCCTGGGATCTCTGTTCAGCAAACAGCATCTCCAGGATGGTACGCACACCAGAATGGAGACAGACACGCCGAGGCAAAGATCATGGAGGAAAAAGCAAGAATAATAGGGGATTACTTGACACTATGGTAAGTACTTGAATGAATAAACTCCGAACAACAGCCAGGGAAACACAACGGAATCGGTATTCTGGCCTAGAACACGTAGAGTCCCCCCGTGGCAGAATACTGACGCGATCTCGTGGTCTACCCCAACCATGTGCATTTTCTAAGTAACACCGACTCAACTGAGCATCTCAGCGCTCGCTATTGAGAAGAGGTTCCGCCTCATGGCGGACCCTTGCGAATTCTACAAAGTAGCGCCCCTCGTACCGACCAAACGGAAGACAGGGCGTATGTGGCTTGGTCAAGAGCAAGGTCAGGCTGTACTCAGGTGCACCACTCGCCGCTCGGACAAAATGAGGTGCGAAACTGAGTCTGCACCTACTTCGTAACCTGCCCTCGCGACTGCCCGGTTCTTGGACAAGTTGTAATGACTATATTCATAAAGAACACAATATGTGCTTCCTTTCAGATTAACAGGGAAGACCCCAACAAACGACATCGATAAACACAATTCACCATTCCTTGCAATACCACTACTCATGACACGTCTAATTTAGGCACGCAATATATAGCCACAGTGTGCATCTAACAGCAGTCAATAATCTGGGTCTGACCTGTTAGCCACAATAGGAAAAGCCACGAACGAAACCAACCGTGGACCATTGTAATATCCGAGAGCTCAAATCAACTTGTACCTTCAGTCACTATCAGCCAGAACTACCAACACGTTACCAATGAAAGAGCCTTACTGGCTACGCACTTCCCGACCCACAATGTACACGCGGTTATTAACAAAATACAGACACGAACTCAGAGAGTAGCAACAGTTTAACGAGAGTAAGGTGGTGACAGAGATTCCCACGCAGTAACGAGACATAGCGAGACGCTCAGCCTTGTGGGGCAAAAAAGTATTTACGTCCCACGCACAATTGTGCAGTTCTCCATTTACAAAAGATGGAGAGGCCTGTCTTTTCTCATCATAGGTACACACTTCAATTGCTCATGACAGACAAAACATGCATTAAAGAATCGTCCAGAAGGGAATCACCACTTGGTAGGATCAGGTGTTAATGAATTTTATTTTGCCCAAATCTTAGATGGTGGAATTACCAATCATAGAGTAGGATATGAGCTCAACATACTTAACAATTTGCAACGAAATCAGTTCTGGTTCTCCTGCACAGACCTGATAACGTTCTAATTCTTCAAGAGGCTCTCCTCTGGTCTCATGACGCACACTCGTTACTCTCACCTGTATTAATTTTGGCATCCTGTTTGATAACGCGTTTCATCCAGTAATATCCAAAGTTGACAGGCCCGTATCCGGAGTCACACTAATCAGTTAGTCACACTCTGTCTGCACCGCGCTACTTCACAGCTGCCGACCACCTAGGCCAAGAACCCAGAGCTGTCAAAGGACACCAGAAACAAAATTGTAAGACGCTGCACCAGGTTGGAGGGATTCTGCAATAGGCTAGGAGCCCAGCTTGGTTTTGGACAGAAATAGCTTTAACACTTGTGGGCGCAATCCTATTCCAGCGCAGCGGCATGGAAGACATAGCAAGCACACTGGTACATTTGCCCTCCCCTGCGGCGATTATACTTGGGGCGTGTTGGGCCACCGGTGCAAGAATCCTCACCCCCGTGGGGTCAAATGATCAGCAAGAACGGCTGAGCCCAAGAGAAATCCACGGAGAATTCCGACAAGGGCGGAGGCCGGTAGTGGAGAGAGGTGACCTTGCTCGGCGGTGCGCAAAGAGGAGCTGGGAACCCGCGAAAAGTAACCAAGGAGCCTATCCATTCAGTAACACATCTCAGACTGTAGAATATGTGTTGGGACCACTACGCCTTGATTCTTGCCAGGAAAGACTCAATTCTGCGTGGCGCCGGGAATAGCATGGCGTGTGCTACAACCTGCTTAAAGCCATGGCTACGACGGCGAAATTTTATGTTCAGGGGTTGGGAGCCCGTCTGCAAGTTTGCCTTAGGACCGACCATATTTGGATGATCCTCTTAAGGGACAGCGAAGGATGAGAAGTCTTGGGAGATATGTCATATTGTGGGGCAGATGAAACCGAACCTTTACATAGGAACGTAGTTTTTTCCGGTAAAAACTTACAACACTCGTCGCGTTGTTTTGCGCGGAGTTGAACAAATGGTAACTTGTGTGCTTGTAGTTGGTGCATCCAAACGAATGCAGACCTATCACTACTTCCGCTGGCGGGTTAACTGGTGGTTGAAAGACGATCGTGGGGTGGAAGGACAATCATGGATCGTCTGGTTGGGGGCTTTGCTCTGGGTGGGTTCTGTCACAGAGGGGTTATTGGCCCGACGGAGAACGTACTTGATGCCGTACCTGTATTAATTTGCCTGAACGAATTGCATGGGGCCAGGTACCAACGCAGCGTGAGATTTTGTGACGTGAAAACTGCATACCCACGTCACTGTCCATCAGCAAGGGGCAGGGAATGGAGGGCGAAGATTGGGAACAACGGCGATCCTGGGGAGGCCTGGTGTCTGTGTCATGCCTCGCTGGGTCCGGAAATTCGAGGCCCGGGATGATCAGCAGGGCACATTGGGACACTCGTGCGGGTCTCCAGAATGGGAGGGAGATGGCAGCCAAACCCACAGCGTTGCTCCGGGTGCGCGGCAATCTCCGCGACACGCGAGTGGATTGCGCATAAGAAGCCATTCAGGATGGAGCATGCCTATGTGGAGAGTGGCGCTACGGCCAGTGCTCCGAGATCTCACTTCCATTTATGAAAATCTTGTGGGTGCCGGGGGAGTCTGAAAATGTCCGTTGGTTGCGCCGCATCAGCCGCAAAACTCATTACTACCAATGCCGTCTAGGTAGGAGCTCTTTGGCATGGAGGTGAACTGGGTTCAGAGATTGTACCCGTTTAGCACAGTGTTGGTGAATAGGCTTGTGACACTGCGGGACTTGGTACAGTAAAATGTTTTAGAACCCCTCATACTGTCATTGCAGTCCTCGCTCAACGCAAAGGGTAATAGGTACACCATAGCGTAGGGTTAGAGCAATTATTTATTTTGGTTATTTGACCAAAATTACTATTTTCCCACATTTCAGATTTGCAGAATAACTTCATTAAAAATCCTACAATGTGATTTTCTGGAATTTTTTTCTCATTTTGGTCTGTCACATATGTTGAAGTGTACGCTATGATGAAAATTACAGTTTGAGCGCTCTCTTCTTTTAAGTGGGAGACTTGCACAATTTGGGTGGCTGACTAAATACTTCTGTACCTTTGCCCCCACTTTGTATATACAGGGACTCCGGGAGGGGGTACCGTGGGGCTTGTCACCGCGCAGAGTTGTGTGTCATTGGGTGTCACCCCGGTTAGCTCTTTGAGGGTAGTATTTTGTCCTCCATGTAGGTAGATGGGTTCTTCGACGCTGACTTATTTTCGCCACATCAAGATGACCGAACCACAGTAGAGCAGCCAGTGGGGGTAAAGGAGGGGGACGGGGGGCATGCAAATCGTCTGGGAGTAGCACATTTGATTCATTCCAGGAGTCTTCATGGCTTGAACGGTGTACGACGGTAGGGTTTCGCATTCCTCCTTTTGGATCCCAAACTCTAAAGCGCGCGTTAACATTCTGGCGCCGGGCCCGGGTGCGGTAGGCGAGAGAGAACCAAGTCTAGTACACTAAAGTCAGACGGTGGCCATCGGAAGTCTTCGGGAGAACGAAGCATGGACTTCTCTGAGAGGGTCTGTCCTCTTGACCGGGCGCCTGCGTATAGCTTGAGGTCCTAGGATCGGGCAGGAGGAGCGTTGGTTCCGCAACAGAGGTGAATTCTATCTGGGTCGAAGAATTTTGCCCTTGGGAAGCCCATGGGCCAGGGCGTTCGCCCGATCGTATCGCCGCTGGTTGTTCTTTGTGGCCTTTGCGGGTCGGAGGCCGGAGCAGGGCCTTGCCATACTGCCTAGCGCGCAGTGTGATGCAACCACTCAGGATGCTCTCGATGGTGCAGCTGTGAACCTTTTGAGACGATACTGTAGGAAAGATAGATGTGTCTCCTGAGGGGGATAGGTTTCGCTCGTGCCTCGTTTTACGACTGTTCCGGTTGTTGATGGTGGACACCTCCAAGGAACTTGAAGCTGCTCACCTTGAGCCGACGAGGTTACCGATGAGTGCGTTGGGCCCAAACCCGATTTTGGGGCCAGCAAGGCTCCTTTCAGTGGGGTCCCCCAGTCGCATATGTTCCCCGGCCTGGTGCTCGATTGCAGAGTTTTTACGGGTTGGGGCGTCTGCTCACCCATCGATCGTTTGGCCAGCGATTAGCGGCTCTCTCTTCTCGCCTGTAGTTACGCACGGATCAGTGCTCCTTGCTGTCTTCGATTTCTCCGACTCTTGTTGAGGGGGAGCACGGTTGGTTGTCCGTTCTGACCGCATCCGTCCGTACCTATGGCTGGCCTCGTGCTGTTGTGGCGTTGATCAGGCCTTCCAGATTTTACCTTACGGAGTTTGTGTGCGATCAGGCAAATTGGTTAAACTAGATGAGCCTTGGTTGATGACGTCGTGCCTTTTGGCCCATCGCAGCAGCTCATGAGGTCGACAGGGGAGGTAACGGCGAGGATGTATGGTATCATGCACGCACTTCAACCTGTTGAGCGCGCGGGGTGGGACTGCCTCCAGTTGCTCCGCTCGAGTTTTTTTGTGGTGATCCAGGTCACATTCATCGGATTTGGGGACTGGACGTGTGTTTTGGTTTACGTTTGTACCCTCTACCCTCTTCCGAGCCCACTCCCCACTCCCTTGGCCGGGCGCTGAGGGGGGCGGCCGGGCGGGGTCAGGAAGTCCATGGATTAGTTTTCCAGTTGCAGAGGGAGGTGTTTCTAGTCTCGCAGGCCGGGTCCCTTAGCATTGAATTGATTGAGCACCTTTGCCGGCGTCTCGCACACTCTGGTCGTCGTCTTTGGAGGTCCGCACCTACGATGGTTGTTGGAATCGCTGAGGACTGTTGCTCAAGGTAAGGAGAATAAGCAATGCCCTCTGCGTCTCACATAGGTTGCTGAGCCACTGGTTTTCGTCCTCAGGTGGGAATTGCTCTTGGCCCAGACTGTCGCGAGTGCAGTATCACGCAGCCTTGAATCCTGCCATCATCTGACCGGTCTTGGACTTCTGTTTGGGGCGGTGCTGTGCAAATTGGTAGTGGCGTCCTAGGGTTCTGGGATCTAATTGTGTTGAAGGTGAGCACATCTCGCTTGGCGACCGTCTCCAAACTTTCAAAGCACTGTCATGGCTACAGACGAATCTGAAGGCGGGTTTGCGTAGTCTCATGTTTTAACCCGGCAGGTTAGGGCCACTTATGTTTCCCTTCTTCTGGGGCACTTACATGGACAGGCCACCTACTGGTCGGTCTGGATTCAAACATCCAACTGTTCGGCGCCTAGTTGCTGGCGACAAGAGCAGCTCCGACCAGGGAGAGCGTCTTAACCAATGTCAGTGATGGATGACACTGCAACTTGCCTAGGTTGGTTGTTCAGTTAGGGTGCATGGATCGCAGGTACCAGGGTCGCCACGTCCTTGTGCCATACCATCCTTCGTCGTGGGGCCTTCCAAAGGCGATTGTGAAACACACACACACACACGCGGGCCACATTGATCTGATCACTGTCTTGAAGGGTTCTTACCGACACTCAGATCATCAGCTGCGGAGTAGGCGGTGATCACACCGGTCCCGCCAGGGGTACTCACAGTCTTTCCGGAACAGGCGGTGGTGCTGCCTCCCACTGTATTCTCCTCTCGACATACATCGCATGCTTTCATTGTTCATTCATGGTGCCTCGATCGTGCCGACGAGCGCATCGCAGCTGATTATCTGGGCAGTTTAGCTCGTCTGGTAGGTGCCCGGTCGGGTCTCTGAGGTTCTCGGCCCTCTTCGTCACTCCTTAATGTCTGGTATTCCCGGAGACCGTTGTACCGTCCGCCCACAGTGTGAGCGAGCATGTGCTGCCCCAAAGCTGTGGTGCTATATTCATCACCGGTTGTACTTATGTTTTCCTCCTTTTGTACTGGTCTAGTCTATTGCCACAATTCGATAACAAAACTGGTACTCGTGGCCCATATATATGGGAGATTTATATTGTTCTCATTTTTTTTTGTGGGCAGTGAAATGTCTTCACTGGTTAATCCGCTCCCATGCTGGGTTCGTTGCCGGAGGTTCGATTTTCGCTGGGATTGTTTAGCATCACTTTCCGTTGATCCCTTTGTTTATTTATCTATTTTAAGGGTTGTTAAGTTTTGCATAATTGGCATTGTAAATCACCGGGGTGGTCTTGTTCCACCCGGTTCTGGGCATTTTTCCCCATCTTGTATTCCTATGCGAACGAGAGGAGCAATACAGGCGCTGCAGGGTTGTAAAGCGGGTTTTAAGCAAAAAGATCAAAGGAAGAGGGTAGATGAGAGACGAAGTAGCAAAGACGTACTAGACCGGACCAGAACATGGAGGAAATCACCATTGCCAGCAAATCGCCCAACAACACGTGGCCGATTCACTAATTATTCTGTCACTGCCCCCAGTGAGGGATGGCTCAATTTTCCCCCATTCATACCCCTCCTATGAAGAGACGATAGCCTAACCGACCACTCAAAAAACCATGGCAGCTGAATCGTTATGGACCGGATGAGTCCAATCAGTGGTAGCGCTGGACCGGTTGTCAGCACGTTCGGGGACGCCGTGGGTGAGTTTTGAGAGGATGAACGACCTGGCTTTCCGCCTGAGCTTGCTTCGGTGCTTTCAGGCTTCGTCCGCTCCCACGTCACATTTGGCACGTCGGCTGTTTGGGCTGCCTCGCCGGTGGTGACTCGTTGATCGGCACGCCTATGATCTACTTCTGTGCCTCCCCGGTTGAGAGTGGCCCGCCCGCAGTTTAAGTCCAACCGCTTCCTATGAGGGGTCAGCCAGATAACCACATACTTGGTGGGTGCCCTTCGGGCTGAATCAGAACGCTCACCAAGATAATGGTGGCTTTAATAAAAGGTCAACTACATTAGATCTCTCAGGCAAGAATATCAAATCCACCAGTCCAAGAATATAAATACCAAGCCAATAAGCAAGAGCAAAAATGGCATATTTCTCGCAATTAATACAAAGAAACTCTCACAAAGTGGTAAAAACAGCACAGGAAAAACAAAACCTCAAGCACTACTCAAAATACACAAGCACTAAACCAGAGAACCTCTGGAAAATCCAATACACGAGAAAATTGTTCACAACACAGGGCTGGGGCTGGAGTCTCACACTCAAATTCACTGGCAAAGAACTGAGGAACACACGGGTTTTAATACTTACAAGGGATACGACACGACAGTGCAACAATATTGAGCAGTGAAAACAAAACGGAGCAAGGAAAACAATGGTACAAACGAACACAAAAGAGTGCAAATTGGGACATCTAGTGACCAAACTGCACCATCGCGCTGTGGGCCAAAGCTGACAGAATCCCTCCTACCGCTAGGAACGGTCCTGACGCGTCTCCTGCCAGCCTTCCTCAGGGGTGGAAGGGCCCTGTAAGCGTGACGAATGAGGTCAGGGTCCCAGTATGTCCTTGGCGAGGACCCAGGAGCGCTCCTCGGGACCGTAGCCTTCCCAGTCCACCAGATACTGCCAGGACCGCTGCACCCGGCGGGATCCCAGTATCCCGGTGGACGGTATAAGGCCGACTGGCCTCGATGACACGGGGCGGAGGGGGAGGTCTGCCTGCCGGAATGAGGGGAGAAAAAACAACAGGTTTTAATAAAGAAATGTGAAATGGTTGGATTGATCCTTATGGGATCTGGGTAAGTGCAGGCGAAAAGTAACGGGATTGACTCTCCTGGCAATCTTTAAAGGGACCGATGAATCTCTGGGACGCTTACGAGACTCCACCCGTAGCGGTAAGTTCTTTGTTGAGAGCCATACTCTCTGGCCGGGGTACAGGGAGGACGGACGGCGACGTCTGTTGGCTTGTCGCTGGTCGACTTCTACGCATCACTGGGCCTTCCTTCGCGCGAACGCAGAAGTATTAAGCACGGGCTTCTGCCAGTAAGCGACAGCTCTGGTGCTGATGACCTCTCGGAGGCTGTAAGAGCACTCTGACTTCTGCCTCCTTGGTCCGGGAACAATAGAGGAGCATAGCCAAACTGACACTCGTGCGGGGATATAACCCAGTGGGGAGGAGCACAAGGTGTTGTGCGCAGACTCGGCCCAACAGAAGGATGACCATGTGGAGGTTGTTGGGAACCATACATCTGAGGTGGTTCAGCTCACTGATTCATGCCCATTGGTTTCCCTCGGTTTGGCCTGTCTCGGAGCCTCTCTCGGATGGTACCCTGAGATAAACTGGCCGTGGCCCCTATGAGTTTGGCAGAAGGTCCTTCAAAACCTTCGAGGGCGAACTGGGGACTTCTGTCGGAAACCAATCTCTTGCGGATGCCAAAGACTCGGAACACATGGTTATCACCAACGTCACTCGCTGGTTCTTCCTTGGCAGAAGGTAATTTGGTCAAGAGGAACAAACTGGCGCCTTAGAAAACCTGTCGATGATGACTAGGATAGTAGTATTACCATGGGACGGAGGAAGGCCAGTATTAAGTCCAACGAGATATGGGACAGGTCGGTGGGGAATAGATAAAGGGTGAAGGAGTCTTTAGGGCGGAGGTGAGAAGATTTTGCCCTGCTGCAGCACATGGACAGGCCTTGACGAAAGTGGCAACGTCTTCTCTTTTGGTGGGCCACCAGAACTTACGCTGAAGTTGAACTCCAGAGGCGTGCGACTTCATACGCCCGGGTGACAGGTGAGCGAGAGGAGTGCCCCCACAGAAAGGACTTGGGATCTTGCTGCCTTGGGAACAAACAACCCCGATTTGGGACCTCCCTTTTAGGACCCGGTTTCGATGGCTTGAGCATCTTGTCTCACGGCTGGATCCTCACCACTTGCCACGAGATTGGAGCCAGCGATCTTAGCGGCAGGAAGAACAGTCATGTCAGTATCTTCTCGAATGGCAGGAGAGTAGACTCGTGACAAGGCGTCCGGTTTGAGATTCTTCGACCTGGGTCTATAGGTGAGGATAAACTGGAATCGGCTGAAGAAAGAGACCATTTGAGCTTGTCTGGAGTTCAAACCGCTGCACCGTGTCTGCGGTGTTGTTATCCTCCAGATTTTTGTGGTCCGTAAGCACTTGAAATGGTTGCGAAGCCCCCTCGAGCCAGTGTCTCCATTCCTTCCAATGCCATCTTAACCCGTAAGAGTTCACGATCCCCCATCGTAATTCCCTCTCGGCCGGGGTAAGCCGGTGAGAGAAGAAGGCGCAGGATGAAGCCTCTTGTCTTCCCCCTCTGAGACAGGACAGCTCAACACCAACTTCTGATGCGTCTACCTCCAACAAAAAGGTTCATCCGCCCGTCGGTAGTCCCGTCAGGGTCGATGGGGGGTATGGCAGAAGGAGGGATGTCGGGCTTGCTTGAAGAAGCTTTCCTTTCGGAGAGTGCCTGTCCTCAGCTTTCCTTCCTCACAGAATATCCTTTCCGTGGTTCCAAGGGACGTCAGCCTTTATTCTCTTCCGTCCCGCTCTAATCTCACATCGGTTAACAGTTTTGAGAGAGGCGCCCTGATGCCACCTCACATTTCTTTATTAAAACCTGTTTGTAGCTGAAGTTCTGATTGTGTAAATTTCCTCTGCGGTACACCCGGGCGAGCTTACGTGAAAGCCCCCTAGCCGAATTCCGCTGAAAGTCCCTTCCTCCAGACACGCTGTTATCACCCGGTGTCGTTACTCTTTGGGGCTGTTGGCCCAGGAGTCCGTTACATTGATATTGGTGCTGCCTGCCGGCAGCCTCTCGACCCTTTCTTGGGGTCCCATTTCTGGATCGCTCCTGGACGTCACCTCTTCGTCATTTCTCCCGGCGTTCCACTACATTGGACAGATCCCAAGGCAATGTACGCTGCGGTGGAGGAACCAGGCAACAGGTATGCCGGGGCATCACTCTTTCGTTACCCGGCTGAGAGGCGATTTATCACTGTCCCCGTTTGAAAATGTGGCTGGTCTAGGAGGCGTTGGAAGAGCAGTTGTACTTGAACTATGCTTTATGTGTGTTTCTTCGAAGGGAGTTCGAAAAGATGGAGGATGTCATTCCAACGTAAAGCAACCATCGAAAATTGTTGAGCATATTCACTGAGCTACATCGTTTATTGAGCTTGGCTTGGAACACAGCTCGGTGGCGTTTGGTCAGTTCGCTTGCAAGGGCATTCTACTCGAAGTCTATTCTCCTGTAGTGAGCTCTAGTAGCAGTTGTCAACCTTTGTGCCGGTGTTGAAAGCGGTTTCTCTTCATTCTGGGTTTCCATATTGGGTGTGATTCCCAACAAGAATGGGCATGCGTTTCCGTAGGTGTGCAAGCTTAGGAATGAGCCACTTGGCTTTCTGGATATGCATCCGCAATAGGCTTGGCATAAGGTGCGTTTTGCAGCTGGGTCAGACGGGGTGTGACGGTTTTTTCTGTTCGAGGACGGCCTTTATGGCCCTCTACAGCCGTCCCGGTTCCCCGATCGCTTTGGCTTCTCATTGGTAGGTCCGTAATCCCTCATTCCCTTCACCTATTGCCGTCCTCTGTCTTGGCCGTTTTCTGGTTCAACGTGCTTAAAGAATGTAGGTAAATCCTTTTGGGCGCTTCACGCTCGCCGGCGAGTGTGGGTGCACGTGGGGATTGCGCTTATTGAGTGCCTCCTGCTTCTGCTTGTTCAGTTAGCAATGCCTTTTGATTGTTATATGGGTGGGAAGGTAGTTCTTTTGGGTTTTTGGTGGGCAAGAGTCATTTGTTTTTTGCCTTTGGGTTGTCGTCTCGCTTTTGCGCGAGGATGTAGTGGGGTGGGGCAAATTAGACTCTGCCGTGCTGAGATTTTGGTCCTTCTGATTAGATCTTCCACATTCTTGGGGGGTGCAAGGTTCAGCCCGGAATACCGCGCCTCGGATGGGGCGGGAATACTGAGTAAGGTTCTACTGGGTGTGGCTAGACTCTTGGGTCAGGCATTTCCCTTCGCTGTGTTTCTGTCGTACAAAGTACCGTTTGACGAGC
>NC_036842.1:77511461-77533659 GCF_002910315.2 Salvelinus sp. IW2-2015 | reverse complement strand
ACTATGGTGGTCTGCTTAAAACATGTTGGTATGACAGACTCAGACAGGGAGACGTTTTAAATGTCAGTGAAGACACTTGCCAGTTGGTCAGTGCATGGTCGCAGTACACGTCCTGTAATCCATCTGGCCCAAAGGCCTTGTGAATGTTGATCTGTTTGAAGGTCTTACTCAGATCAGCTGCGGGGAGCGTGATCACACAGTCTTCCGGAACAGCTGGTGCTCTCATGCATGTTTCATTGTTATTTGCCTCGAAGCGAGCATAGAAGTAATTTAGCTCGTCTGGTAGGCTCTTGTCACTTTATAGTCTGTAATCGTTTGTAAGCCCTGCCACATGTGACGAGCATCAAAGCTTTGTGTTATATATCATGTTTACTTTATTTCCTTTTGTACTTAGCTATTTGCACATCGTAACAAAACTGTACATAGCCATAAATATGACATTTTAATTGTCTCTATTCCTTTGTGAGTGAAATGTTTACTGTTAATTTCTGATTGTTTATTTGACTTTTGTTTATTATCTATTTATTTTTGCTTTGGCAATGTAAACATCTGTTTCCTATGCCAATACAAGCCCGAAAGAGAGAGAGAGAGAGAGAGGAGAGAGAGAGGACAGAACTGGGGAACATGCAGAACACAAAAAACAGCATCACAATATTGTATAATCAAACATACATATAAAGACAAACTCACAAATGCATGAATCAGAATAGTCAAAGGTGGAGGTTGTCAGGACCCGGTGAGAGAAACAGTCACTAATAGTCGGCAGAACCCAGAAGATGAGGCAGACTCAGCGGTACTAGAATGGTGGTTTAATAAAAGGAACAAGATCTTCAGGCAAAGAATATAAATCCACCACGTCCAAAAAATAAGCCAAGAGCACAAAATGGATATCTCCAAAATACAAAGAACTCCACAAAGTGGTAAAAACGAGCAGGGAAAACAAAAACCTCAAAAGACTACTCAAAATATACAAAAGCACTAAACCAGAGAACCTCTGGAAATCCAATAAGAGAAATATGTTCACAACAAGGCTGGGGCTGGGTGCTAACATACAAACACTGAGCAAGAACTGAGGAACACACAGGGTTTAAATACTTAACAAGGGAACGACCACAACAGGTGCAAACAATAATTAGAGCAAGGAAAAAAACAAAAGCTACAAAAAAGGTGAATGGGACATCTAGTGGGACCAAACCTGAACCAGTCCTGGCCAAAACCTGACAGGAATCCCCTCCTAGGAACGGCTCCTGACGTTCCTACCAGCCTTCTCAGGGTGGAGGGCCCCTGAACTGACGAATGAGGTCAGGGTCCCAGTATGTCTTGGCAGGAACCCAGGAGCGCTCCTCGGGACCGTAGCCTTCCCAGTCCACCAGATACTGCCAGGACCGCCTGCACCCGGCGGGAATCCAGTATCCGGTGGACGGTATAAGAGCCGACTGGCCTCGATGACACGGGGCGGAGGGGGAGGTCTGCCTGCGGGGTAAGGGGAGACAAAAAACAACAGGTTTTAATAAAGAAATGTGAAATGTTGGATTGATCTTATGGGATCTGGGTAAGTGCAGGCGAAAAGTACGGGATTGACTCTCCTGGCAATCTTAAAGGACCGATGAATCTCTGGGACAGCTTACGAGACTCCACCCGTAGCGGTAAGTTCTTTGTTGAGAGCCATACTCTCTGGCCGGGGTACAGGGTAGGACGGACGGCGACGTCTGTTGGCTTGTCGCTGGTACTGCTGTGAGAACGCAGAAGATTAAGACGGGCCTTCTTCCACGTAAGCCGACAGCGTCTGTGAACCTCGAGGCTGAAGCACTTCTGACTTCTGCCTCCTGGTCCGCGGAACAATAGAGGAGGCATAGCCAAACTGACACTCGTGCGGGATATACCAGTGGAGGAGGAGCACAAGGGTGTTGTGCGGTTACTCGGCCCAACAATGAAGGATGACCATGTGGACGGGTTTTGGAAACCATACATCTGAGGGTGGTTTCCAGCTCCTGATTCTTCCTCTCGGTTTGGCCGTTGGACTCGGTGGTACCCTGAGATAAACTGGCCGTGGCCCTATGAGTTGGCAGAAGGCCTTCCAAAAACCTTGGGCGAACTGGCGGACCTCTGTCGGAAACCATATCTTGCGGAATGCCAAAGACTCGGACACATGGTAATCACCAACTCAGCTGTTTCCTTGGCAACAGTAATTTGGTCAAAGGAACAAAACTGGCCGCCTTAGAAAACCTTGGTCGATGATGACTAGGATAGTAGTATTACCATGGGACGGAGGAAGGCCAGTAATAAAGTCCAACGAGATATGGGACAGGTCGGTGGGGAATAGATAAAGTGGTGAAGGAGTCCTTGAGGGCGAGGTAAGATTTGCCCTGGCAGCACATGGACAGGCCTTGACGAAAGTGGCAACGTCTTCTCTTATGGTGGGCACACCAGAACTTACGCTGAATGAACTCCAAGTGCGGACCTACGCCCGGGTGACAGGTGAGGCGAGAGGAGTGCCCCACAGAAGGACTTGGGATCTTGCTGCCTTGGGAACAAACAACCCCGTTTGCAGGACCTCCCTTAGGACCCGGTTCGATGGCTTGAGTTGTCTCACGGTATCCTCAACTTGCCACGAGATTGGAGCCACGATCTTAGCGGCAGGAAGAACAGTCATGTCAGTATCTTCTCGAATGGCAGGAGAGTAGACTCGTGACAAGGCGTCCGGTTTGAGATTCTTCGACCTGGGTCTAATGGTGAGGATTAAACTGGAATCGCTGAAGAAAGAGACCATTGAGCTTGTCTGGAGTTCAACCGCTTCGCCTGCTGGGATATACTCCAGATTTTTGTGGTCCGTAAGCACTTGAAATGGTTGAGCAAGCCCCCTCGAGCCAGTGTCTCCATTCCTTCCAATGCCATCTTAACCGCTAAGAGTTCACGATCCCCCCACATCGTAATTCCTTCTCGGCCGGGGTAAGCCGGTGAGAGAAGAAGGCGCAAGGATGAAGCCTCTTGTCTTTCCCCCTCTGAGACAGGACAGCTCCAACACCAACTTCTGATGCGTCTACCTCCACACAAAAAGGTTCATCCGCCGTCGGTAGTGTCAGGATGGAGCAGAGAGGATGCGCCTGCTTGAGTCCTTGGAAGGCCGTCTCAGCTTCTCTTCCCCACAGAAACCTTGTGTTGCCACCCTTGGTTACAGCTGAGAGAGGGCTGCCACCGAGCTGAAGTTCTTGATGAACTTGCGGTAAAAGTTAGTGAAGCCCAGGAAAACGCTGAACTTCCTTAACGGACTTGGGGGTGGGCACATCCGCTACCGCCCCTACCTTCTGGGGTCCATCTGGACTCACCGGGTTCCACTACCAAATCCCAGGAATTGTACTCGAGAGGAATGGAATTCACACTTTTCCGGCTTAACGTACAAATGGCTGTCTAGGAGCGTTTGAGCACTTGTCTGACATGCTTAGTGTGTTCTTTGAAGGGAGCTCGAAAAGATGAGGATGTCATCCAAGTAAACAAACACGAAAATGTTGAGCATATCCCTAAGCACATCGTTTATGAGCGCTTGGAACACAGCCGGGGCGTTGGTCAGGCCGAAGGGCATCACCAAGTATTCGTAGTTGACCAGTAGGCGTGTTGAAAGGGTCTTCCACTCGTCACCGGGTTGATCCGCACAAGATGGTATGCGTTCCGTAGGTCAAGCTTAGGTGAAGCCACTGCTTCCTGGAGCAGCTCAAAGGCTGTGGCCATAAGGGGTAGCGGTAGCGGTTACGGACGGTTATGGCATTAAGTCCCCGGTAGTCGATGCAAGGTCGTAATCCACCGTCTTTTTTGGCCACAAAGAAAAACCCTGCTCCCGCCGGCGAGGTGGATGGACGCATAGGCCTGCTGCCAGAGCGCCCTGATGTAGGTATCCATAGCAGCTCGTTCGGAGGAATAGGGAAAGATCCGACCCCTGGGGGGGCAGGTGCCCGGAAACAGGTCGATGGGGCAATCGTAAGGCTATGGGGTGGTAGATTGGTGGCCCTCTGTTTGCTAAATACCGTTTGAGGTCATGGTAACACTCGGAATCGGGACAGGTCGATGGATTCTAGAAGACTCGGGAGGGGAACTCGGGAACTAGGGAAGATACAAGTGGCTTTGCACGTAGGACCCCACTGCTTGATAGTGCCCACAGACCAGTCGATGTGAGGGTTATGGCTGTGAAGCCAGGGGTATCCAAGGACGAAGGGAACTCGGAACACGAGGTCAGATGAAAGTTCATCACTTCCTGGTGTTGGAAACTGAAAGTCGCAAGGGGGTAGTGACACGAGTGACAAGTCCAGACCCAAAGGGCTCCATCCAACGTAGTAACCCTTATGGGGTCACTAAGAGTTCAGAGGGAACGCCATTCTCCTTCGCCCAAACACCATCCATGAAGTTACCTGCGGCTCCAGAGTCTACCAAGGCTTGAAGGGGAAGCTCGTGGTTGTCCAGGAAAGGGTAACTGGAATAAGCAGGCGGAGTTGGATGGATGGAGGAGGTTATGTTTCCCGTTACAGTCCTCCCAGGCCTGCACGGGAGAGTGCGTTTTCCTGGAGCCCGGGACACGTGGAGAGGAAATGGCCCGGTTTGCCGCAATATAGACAGCATCGCTCCCTTATCCGGCGGTCTCTCTCAGCCTGGGAGATGCGTCCAACCTGCATGGATTCCGTGGAGTCAGCGAGATAAAGGTGGAGACTCGGAGCTGGGACCGATAGGAGCTAGGGTGAGAGATCTACGGTTGAGCTCTCTCTCTCTCTCAGAAGCTGGTCTATGCGTGAAGCCAACTTGATCAGGGACTCGAGGTTGTCCGTGGTTCCCGAGTGGCCAGTTCATCTTGGATGGTGTCGGAAAGACCCTTCAAAAAGCACACTGTGAGCGCCTCGTCGTTCCAGCCACTCGCTGCTGCCACCGTGCGGAACTGGATGGCATAGTCCATCACGCTGCGCCGACCTTGGCTGAGAGTCAGGAGCTGTTTGGCTGAGTCAGGCCCCTGGTGGGATCTTGAAACACTCGCTTGAATTCTTCAGCAAAGGTAGAGAGTAGCTGGCACAGCAGGGACTTTGGGCATCCCACACAGCAGTAGCCAGGCTAGGGCTTTTTCCGACAGCAGGGTGATGATATATGCTATCTTGGACCGTCGGTGGGAAACGGACGAGGGTTGCAGCTCGAAGGAGAGAGAACATTGGGTGAAAAACCCCTTCAAACACTCGGATCCCTTGAGAACCGTTGGGGAGGCGGCAGACGAGGTTCAGCCAGGGGGTTAACTGCCACGGGCACTTGAATCTGATGAACTGGAGCAGAAGCGGTTGCAGGGGAAAATTGATCAGAAATCTGTTTTTATGGAAGTCATCATCTCCGACAGAGAGTTGAGAATGTCCAGCCAGTAAGGCCTCTTGCTGAACCGAGCAGCTTCGTGACGTTGGACAGTCCCCTCGTGGTGGGACGCATGGAAAAAAGTCCTGGGTACTGGCTGCCTCTGGGTTCATTTTAATGGCTCAGTGTTTCTGTCAGGAACCCGGTGAGAGAAACAGTCACTAATAGTCGGAGAACCCAGAAGATGAGGCAGACTCAGCGGTACTAGAAATGGTGGTTTAATAAAAGGACAAGATCTTCAGGCAAAGAATATAAATCCACCACGTCCAAAAATAAAGCCAAGAGGCACAAAATGGATATCCTCCAAAATACAAAGAAACTCCACAAAGTGGTAAAAACAGCAGGGAAAACAAACCTCAAAGACTACTCCAAAATACACAAGCACTAAACCCAGAGAACCTCTGGAAAATCCAATAAGAGAAATATGTTTCACAACAAGGCTGGGGCGGGGTGCTAACATACAAACACTAGAGCAAAGAACTGAGGAACACACGGTTTAAATACTAACAAGGGAACGACACACAGGTGCAAACAATAATTAGAGCAAGGGAAAAAACAAAAGTACAAAAAAGGTGCAATGGGGCATCTAGTGACCAAAACCTGAACAGTCCTGGCCAAAACCTGACAGAGGTAAGATGGTATTTCACATCACACACACACCTACCGACACAATACACACAACAATCCATACATTGAGCGAGCCAACACATGACTCAGAAGGCACCACTGTCCTTGTCTGATGATTTCAATTCCTTGTAACAGAATGAAATTGTGTCTGAGGCCGAGACAAAGGCAAAGGCAGGTGTCCTAGCATTTACCCATCCTTAGCCCTGGTTTCAAAAATATTGTAATCAGATTACAGATACTAAAAAGGCGCAAGTTTAAGTTTGTTCCACCTGAGCGAGTCTGATCACAAGTTAGAGACTACTATGATGATACACCAAATGCTGAAATAGTTTATGTGTAGGGAGCAAGGAGTATTTCTCCTGTCTTACCCGGTTGTCCTGTGTAAATTTAAGTATGCTCCCTCTAATTCTCTCTCTCTCTCTTTCTCTTTCTCCTTCTCTCTCTCGTTCTCTCTCTTTCTCCCGGAGGACCTGAGCCCTAGGACCATGCCTCAGGACTACCTAGCCTGATGACTCCTTGCTGTCCCCAGTCCACCTGGTTGTGCTGCTGCTCCAGTTTCAACTGTTCTGCCTGCGGCTATGGAACCYTGACCTGTTCACCGGACGTCTTACCTTGTCCCGGACCTGCTGTTTTGGACTCTCAGCACCTGCTGTCTCTAACTCTGAATGATCGACTATGAAAAGTCAACTGACATTTACTCCTGAGGTGCTGACCTGTTGCACCCTCTACAACCACTGTGATTATTATCTGACCCTGCTGGTCATCTATGAAAGTTTGAACATCTTGGTCACGAACTGTTATAATCTCCACCCGGCACAGCCAGAAGAGGACTGGCTGAGGACTGGTTCTTCTCTAGATTTCTTCCTAGGTTCCAGCCTTTCTAGGGTGTTTTCCTAGCCACCGTGCTTCTACATCTGCATTGCTTGCTGTTTGGGGTTTTAGGCTGGGTTTCTGTACAGCACTTTGTGACATCGGCTGATGTAAAAAGGGCTTTATAAATAAATTTGATGGATTTGATTGAAATGCATTTGATGGTCCTTTTTTTCTTCTTCTAATGCCTCTTAAGGGGAAAGTAATCCAAAGGTAATCAGATTATGTTACTGAGTTTGGTTAATCTAAAAATMATGTTACTGATTACAATTTTGAACAGATAACTAGTAACTGTAAAKGATTACATTTAGAAACCTACCCAACCCTGAAAGTGGGCAGGGCCTTTGAGCATCCTTCCAGTCATTAGCTAGCAGGCAAACATCAGCTCTGTGTCCCAGGAGTTCAGCAGTAGCCAGTTGAACCCAGTCTCACAGTTAGCAGTTTGGATGGAGTATATTTACCCTGTAAACTGAGAATGTCACGGACAAAGGCACAGGAGAGCACAGCATTGGGAAAAAGAGGGTAAGGGAGGGAGGGACGGAGGGAGGGAGGAGGGAGGGAGGAGGGAGAGGGAGGAGGGAGGTAAATGGTTGTGGGGAGGTAGGGACAGGGAGAGATTAAAATAGTTTGAATTGAGTCCACGCTCGCCCTATTCATTTGGTATTCTGCTTAAATCAGGGCTTTTGTTCGGCCTGGCAAAAAAGTGGTGTCAATCATCTCGATTCCGGTTTTGATGAGCGGAATTTATTAATGAATTTGCTCCTCAAATAATGAGGACCAATCACCCCCTTTCTCCTCTCTCTCTCTCTCCTCCCAACATCCAAACCCCCATCCCTCTCACCCCTACCCCCGTATCAATGCTGGAGAATAGTCAATAGAGAGTGAAGTTAGCAATCTTTGGGCACTCGCACTCTGGAACCCACATTCAAAGTGACAGAGACGTCCAAATCAGATTTGTCTTTACAGGCATTACATGATGAATATGGTGCGGCTGCGCACAAAAGCGCCTTTGTGACGGCTGGGAGCAGAGACTATTCAGCGCCCGCCACAGCCATCCAGAGTGGAAGTAAATGGCCAAAAGGGCCCTCGCTGAAAAAAGCACCCAAACTTGGCAGCACAATGGGTCATGCAAATGACTGCCCTCCCCCCTGCCACCTTGGACTGCCCCCCACCTCAACATCCCCCACCCACCCCCTCCACCCCTCAGGGTGCCTCCTCCTCTGGGTCGTCTGAAGTTTAGGTCCTATTCAGCCACACACTGAAGTGTCAGTTAGGAGTGTTGGTCTGCGAGCATTCAAACTTGTTTTTTCTCTTTCCTTTTCTTTCCCTGTTCTTATTCGAAAAGAGAAAGATTTCTTTTTATGAAAAGATAGAAGAAAAACATGAGTCCAATGACTGACTTTTTTGTCGGAGAGTGAGACAACTAGGCGAGGTGGTGCAAGGGAAGGAGCCTATTGAAGACTATTTCTGCGGGCGGAACGAGGGTTTCTAACACAACGGAGAGGCCTTCTGACATGAACTTGCATGAGGGACAAAAGAGAAAATGAAATCTGATTGGCTCCATTTGGCATGGAGAAAGACATTGTGTGTGTTTTGTGTAGAAGAGCCAGGTAGCCATTCCAAAGAAACACAGGAACAATATGTCTCAGTGCATGAGTGGACCACTGAATCCAATGGACCTTCATGACACTGTGGCCATAATCGTTCCAAATCCAAGCTAGCGGGGTAGGAAGTGCCCAAATGTTCCTTAAGTTTGACCTTTAAATTAACAATTTATTAACAGACCAACCAATGATTTATTAATTGTCCATCCATTAACATTTTACTGCAGTGGGCTAAATCAGGGTCACAGAGTGTTTCTTGGTAGTCTTAAACAAATTTACTTTGAAACAAAAATGTTCACCTTACACACATGGTTATGGGTTTAAAACAAGAAGACATCTCTACCATGTCAGATAGAGTTGAAATGTATTACATTTTGAGTTTGCATCCTAATATTACACTTTATATACATCACAGAATACTGAAACATAACAAAACCTTTTGACATAGAAATTATGAAATATATGAATAACATTCCACCCATGAGGCCACTAGTCATTTGACTGCAGGAAAGGGCTACAGCTGAGAATGGCATAAGGTGAAACAGCGCCACTGCAGGAAAGGGCTACAGCTGAGAATGGCATAAGGTGAAACAGCGCCACTGGTCGCCCCTGACACACTTGTTATTGTTTTTTCTATGTTTATGAAACGGAGGAGAAGAGAATCCAGCATCGTGGTAAAAAAATCGTAGTACATACTCTGCTTTTGTATCGCGCAGGAAATTATGTGCAATGATATCTGAGGAGAAAATACAGTGTTTGTTGTTTGAAGTAACGTCTTTGTTATTGTAATTTTGCAAACAGATGTGGTTTCACCGCTACGGATTCCAGCTTTAATTTGTCATTTATTTTGGCKGCATCCCACTTATTAGGCAATTTGTCTACAATTAATTCATTTCAATTCAGTTCCATATTGATTTKATTGAAAACTGATTTGACAACTGATTTGTCCTAGTCAGGTCATCAAGTTTGTCGCAGTCAAGTGAAGAAAATCTCCTGGTCCTAAAAACGTGATGGTTTCAACCTTCACAACAGCCTTCCTACACTCATTACTKTTCCATTGGCCCCTGCACACTTGCCCAGCCAGCCATGTCCCTCTCTCTCTGCCTTCTCTTCCAGCCATTTTTGTACAGAGCAGGCTAGACACAAAGTATGTGTTGCAATGCCATCCACACGTTACAAATGACCCGGCTGCAAATTAATCCTACGCTTGTTTTCCTTTTATGTGGTGTATGTCTGTATCCCTGCTTAAAAATTCACAACTGTAGGCACTGCCCAAGGACGTGCACCATCTTTACACCTATCTCCCACTCTGTCTCTTTATTTAGTTTTGTATGTGGCTCACACTATTTATCTCTATTTCTCTCTTCAAATGAATCTGAAATTAAGAATACTATGATGAACAATGTCTAGGTAGGCTTATTACTACCCACTGGAGCAGTGGATAGCAGGTTTGCTTATACGAGCTGGGAGACCAAGGTTTGAGACTTGCAAGAGGCGTTTRATGTTGCGGCAGCGGTGGGATGGTGCTTTGAGGGTCATTGGAGAGGCGTGCACATTCATTCATACGGTCTAACTTCCTTATCAAGTAACTTCTTTGAAAACATTGTTTTTGCAAACACCATTCGGGAAAATGACAGAACAGTCACGAAATAAGCACATTGTCATGGTAAACAAGATCGAAAACTATATGTTGCCAAATGCTGAAGTTATACTACAGTATTATTATAAGTGTCAGTCAATAATGACCCTAGATGTCCTCATCATCTAATCTAGACTAGAGTTCAACGTAGCAACAGTGCCTTGCAAAAGTATTCATCCCCCTTGATGTTTTTTCTATTTTGCTGCATTACAATCTGTCATTTAAATTGATTTTTATTTGGATTTCATGTAATGGACATACACAAAATAGTCCAAATTGGTGAAGTGAAATGAAAAAAAATACTTGTTTCAAAAAATTAATAACAAATGTAAACGGAAAAGTGGTGCGTGCATATGTATTCACCCCCTTTGCTATGAACCCCTAAATAAGATCTGGTGCAACCAACTACCTTCAGAAGTCACATAATTAGTTAAATAAAGTCCACCTGTGTGCAATCTAAGTGTCACATGATCTCAGTATATATACACCTGTTCCGAAAGGCCACAGAGTCTGCAACACCACTAAGCAAGGGGCGCCACCAAGCAAGCGGCACTATGAAGACCAAGGAGCTCTCCAAACAGGTCAGGGACAAAGTTGAGGAGAAGTACAGATCAAGGTTGGGTTATAAAAAKATATCTGAAACTTTGAAAATCCCACAGAGCACCATTAAATCCATTATAAAAAAAATGGAAAGAATATGGCACCACAACAAATCTGCCAAGAGAGGGCCGCCCACCAAAACTCATGGACCAGGCAAGGAGGGCATTAATCAGAGAGGCAACAAAGAGACCAAAGATAACCCTGAAGGAGCTGCAAAGCTCTACAGCGAAGATTGGAGTATCTGTCCATAGGACCACTTTAAGCCGCACAGTCCACAGAGCTGTGCTTTATGGAAGAGTGGCCAGAAAAAAGTCATTGCTTTAAGAAAAAAATAAGCAAACACGTTTGGTGTTCACCAAAAGGCATGTGGGAGACTCCCCAAATATATGGAAAAAGGTATTCTGGTCAAATTAGACTAAAATTTAGCTTTTTGGCCATCAAGGAAAATGCTATGTCTGGCGCAAACCCAACACCTTTCATCACCCCGAGAACACCAGCCCCACAGAAAAGCATGGTTGTGGCAGCATCATGCTGTGGGGATGTTTTTCATCGGCAGGGACTGGGAAACTGGTCAGAATTGAGGAATGACGGATAGCGCAAAATACAGGAAAATTCTTGAGGGAAACCTGTTTCAGTCTTCCAGAGATTTGAGACTGGGACGGAGATTCACCTTCCAGCAGGACAATGACCCTAATTATACTGCTAAAGCAACACTTGAGTGGTTTAAGGGGAAACATGTAAATGTCTTGGAATGACCTAGACCTCAATCCAATTGAGAATCTGTGGTATGACTTAACGATTGCTTTACACCAGCGGAACCCATCCAACTTGAAGGAGCTGGAGCAATTTTGCCTTGAAGAATGGGCAAAAGTCCCAGTGGCTAGATGTGCCAAGCTTATAGAGACATACCCCAGAGACTTGCAGCTGTAATTGCTGCAAAAGGTGGCTCTACAAAGTATTTGACTTTGGGGGGGTGAAAAGTTATGCACACTCAAGTTTTCTGTGTTTTTTGTGTTTTTTTCTAGTTCTTCAAAGTGGTAGGCATGTTGTGTAAATCAAATTATACAAACCTCCAAAAAATCTATTTTAATTCCAGGTTGTAAGGTAACAAAATAGGAAAAATGCCAAGGGGGTGAATACTTTCACGAGCCACGGTACTTCCATTGTCACTTGTCTRAATAGTGTGCATGTTTTAAGAGTATCAGCGGTCAAACATTGCTTAAAAGACCAAACCAAACACAGGCAGGTGAATCTGCTGTCTGAGGAAAGGCAATGCGTGCCAAGATAAAGTCAAATTCACCATTTTACAAGCACAGTGGCTGACTTATTACTACCAAGGGCTTACCTATAGACCTCAACACACCTCTCACCTGCACACAGGTGGAAAGCCGGAACGTGATTGAATGGAGGGCCTCGCTCTTTGAAACATATCTGATCCCTGCATTGACCTCTCACAGATAGACCTGATGCTAATCAGATACTCACTTCACTTATCATAGGCTACATTCAACAGGTGCCATTACATTTTTTAAGTGTGCTGGATGATACAGTTGAAGTCGGAAGTTTACATCCACTTAGGTTGGAGTCATTAAAACTAGTTTTTCAACCACTCAACACATTTCTTGTTAACAAACTATAGTTTTGGCAAGTCGGCTAGGACATCTACTTTGTGCATGACACAATTCCTTTTTCCAACAATTGTTTACAGACAGATTATTTCACTTATAATTCACTGTATCAAAATTCCAGTGGGTGAGAAGTTTACATACACTAAGTTGATTGTGCCTTTAAACAGCTTGGACAATTGCAGAAAATTATGTAATGGCTTTAGAAGCTTCTGTTAGGCTAATTGACATAATTTGAGTCAATTGGAGATGTGCCTGTGGATGTATTTCAAGGCCTACCTTCAAACTCAGTGCCTCTTTGCTTGACATCATGGGAAAATGAAAAAAATCTGCCAAGATAATTGTAGACCTCCACAAGTCTGGTTCATCCTTGGGAGCAATCTCCAAACGCCTGAAGGTACCACGTTCATCTGTACAAACAATAGTACGCAAGTATAAACACCATGGGACCACGCAGCCGTCATACCGCTCAGGAAGGAGACACGTTCGGTCTCCTAGAGATGAAAGTACTTTGGTGCGAAGAAGTGCAAATCAATGCCAGATACAACAGAAAAGGACAGTGTGAAGATGCTGGAGGAAACAGGTAACATAAGTTATTCTATATCCGCAGGTTAAAAAAAGGTCCTATATCGACATATCCTGAAGGCGCTCAGGCAAGGAAGAAGCCAGTGGGGTTCGCACAACGCGGCATAAAAAAAGCAAACTCCGGTTTTGGCAGCTCGCACCATGGACAAAGATTGTACTTTTTTTGGAGAAATGTCCTCGCTGGTTTGATGAAACACAAATAGAAATGTTTTGGCCATAGGATGAACGCATCATTAATGTTTGGAGGAAAAGGGGGCAACGCTTTGCAAGCGAAGAGACAATCCCGAACTGTGAGCAGGGGGTGCTCAATCATGTTGTGGGGTGCTTTGCTGCAGGAGGGACTGTGCACTTCACAAAATGAAGATCACTGAGGAATGAAAATTATGTGGATATATTGAAGCAACATACAAGACATCAGTCAGCAAGTTAAAGCTTGGTCCACAAATGAGTCTTCTAATGGACCAATACCCAAGCATACTTCCAAAGTTTGTGGCAAAATGGCTTAAGGACAACAAAGTCAAGGTATTGGAGGGCCATCACAAAGCCCTGACCTCATTCCTATAGAACATTTGTGGGCAGAACTGAAAAAAAAGCGTGTGCGAGCAAGGAGCGCTACAAACCTGACTCACTTACACCAGCTCTGTCAGGAGGAATGGCCAAAATTCACCCAACTTATTGTGGAAGCTTGTGGAGGCTACCCGAACATTGACCCAAGTAAACAATTTAAAGGCAATGCTCCACAATACTAATTGAGTGTATGTAAACTTCTGACCCACTGGAATGTGATTGAATAGAAATAAAAGCTGAAATAAATAATTCTCTCTACTATTATTCTGACATTCTTAAAATAAAGTGGTGATCCTAAATGACTTAAAACAGGGAATTTTTACAAGGATTAAATGTCAGGAATTGTGAAAAACTGAGTTTAAATGTATTTGGCTAAGGTGTATGTAAACTCCAGACTTCAACTGTACTAAAATACTTTAGAAATAAATAATTCA
This sequence comes from Salvelinus sp. IW2-2015, assembly GCF_002910315.2. NCBI lineage: Eukaryota > Metazoa > Chordata > Actinopteri > Salmoniformes > Salmonidae > Salvelinus > Salvelinus sp. IW2-2015. The sequence continues at coordinate 77,519,735 of NC_036842.1, read as the reverse complement.
TAAATAAATAACTTGTGGGTGACCTCTTTATTTACATAAGTAGCCTATTCACACACCTGAGTCCATACTTTGTAGAAACCTCCCTCCTAAAAAATTAAGCTCTCTCAGTTTTTAAAGATATTGTTAAATAAAAATCTATTTCCAACACAGCACAGCTGTGAATAGGCCATTATTGCCTACTGGGCCATAAAAAAAAKCCACGGCTGTTTCTCTATCGCCTCTTTCAATGATTAGTGTTCCCATTTCGATGGACGCCGTCCTGCTGACTAAATGCGGTCAGGACAGGTATTATTTCATCCCGGATAACTACATTAATTTCGTAGGCTGTTCTAGGCTATCCAATCAGTGGTTGTGTGGAGAGTAGAGGATAAGAGCGGGCGCGCTGATCTCAGTTAATTGATTTGAGGGCACCACCGATGTCTCAGGGTCGTTATATGAGCCAATTTAGCCTGATATTATGTTTATGATAAATGCGCCGCCAGGAATGGAAAGATTTGAGGCATACATCAAAGGTTTACCCATGGAGGTGCTCCTGAGTGAATGGGTTCTTCGTGATTGATAGTCAGTCTTTGATTACCCAAAATGAATGTTACCCTTCGCATTGTGAAGGTGAAAAAAACATGGATGAACGTCTTATTCTGACATGAGACTGTGGGAGCTGGCAATGAAAATCACCTCACCATTCAAATGAATAGATACATTTTTCCCCCTCTTCCTTTTCATGGATCTCGAGTGAATTACATGGCCATCGTAAGGAAACATAACGACTCAAGCACATTATGTCTTACTGCACGTTGCATAACAAGAAAGGGCATTAAAAATAGCATTTCACGCATGTAATAATGGGCCAGCAGGGTTTTCTCGCCAACATTGGTTTGTCTATTGAGTCTCTGAGATGTGGGAGGTTATAAAAAGAAATGAGTAATTGATGTCATTTATCACTTCTGAGATTTTTCTGTCCAACCGGCAGGGGCCCATATACTGGAAGGACGAGCACCATTAGCCAATGGAATTGCAGAGATCTTTGTAATTGAGTTCAGGCACGTGGGTTATACCTGCAAGTAGCAAACTTGTGGGCAAGGGACGGAGAGAGATGACACTGTATATACCGTTCAAAAGTTTGGGGTCACTTAGAAATGTCCTTGTTTTTGAAAGGAAAACATAATATTTTGTCCATTACAATAACATCAAATTGATCAGAAATACAGTGTAGACATTGTTAATGTTGTAAATGACTATTGTAGCTGGAAACGGCTGATTTATAATGGAATATCTACATAGGCATTCAGAGGCCCATTATCAGCAACCATCACTCGTGTGTTCCAATGGCATGTTGTGTTAGCAAATATTTTTTTATTTAACCTTTATTTAACTAGGCAAGTCAGTTAAGAACAAATTCTTATTTACAATGAGGGCCTAGGAACGGTGGGTTAACGCCCTTGTTCAGAGGCAGAACNACAGATTTGTACCTTGTCAGCTCAGGGATTCGATCTAGCAACCTTTCGGTTACTGGCCCAACGCTCTAACCACAAGGCTACCTCCCACCCCAAATCCAAGTTTATCCTTTTAAAAGGCTAACTGATCATTAGAAAACCCTTTTGCAATTATGTTAGCACAGCTGAAAACTGTTGTTCTGATTAAAGAAGCAATAAAATTGGCCTTCTTTAGACTAGTTGAGTATCTGGAGCATCAGCATCTGTGGGTTCAATTACAGGCCAGAATGGCCAGAAACAAAGAACTTTCTTCTGAAACGCGTCAGTCTCTTCTTGTTCTGAGAAATGAAGGCTATTCCATGCGAGAAATTGCCAAGAAACTGAAGATCTCATACAACGCTGTGTACTACTCTCTTCACAGAACAGCGCAAACTGGCTCTAACCAGAATAGAAAGAGGAGTGGGAGGCCRCGGTACACAACTGGGCAAGAGGACAAGTGCATTAGAGTGTCTAGTTTGAGAAACAGACGCCTCACAAGTCCTCAAATGGCAGCTTCATTAAATAGTGAATAGTACTGAATTATGGCTACTACTATTAAATAGTAATATTTTGAGCTAAGAGTATAATTTAATACACAAATAAATAATGGACAAAAGAATACACATTATGAGTTCTTAATTTCCGGAAAATTTGTGATTTTCCTATTTTCCATCGATAATACATAACAATGATACAATTTCAATTCAATGTGTTTAATGCAGGCCTGAATCACTTCATTGAATATATCTATTGTTCCCTGGACGGTAGATAGATGGAAGTATAGCGCAGCTGTTGAACAGGAAGGCCGAAATAGAACGTTTGCCGAAATAGAACGCAACTGCTCAGCTACAGCGACCGACACATATCAGTTTGCTACTAACTAATTTTGCAGTCTGGTTGATATGGATCGATTCATTGTAAAAAAAGAAAATCTAAATCTATTAACAATGAAAATGGGGGGGAAGAGCTGGAGATCAACGTGACAGCTATGAACGAACAACCACCGGAGAACCAGGAAAATCAGGAAGATGGCGCCGGGTCTTTGGTGGCTAAGAGAAGGATACGGTCGATTCAAGAAGAACACAGAAAGTTCCAAGAGAAATAGATAGACAAGTATTTTTTTGTACTGCATGATGGGACTAGCTCACTTTGTCTTATTTGCTAGAAGGTAGTCAATTACTTTAAACAAGCAAATTTAGAGCGATATTTCCAGTCACACCATGCCCACATTGACAAAACATATCCGCCTCAAACCATCCTACAGAAACAACAAAATAGCGCAACTCAAAGGACAGAGAGAGAAAACGACAGAGACTACATATTTTATTTTATTTGTTTTTATTTCACATTTATTTAGCCAGGAAGACTAGTTGAGAACAAGTTCTCATTTGCAACTGCGACCTGGCCAAGATAAAGCATAGCAATTCGACACATACAACAACGCAGAGTTACACATGGAACAAACAAAACATACAGTCAATAATACAGTAGGAAAAAAAAGAAAACAAGAGTCTATATACATTGCGTGCAAATGAGGCAAGATAAGGGAGTTAAGGCAATAAATAGGCCATGGTGGCGAAGTAATTACAATATAGCAATTAAACACTGGAATGGTACATGTGCAGAAGATGAATGTGTAAGTAGAGATACTGGGGTGCAAAGGAGCAAGYTAAATAAATAAATACAGTATGGGGATGAGGTAGATTGGATGGGCTGTTTACAGATGGGCTATGTACAGCTGCAGTGATCTGTGAGCTACTCTGACAGCTGGTGCTTAAAGCTAGTGAGGGAGATGTGAGTCTCCAGCTTCAGTGATTTTTGCAGTTCGTTCCAGTCATTGGCAGCAGAGAACTAGAAGGAAAGGCGACCAAATGAGCAATTGGCTTTGGGGGTGACCAGTGAGAAATACCTGCTGGAGCACGTGCTACGAGTGGGTGCTGCTATGGTGACCAGTGAGCTGAAATAATGCGGGGCTTAACGTAGCAGAGACTTGTAGATAACCTGTAGCCAGTGGGTTTGGCGACGAGTATGAAGCGAGGGCCAGCCAACGAGAGCGTCCAGGTCGCAGTGGTGGGTAGTGTATGGGGCTTTGGTGACAAAACGGATGGCACTGTGATAGACTGCATCCAATTTGTTGAGTAGGGTGTTGGAGGCTATTTTATAGGTGACATCGCCGAAGTCGAGGGTCGGTAGGATGGTCAGTTTTACGAGGGTATGTTTGGCAGCATGAGTGAAGGATGCTTTGTTGCGATATAGGAAGCCGATTCTAGATTTAATTTTGGATTGGAGATGCTCAATGTGAGTCTGGAAGGAGAAGAGTTTACAGCTTCTACCAGAGCCACCTAGCGATTTGTAGTTTGTCGCACGTATTCAAGTCAGAACGTCCAGCAGTAAGTAGTCTGCACGCTGCGCGGCAGCGTGCGGGCCAGTATCGATTGGGAATAGCATGGCATTAGTCTTGACCTTGCATGTAGAGCGTTGGAGGCCACGAGGTTGAGTTGTATGGCATTGAAGCTCTCGTCCGGCAGTCGTGATCTCATTAACCAGTGTCCAGAGTGGCGGCAGACAGTATACGAAGTGTGTCGCTGCGTAGAGGTAGATCAGAGATATCACAGCAGCAAGAAACGACATCATTGGAATGTATACAGAGAAGAGAGTCGGCCCGAGAATTGAAATCTGTGGCACCCATAGAGAACTGCCAGAGGTCCGGACAACAGGCCCTCCAATTTGACACAACTGAATCTATCAGAGACGTAGTTTGGTAAACGGCGAGAAAAATCATTGAGAACCAAGGCTGTCAAGTCTGCCAATGAGAATGTGGTGATTGGACAGAGTCGAAAGCCTTGGCCAGGTCGAATGAAATACGGCTGACAGTAATGTCTTATCGATGGTGGTTTATGATGTCGTTTAGGACCTTGAGCGTGGCTGAGGGTGCACACTAGACCCTCTGAAACCAGATTGCATAGCGGAGAAGGTACGGTGGGATTCGAAATGGTCGGTAATCCTGTTGTTAACTTGGCTTTCAAAGACTTAGAAAGACGGTAGGAATAGATATAGTCTGTAAGAGTTTGGGGTCTAAGTGTTACCACCGTCCTTGAAGAGGGGGATGAGCAGCAGCGTTTCCAAATCTTTGGGAAATCTCAGATTGATCGAAAGAGAGGTTGAACAGGCTAGTAATAGGGGTTGCAAAATTCTTGCAGATAATTTTAGAAGAGAGGGTCAGCATTGTTAGCCGGCTGCTTTTTTAGGGTCAGATTTTGGGCGTCTTTCAGAACATCAGCTATCTGGATTTGGGTGAAGGGAGAGAAATGGGGGGGCTTTGCTGTTGCTATGGAGGGGGTGCTGGGCATTGACCGGGCAGGGGTAGCGCAGGTGGAAAGCATGGCCAGCCCGTAGAGAAATGCTTTATTGAAATTCTCAATTATAGTGGGTTTGGGTGGTAACGTGTTTCTAGTCTCAGAGCAAGTGGTTTAGCTGGGAGGAGGTGTGTGTGTGTTTGTCAAAAGTAATGTAAATGTAATATAACTAGGGCTTGATCATTTCATCCATACTTATTATTGGGCCTACTATTGTATTTACATGTTTATACATACAGTGCTTTGAAAGTATTCACAAACCCCTTGACCTTGTCCAAACATTTTGTTACGTTACAGCCTTATTCTAAAATGTAATTCATTATATTTTTTCCTCATCATCAAACTAACAAACCATAATGACAAGTGAAAAATGTTTTAGATTTTTTCAAATGTATTAAATATTAAAAACTAAACTCTTATTTAATAAGTATTCAGACCTTTGCAACGAGACAGGATTGTGTCGAGGCACAGATTTAGGGAGGACACCAAACATGTTGCTGCATGAAGGTCTTCAGAAGACAGGTGCATCCATCAATTGCTTAAATGGAACCACTAAGTATCTTCCTAGAGCTGGCCGCCCGGCCAAATGATAGAATGGCAGAAGGCCTTGGGTCAGGGGAGACCCAATGGAGACCAAGAACCAAGGTCACTCCCGAAGAACTCCCAATTTCACTGGGAGATGGAGAACCTTCCGAGACAACCAACTCCACCAATTAGGTTTATGAGATTGGCACAGACGATGCCACTCCTCAGTAAAAGGCAACTGACGATCCACTTGGAGGTTTGCCAAAAGGCACATAAAGACTCTAGACATGGGAAAACAAGATTCTGGTCTGATGAAAACCAAGTTGAACTCTTTGGCCGGAATGAAGCATTACGTTGGAGGAAACCGGCACCTTATCCCGCTATACGTGAAGCTGTAGTGGGCAGGATCAAGCTTGTGGGGATGTTTTCAGTGGCAGGTGACTGGGAACTAGTCCAGGAATCGAGGTGTAGGATGAAGGAGCAAAGACAGAGAGAGCTTGATGAAAACACTGCTCCATAGCATCAGCGACCTCAGACTGGGGCGAAGGGTTCACCTGCCAACGGACACAACCCAGACATAAGCACACGCAAGCACACACACGGAAGGGTGGTTCGGGACAAGTCAGTCTGAATGTCTTGAGTGGGCCAGCATCAGAGCCCTGGAGCGGCTTGAATCCTGAATGAACGCTCCCGTACCTCAGCCTGACAGAGCTGAGAGATCTTAGAGTTAGAATGGAGGAAACTACCCGAATTACAGGTTTGCCAAGCTTGTAGCGTCATATACCACCGAAGACTTGAGGCTTTAATCGCTGCCAAAAGTGGCTTCAACCAAACGTACTGAGGTAAAGGTCTGCAACTACTTCTGTAATGTATCAGTTTGTTTGTTTATACATTGCAAACGATTTCTCAAACGTGTTTTCGCTTTGTTATGGGGTAATTGTGGTTAGATTGATGAGGGGGAAAAAACAATTTAAAACAATTTTAGAATAACGGCGTAATGTAACAACGTGGAAAGGTCAAGGGGTCTGAATGCTTTCCGAATGCAGTGTACTGCTCTCTCAGTCAGCACAATGCGTTAGTGAAACATAGGCTAAGTCCCTCAATTGATGCACAACATGAAATAGCTATAGATTAAAATATAACAAGTAGTAACTGCCATGCCAGGCTCGGGTACTGGCCTTATTTGGCATATCCATAATAAACCTAATGTTCATTTGGAAGTTGGCCTGGCTAGCTTATAAGTGGCAAATTAAGTGCCTAGCTTTTCTGTTTCCTAGCTGAGTTAGCTAGCTAGTGTACAAACATGTTCAAATTATAATATGTTAAACTGTAACGATCGTCGTCTTTCGGACGCAGGAATTAAAGGATCGCGACCAAAATTGGGGTGGTACGTGTGTCATGTTAATTTATTAAGATGACACACTAAATACAAATAAAAAAGTGAACAAACGAAAATCGAAACAGTCCGAAAGGTGACAAAACAAAACAGGAAACAACTACCCACAAACACAAGGGTGGAAACAGGGCTTACCTAAGTATGTTCAATTCAGAGGACAGCACAACGATTGGAAGCTGCCTCTGATTGGGAACATACCAGGCCACAACCATAGTAAATATCAACACACAGACAAAACATAGAATAAAAACACTCAGAATGCCCACCCAACTCACGCCCGACCAAACCAAAATAGAGACATAAAAAAGGAACTAAGCGTCAGGAGTACAGTAACCCCCCAAAGGTGCGAATCCGGCCGCAAAACCTGAACTATAGGGGGGTCTGGGTGGGCATTTCACCACCATGGCGGCCTCTGGTGGCGGGAACTAGACCCCACTCCCTTAGTTTGGCCCCACTTTAGGGTGGCGCCTTGGAGTGGCGACCCTCGCCTTGCCGCCCGGACTGGGCCCTTCTCGGGCCCGGGCTGGAGGGAGACTCTGGCGGCTCCGGGCTGGAGGGAGACTCGGCGGACTCGGGCTGGAGGAGACTCTGGTGGCTCAGGCTGGAGGGAGCTCTGGCGGCCGGGTGGCTGGCCCGGGCTGGAGGGAGACCTTCTGGAGGGAGGAACACAGAGACGCCTGGTGGTGGCGGCGTCCACAGGCCACCAGGCTGGGGAGGACCTACGGGAGGCGCTGTGCGTAGAGGCAGGCACCGATAGACCAGGCGTGTGGGGGAGCCCTGGTGCGCAGCCTTGCACCATCTCCAGGCTGAGTGCCATTTAGAGCCGGCACTCCAGAGTGCAGGCAGCTTCGAAACCGGGCTGTGTGAGAGGCACTGGAGATCTGGTCATTACCGCTCGCACCTCGTCATTTAGGCTCAATTGCCCACTTCGCGGCGACATCGGGCGCGAGCGCAGGCATAGGACAAACCAAAAAGCACCCTCTCCAGCGCCCATGTGCTGACGTCGATGTTGGGCATTTTGTTCAGACCAGGCGAAATCATACAGCAGCTCATAGCCTAATATGGATGAAGGAATTATGGGTGTGTGTTATTAATCGAATGGACCAATAAAAAAAAGGATAAAACGTAGGTGCTGGATTTTAGGTCCGGGCTAAACACCAGAGGTGTCCGTCTAAGAACAGGGAAGCAGTAGTTCTCAGAGTTCAAAGAGTTTAATTGAACATCCCACACACAGCAAACCACTCTTCTAATACTAATTGTGGTTCTGTAAAAAGATGGATAATTAGGCTATATAGCACAGTATGGGAGAAATATGCCTATTTGCGTGTCAACAAAACTTAACAGAGCTATGTGGACCAAAACCATGCTAGATGCAAAAAAGAAAAGGGTAGGTAGTAATTGTGGAACATTCCCAACAGGAATCTGTTCCAAAAACATTGTAAATACAAGGTTGCCAAAAAACGCATACAAAGTTGATATACACAGAATAATACCACGTACGGGGAGTTTGGGCTATTTCATTACG